>NC_141059.1:10474069-10909069 GCF_041138505.1 Cibotium barometz
ACTTACTCTCGGGTGGCCTAGTGGGAAAAGGCTTGGAACTATAAAAGCCAATAGAAGTGGAGTGTTCTCTCTCTCCCTCTCTCTTGAAACTCTAATCTAGCATGTGTGGTGTGCTTAGGGTTAGGTTTTGGAAATGATTAGTGTTAATCACTTGGTCTCTTATGCTTCCCTTTTGCTTGCTCTCTCTCTCTCTCTCTCTCTCTCTCTCTCTCTTGCTTGAGTGATTATTTTACCAATGTGATCCTCTTCCGCGGAGATTCCACATGATCTTTGCGAGAGAGCTTTTATTACACATTGGATTAGAGCAACCGCCTCGGGGTGACAACGAGTGCGGTGTGACGAGTGGCTACGGTGGAGCTCTTGAGCATAGGTCAAGCTCCGCGGTAGGAAGCTTCCCATGATACGTTAGGGTAGGGTTTCCTTAACATCTTTGGTGATGCTGCCAACAAGGAGCACCAATCCAATACTTACCTATGTAATCTTTGATTTGAATCTGATGGAGTCTCCATAACCCGGTGCCAGGAAAGCTCTTTGGCATGCGATTTTTTTATTTTTTGATGTATTTTGATCATGGTTTTTATTCATGTTTTTGTTATGATTCATGTATAGCTTTGTGTTTAGAGTAGGATTATTACTTCTTTGAGTGGAAAAACTTGGGATTTGGGTGATTAGAGAGCCTAATCAAGAGGGTTTTTGCTCAAATCTAGACTATGTTTCTTAATTTTTAGCTTAATCTTGTTTCTTTTTCCTGATTCCTTTGCATATGTAGGTTAGAATTATTAAATAGAACCCTGTTCCATTTACCCCCAAAAAACCATAAACTATCTCTTAATTTTTACTAATTACCACTAATCTATTGGTTAGTGTGATTAGTGGACTTAAAGAGAGCAAAAAACCAAAAAATTGAACCTAATTGCTTGTAATTAATTAGACTAATTAGAGTGGCATTAGTGTTTTAAACACTTGCCTTGACCTAAATCCATGTTTAGTCCACTCTCATTAGGCCTTAAAATTAGCAAGAATTAGCACTAATTTGGTCTCTTTTGTCTAATTTTTTCTCTTTTGAGTGGGTTAATTAGAGACCTAATTAGTGATTATTTAGGGAGTAATCACATCTTTAGATTAGCCTAAACATTACTAATCCACTTTTCAAATTCCCTTGCATAAACTTCTCATAATTAGGAGTAATTAGAGGGAAAAGAAGAGGGTTAAGGAGTGATTAACATTGGGATTAAGAAGATTAATCATTAGTTAAGTTAGAGTGCCTCTAAATTAGTCAAAATCAACTAATTTAGAGATAGCCTCTAACTTTAGCCTTTTTCCACCTACCTAAAGGGGGTCTTAGTTTTCTCCCACTCACTTCCCTCCAAATTTGAAATTCAAATTCAAATTTAAAAATCCAAATTCAAATTTCAACTCGCCTCGGTCGTTCACACCTAAGGCCATGGGAGTATGCTTCTAAGCATACAATGGTACTACGAAGCTAAATTTTTTTTACCACCACTGGCATACCATCCTAAGCATACACCCGTACCATCCTTAGCCATGCCCGTACCAACCTAAGTGTACTACTATACCAATCCAAAAAAAAAGGACAGGAGCGTATGATCCTAAGCGTACACTTGTACCAACCTATGCGTATGGCCATACCAAGCCGTACCATTCTCAAAAATGTTTTTTATATTTTTTTTGCCATGGACATACCATCCTAAGCATACACCCGTACCAACCTTAGCCATGCCTATACACCAACCTAAGTGTACGGCCATACCATCCTCGAGTTTTTTTAAAAAATGCCATGGGCGTACCATCCCGAGCATATGCCCATACTAACCTTAGCCACGTGCATACCAACCTAAGTGTATGGACATCCCATTCTCAAAAAAAAAATTAAATTAAATTTTTTAAATTTCAAATCTTTAGAGGTGCTTTTGGTCTATGTTCCCGACTCACTAGGGTCATTTTTACACTCATAAAATGTCTCAAAAGACCACTTTTAACCTTAAGGGTGCTTTCGGCAAAAGAGAGCTAAAACTCCTATTTTAGGTCCGCATGTGCACTGGTGAAGCTTTTCTAAGTTTCTCCGCACACCATGGACACCTTTCGGTCATGATTACATGCCCCCAATGCCTCCATTCCATTCAGCGGCAACACGACCTCAATTGCACATTCACATGTGGTCGCACGCCACACATGCTTGGCCATGAGGGTGAAACAATTTTTGAAGAGTCCTCATTTGGTGGGGCCCCTCCATACATGCACCCTTGTGTGGATAGATGCCCCATGCATACTCACGTACCTTCTTCTCTATCCACGGATCTATTCCCACCCCCCACCCTTGCGCCACAACTTGACATTCCGAGCTTAGCATGAGCTCTAGGGGAAGGGGATTGTCACAACACCCACAAACATCACATACAAAACCTATGTGGGCAAAAATTTTCAAACTTCTACCAAAATTCCACGGAGTTGGAGACATTGCATACCACATCGAGGTCTTTAACCAAATCTGTTTAGGCATTTGAAAATTTTGATGATGCAACCAAAGTCCATCTCCTTGGACTCAACCTTAAGGTAAGGCCATGAAATGGTTCCAATCCTTGGACCCTTAGCACAAAGGTGCTTTCAAAGCAGTGAGAAAGGCCTTCATAGTTGGGTTTGCACCCTACAGGCCCAAATGGAGCCCCATTATCCAACTGTTCCAATTGGAACAAAAACCAGAGGAAACATTACACGATTACATCACACACATTAAGTACCTTGATTCACGTTGCGAAGAGTGGGAAAAATTGAGTGACAAACACTTAATGGATCGTTTCCTCTTAGGGTTGCACAATCCAAGGCTACACGACCACATCAAAGTTGGTCGAGGACCCCTCCACCTTTGATCAGGCCTGCAAAATGGAAGATCTTTCTCGATGATAACATGCGAGAAAGCTATTCCATGCAATTGGCTGCCGCATCAATAACAACCCAAAGCTCATTTGTAACATTACCTTCCTCTCCTCTCAAGCTCCAAGCCTTACTAGTTGCACCACCCTAAACTAACTACTCACACCCCCAATGCCACCACGTCCTTATCCAGTACCAATATTTCCATTCAACTGTTACCTCTCCAAGCACACCCTATTGCTCATAGAAAGATCCCAATCAGGCCCATTGCTAAACCTATGGAGCCCATGTGTAATATGATCTCTGAGGCACCCCTTGTAAGATTCCTCCCCCAACCCCTTTTTGATGTCTAGTATCTTCCCCTGTAATCAACCCTCTTCAGAAATATAAAGACCTTGTTTCTATCTGTTTTAGCCTAGAGAGAGAAAAATATTCTAGAGAGAGAATATTCAGATTTTGAATATTTTTGGATAGAAAAATATCTCTTATAATTCAGATGAGTTCCCCTAAAATAGAAATTCAAAAAGAATTTTCCAATGTGCAATTGGAATTAATTGGAAATAGGTATAAAGAACCTTAGTCTAAGGGTCTAGATTTTCAGAAATCTTTAGACTATGGTCCAATTAAGGTTCCTATGGGCCAATAGCATCAATCCATGTGTAGGGAGGAGATAAATCCAATTTGAAAAAGAAGATACCCAAAAATGAGTAAATACTCACATAAGATGAAGAGTTGAAAATGTACAAGGTTTATTAGTAAAAAATTATGAGCAATATTAAAAGTATGACATATGTAAGGAAGAGGAGTTCTTTAAAGGAGGTGCATATTTCACATAAGATGAAGAGTTGAAAATGTACAAGGTTTATTAGTAAAAAATTATGAGCAATATTAAAAGTATGACATATGTAAGGAAGAGGAGTTCTTTAAAGGAGGTGCATATTTCACATAAGATGAAGAGTTGAAAATGTACAAGGTTTATTAGTAAACAATTATGAGCAATATTAAAAGTATGACATATGTAAGGAAGGGGAGTTCTTTAAAGGAGGTGCATATTTCACATAAGATGAAGAGTTGAAAATGTACAAGGTTTATTAGTAAAAAACTATGAGCAATATTAAAAATATGACATATGTAAGGAAGGGGAGTTCTTTAAAGGAGGTGCATATTTCACATGCTTGAATGAGTTTTAAACTCATAAAAATTGAGATATTTCATCTCTCCTCTCTCCTCATTCAAGTCTAGTTCCAAAAAGTTAGCCTAACTGACCTAAAAATGGTCAAATATTGACCAAACTGATTTAGAAAATTCTAGAATCAGTTTGTTTGGTTAAGAGCTCAATTTTTCCTATAAATAGAAGCCTCACCCTTGTTGAAAAATATATAGTGTTTATGCATCGTTACTCTACTCCACCTAAGCCAAGAACTGTGAATTCATTTAATAATTCACTAGTTTTTGGAGCTTCCCTCTTTCTTCAATCCCCATTAGTGGCTCCATCAACATACTTAACCAATTCATTGGTTGGGGGCCTCTACCGTGAACAAAGAATCAAGCAAGTTGTAAGGTAATTAGTGAATATTCATCTTTCTATAATTTCTCAATGTTTCTCTCTTCTCAACCCCTCTCAAGCTTGAGAAGTTTAATTGGTATGGTTTTTTTTAAATGCTATTGAAGTTTGAATAGTAGTGAAGAGTTACATAATTTAATAAATGCTATTGAAGTTAATTTTCATTTATGTTTAAATTCTAATGATTCTTATGTAAATTCTCTCTCTCACTCAAGAAATGGTCATACTCATGACCCATTCTCAATCCAAATCAAGCTTTTCATAAAGCTTTTCCTTAACCCAAGATTAAGCTATGCTTGAGGCCAAATTAATGGCTTTTTCTTATGCTTTTAGTTTATGTATATTGATGATTCAATCCATTATGGATTAAGGATTCAATTAGAGAATCATTTTAATTATTTCCTTAATGATAAGCTTTATCCCTTAGAAAAATTGAGATTTATCAGTCATAGCAGCGGAGCTATGGTAAAATTTTTATAAAAATTATGCATAAAAAATTTTCATTCAAAGCATAAAAAGAGGACTTCCTACCATATTCTAGGAATCATCATCCTAGATTAATTGAAAGAATTTCATTATAATCATGGAGAAATTGAATTTTAATATTATGCATAAAGGATAAAATTTTATATCAAAAGTGTTATTTTTACCATTTTTATTTTCATGCATAGAAGTATGCATAATGGATAAATTTTTATATCAAAAGTGTTACTTTTATCATTTTTACTTTCATGCATAGAAGTATGCATAAAGGATAAATTTTTATATCAAAAGTATTATTTTTACCATTTTTATTTTCATGCATAGAAGTATGCATAATGGATAAATTTTTATATCAAAAGTGTTACTTTTATCATTTTTATTTCATACATAAAAGTATGCATAAAAGAAAATTTTTATATCAAAAGTGTTACTTTTATCATTTTTAATTTTCATGCATAGAAGTATGCATAAAGGAAAATTTTTATATCAAAAGTGTTACTTTTATCATTTTTAATTTTCATGCATAGAAGTATGCATAAAGGAAAAATTTTTATATCAAAAGTGTTACTTTTATCATATTGGATTTCATGCATATAGGTATGCATAAAAGATATTCTTTTTATACTAAAAGTATGATTTTCCTCATAAATGGATTTTATGCTTAACTTAGATGCATAAGAGAAATTCTTTTATTCTAAAAGTATAATTCCCTACCAAATTGAAATCATGCATAAGAAGATGCATAAAAGATTGATTTTAATTTCGAAAGTGTTAGTCTCCTTAAATGGAATTTATGTATAAATAAATGTGTAGAGAAATCTTATATCAAATAAAAGAATTCTCTTTAAAAAAAAAAAGATATGAAATGTGATAAGATGTGATAAGAGGTGTATGAGATGTGATAAGAATTGATAAGATGCGTATGGAAAGTGATAGGATGTGATAAGAGGTGATAAGATGCTTATGAAATAAGTTAGGATGTGATAAGATGAATTAAGATGTGTATGGGGGGATGAGGTAAGAAGTGTATGTGATAGGATAAGATGTATATGGGTTGTGATAGGGCGAGAATGGATGTGATGTAAAAGATTAGATGTGAAGGTATATGGGGTTATATAAATGGAATGTGGATGTGGATGTATGTATGTATGTGGATGTAGATGTGGATGTATAGATGTGAATGGAAATGGGGATGTGGATGTATGTGAATGTGAATGTAGATGTGGATGTATGTGAATGTGAATGTAGATGTGAATGTGGAATGTGGATGTATAGATGTGGATGTATGGGAATGTGGATGTGGATGTATGTGAATGTGAATGTAGATGTGGATGTATAGATGTGAATGTGGAATGTGGATGTGGATGTATGTATGTATGTGGATGTAGATGTGGATGTATGGATGTGTATGTATGAATGTGGATATGGGATGTGGATGTATAAATGAGGATGTGAAAATGGAGGTAAGCATGTAGATGTGGATGCATGTATGTGAATGTGAATGTAGATGTGAATGTGGAATGTGAATGTATAGATGTGGATGTATGGGAATGTGGATGTGGATGTATGTGAATGTGAATGTAGATGTGGATGTATAGATGTGAATGTGGAATGTGGATGTGGATGTATGTATGTATGTGGATGTAGATGTGGATGTATGGATGAGTATGTATGAATGTGGATATGGGATGTGGATGTATAAATGAGGATGTGAAAATGGAGGTAAGCATGTAGATGTGGATGCGTGGATGTGAATGTGGATGTGGATGTGGATGTGGATATGGATGTGTATGTATGAATGTGGATATGGGATGTGGATGTATAAATGAGGATGTAAAAATGGAGATAAGCATGTAGATGTGGATGTATGGATGTGAATGTGGATGTGGATGTGGATGTATGGATGTGGATATGGATGTGAATATATGATATGTGATGTGAAGGAATCTGAAGTGAAGAGATGGAAAAGGAGGTGATTGGATGAGTACACATATACATGGAATGTGGAATAAGTAATGTGGATTAATGAGGGATAATGTGGAAAAATGAGAGTTAATATAGAAACTGTATTTGTAAACTGTTTGTAAATGCTGTTTGTAAATGGCTGTTTTATGTCAAGAATGCTGGGGAAGCATTTTGACCGTCTTGTGATTAATGTCGTGGAGACCTAACTGATAAAGTTGCAACTGCTGACGGAGAGTCAATGGAGGACGTCTCGCGTAGCAAGGTCGACCGAGGTCTTGACCAGCCTCGGTTCGATTAAAATGGTGAGCTTCCGGTACGGTGGATGAGGGACCAAGGAAGCGGCCTATGAGTGAAGCGCTAGGTCACCTGCGAAGGATCCTAGAGGGTGCTGACCATACGGTGCTCGGGCTCTGGGTCGCCTAGGATACCCACGCGTGCGTCGAGGAAGATATTGGAACAAGGAGTAAGAGTTGTTTTCTGGAACCGGGCATGGATCTGGTTGACTGACCTTGCTGGTCCTCAACGGATGAGTCCATGGCTCTTTTATATGGATCTGTTGGTTGATCTTGCTGATCTTCAACGAGAGTCCATCTTGATAAGTGATTATATTGTTGAGTATTATGGGCTAGGAACTATTGAAACGGCCCCTGTGTGGACAGGTGGTGAGCGTTCTAGTTGCCAATGATGCCATAGATACTCTGATGAAGGAATGATGGGAAATTATGAATCAACTGGATAATTTGGGAGATTGTGATCAGTGGTACTATGGTTTCATTAAAGGATTGTTTTAAAGTTAGCTGATGCTAAGAAAAAGGCAATTTTCATATTGGGTGTGTAAGTGGTGTGGCTAGTTTTATGTTTGCATGAAATTCCGGCTAGGGGGCCTTGGAACTCTTTTCCTTGGTACCCGGGACAAAACCTAACCAAATTCCAAATTGAATCCCATCACTACAGTGGTTGGGCGGTTGGCTAACCCATGGGATCGGATGGGGTTAGGCTGGACTGATGGATCCGTAAATCGAGACTCAATTTCTGTTATTACGATAGATAAAGTAAATCCCGGATAGTAATTGTTCTATGGATAGGAATCAACGGCTGTGCCTCCTTGGTGGGGAAAAAAGCGTTGATCCCAATGATCCAAGTGCAAGTTTCTTCCTTGATCTGACCAAGTATCTTTATAGATGCAGTCGGATCTGTTTGATCAGTAAGAGTTTTGACTACGTTAGAGTAAAAATTATCCTGGTGGAATCGCCCGTGCTTTCCGGATAAGGGAAGTTTTTCCGGGTCTGGTTTTGGAAAAACCGACGAATTAGTCTTTTGTCCGGATATCCGTGGACGAGGCCCCGAGTGTGGGACCCTGCCTCGCGCAAGAAGTGCTACATTTTCAACTCTTCATCTTATGTGAAATATGCACCTCCTTTAAAGAACTCCTCTTCCTTACATATGTCATACTTTTAATATTGCTCATAATTTTTTACTAATAAACCTTGTACATTTTCAACTCTTCATCTTATGTGAAATATGCACCTCCTTTAAAGAACTCCTCTTCCTTACATATGTCATACTTTTAATATTGCTCATAATTTTTTACTAATAAACCTTGTACATTTTCAACTCTTCATCTTATGTGAAATATGCACCTCCTTTAAAGAATTCCCCTTCCTTACATATGTCATATTGCTCATAGTTTTTTACTAATAATCCTTGTACATTTTCAACTCTTCACCTCATGTGAGCATTTACTCATTTTTGGGTATTTTCTTTTTACAAGTTGGATTTATCTCCTCCCTACACATGGATTGATGCTATTGGTCCATAGGAACCTTAATTGGACCATAGTCTAAAGATTTCTGAAAATCTAGACCCTTAGACTAAGGTTCTTTATACCTATTTCCAATTAATTCCAATTGCACATTGGAAAATTCTTTTTGAATTTCTGTTTCAGGGGAACTCATCTGAATTATAAGAGATATTTTTCTATCCAAAAATATTCAAAATCTGAATATTCTCTCTCTAGAATAATTTTTCTCACCAACTGTAAGATCCCCCTGTTCCCACCGAGCAACGGTTTCGGGTACTAGCAGCGGAAGTAGCACTTCTCGCACGGGACAGGGGTCCCACATTCGGGGCCTCGCCCACGGATATCCGGACAAGAGACTAATCCGTCGGTTTGTCCAAAACTGAAACCGGAAAAACTTCCTTTACCCGGAAAGCATGGGCGATTCCACCAGGATAACTCTTTACTCTAACGTAGTCAAGATCATTACGGATCAACTGATCTGACTGCACCTTTAACGGTACTTGGTCAAATCAAGGAAGAGCTTGCACTTGGATCATTGGGATCAACGCTTTTTTCCCCATCAAGAGGCACAGCCGTTGATTCCTATCCATAGAACAATTTCTATCCGGGATTTACTTCATCTATCGTAATAATAGAAATTAAATCTCGATTTACGGATCCATCAGTCCAGCCTAACCCCATCCGATCCCATGGGTTAGCCAACCGCCCAACCACTGTAGTGATGGGATCCAATTTGGAATTTGGTTAGGTTTTGTCCCGGGTACCAAGGAAAAAAGTTCCAAGGCCCCCTAGCCGGAAGTTCATGCAAACATAAAACTAGCCACACCACTTACACACCCAATATGAAATTGCCTTTTTCTTAGCATCAGCTAACTTTAAAACAATCCTTTAATAAAACCATAGTACCACTGATCACAATCTTCCAATTTATCCAGTTGATTCATAATTTCCCATCATTCCTTCATCAGAGTATCTATGGCATCATTGGCAACTAGAACGCTCACCACCTGTCCACACAGAGGCCGTTTCCATAGTTCCTAGCCCATAATACTCGGCAATATAATCACTTATCAAGATGGACTCTCGTTGAAGATCAGCAAGATCAACCAACAGATCCATATAAAAGAGCCATGGACTCATCCGTTGAGGACCAGCAAGGTCAGTCAACCAGATCCATGCCCGGTTTCACAAAACAACTCTTACTCCTTGTTCCAATATCTTCCTCGACGCACGCGTGGGTATCCTAGGCGACCCAGAGCCCGAGCACCGTATGGTCAGCACCCTCTAGGATCCTTCGCAGGTGACCTAGCGCTTCACTCATAGGCCGCTTCCTTGGTCCCTCATCCACCGTACCGGAAGCTCACCATTTTAATCGAACCGAGGCTGGTCAAGACCTCGGTCGACCTTGCTACGCGAGACGTCCTCCATTGACTCTCCGTCAGCAGTTGCAACTTTATCAGTTAGGTCTCCACGACCTTAATCACAAGACGGTCAAAATGCTTCCCCAGCATTCTTGACATAAAACAGCCATTTACAAACAGCATTTACAAACAGTTTACAAATACAGTTTCTATATTAACTCTCATTTTTCCACATTGTTCCTCATTAATCCACATTACTTATTCCACATTCCATTTATATGTGTACTCATCCAATCATCTCATTTTCCATCTCTTCACTTCAAATTCCTTCACATCACATATCATATATTCACATCCATATCCACATCCATACATCCACATCCATATCCACATTCACATCCATACATCCACATCTACATGCTTATCTCCATTTTCACATCTTCATTTATACATCCACATCCCATATCCACATTCATACATACACATCCATACATCCACATCTACATCCACATACATACATACATACATCCACATTCACATTCACATACATCCACATCCACATTCCCATACATCCACATCTATACATCCACATTCCACATTCACATCTATACATCCACATCTACATTCACATTCACATACATCCACATCCCCATTCCCATTCACATCTATACATCCACATCTACATCCACATACATACATACATCCACATCCACATTCCACATTCACATCTATACATCCACATCTACATCCACATTCACATACATCCACATCCACATTCCCATTCACTTCTATACATCCACATCCATTCACATCTATACATCCACATCTACATCCACATTCACATCTATGCATATATATCTTCATGCATATATCCATTTTCACGTTCATACATCCACATCTACATGCTTACCTCCATTTTCACATCCTCATTTATACATCCACATCCCATATCCACATTCATACATACACATCCATACATCCACATCTACATCCACATACATACATACATCCACATCCACATTCACATTCACATACATCCACATCCACATTCCCATACATCCACATCTATACATCCACATTCCACATTCACATCTATACATCCACATCTATATTCACATTCACATACATCCACATCTACATTCACATTCACATACATCCACATCCACATTCCACATTCACATCCATGCATCCACATCCATTCATATCTATACATCCACATCTACATCCACATTTACATCTATGCATATACATCTTCATGCATATATCCATTTTCATGTTCATACATCCACACTCCCATCTCCATATCCACACATCCACATACATACATCCATTTTCACATTCCCATTTATATAACCCCATATACCTTCACATCTAATCTTTTACATCACATCCATTCTCGCCCTATCACAACCCATATACATCTTATCCTATCACATACACTTCTTACCTCATCCCCCCATACACATCTTAATTCATCTTATCACATCCTAACTTATTTCATAAGCATCTTATCACCTCTTATCACACCTCTTATCACATCCTATCACTTTCCATACGCATCTTATCAATTCTTATCACATCTCATACACCTCTTATCACATCTTATCACATTTCATATCTTTTTTTTTAAAAAAAAAGAGAATTCTTTTATTTGATATAAGATTTCTCTACACATTTATTTATACATAAATTCCATTTAAGGAGACTAACACTTTCGAAATTAAAATCAATCTTTTATGCATCTTCTTATGCATGATTTCAATTTGGTAGGGAATTATACTTTTAGAATAAAAGAATTTCTCTTATGCATCTAAGTTAAGCATAAAATCCATTTATGAGGAAAATCATACTTTTAGTATAAAAAGAATATCTTTTATGCATACCTATATGCATGAAATCCAATATGATAAAAGTAACACTTTTGATATAAAAATTTTTCCTTTATGCATACTTCTATGCATGAAAATTAAAAATGATAAAAGTAACACTTGATATATAAAATTTTTCTTTATGCATACTTCTATGCATGAAAATTAAAAATGATAAAAGTAACACTTTTGATATAAAAATTTTCTTTTATGCATACTTTTATGTATGAAATAAAAATGATAAAAGTAACACTTTTGATATAAAAATTTATCCATTATGCATACTTCTATGTATGAAAATAAAAATGGTAAAAATAACACTTTTGATATAAAAATTTATCCTTTATGCATACTTCTATGCATGAAAATTAAAAATGATAAAAGTAACACTTGATATATAAAATTTTTCTTTATGCATACTTCTATGCATGAAAATTAAAAATGATAAAAGTAACACTTTTGATATAAAAATTTTCTTTTATGCATACTTTTATGTATGAAATAAAAATGATAAAAGTAACACTTTTGATATAAAAATTTATCCATTATGCATACTTCTATGCATGAAAATAAAAATGATAAAAGTAACACTTTTGATATAAAAATTTATCCATTATGCATACTTCTATGCATGAAAATAAAAATGGTAAAAATAACACTTTTGATATAAAAATTTATCCTTTATGCATAATATTAAAATTCAATTTCTCCATGATTATAATGAAATTCTTTCAATTAATCTAGGATGATGATTCCTAGAATATGGTAGGAAGTCCTCTTTTTATGCTTTGAATGAAAATTTTTTATGCATAATTTTTATAAAAATTTTGCCATAGCTCCGCTGCTATGACTGATAAATCTCAATTTTTCTAAGGGATAAAGCTTATCATTAAGGAAATAATTAAAATGATTCTCTAATTGGATCCTTAATCCATAATGGATTGAATCATCAATATACATAAACTAAAAGCATAAGAAAAAGCCATTAATTTGGCCTCAAGCATAGCTTAATCTTGGGTTAAGGAAAAGCTTTATGAAAAGCTTGATTTGGATTGAGAATGGGTCATGAGTATGACCATTTCTTGAGTGAGAGAGAGAATTTACATAAGAATCATTAGAATTTAAACATAAATGAAAATTAACTTCAATAGCATTTATTAGATTATGTAACTCTTCACTACTATTCAAACTTCAATAGCATTTAAAAAAAACCATACCAATTAAACTTCTCAAGCTTGAGAGGGGTTGAGAAGAGAGAAACATTGAGAAATTATAGAAAGATGAATATTCACTAATTACCTTACAACTTGCTTGATTCTTTGTTCACGGTAGAGGCCCCCAACCAATCAATTGGTTAAGTATGTTGATGGAGCCACTAATGGGGATTGAAGAAAGAGGGAAGCTCCAAAAACTAGTGAATTATTAAATGAATTCACAGTTCTTGGCTTAGGTGGAGTAGAGTAACGATGCATAAACACTATATATTTTTCAACAAGGGTGAGGCTTCTATTTATAGGAAAAATTGAGCTCCTAACCAAACAAACTGATTCTAGAATTTTCTAAATCAGTTTGGTCAATATTTGACCATTTTTAGGTCAGTTAAGCTAACTTTTTGGAACTAGACTTGAATGAGGAGAGAGGAGAGATGAAATATCTCAATTTTTATGAGTTTAAAACTCATTCAAGCATGTGAAATATGCACCTCCTTTAAAGAACTCCCCTTCCTTACATATGTCATATTTTTAATATTGCTCATAGTTTTTTACTAATAAACCTTGTACATTTTCAACTCTTCATCTTATGTGAAATATGCACCTCCTTTAAAGAACTCCCCTTCCTTACATATGTCATACTTTTAATATTGCTCATAATTTTTTACTAATAAACCTTGTACATTTTCAACTCTTCATCTTATGTGAAATATGCACCTCCTTTAAAGAACTCCCCTTCCTTACATATGTCATACTTTTAATATTGCTCATAATTTTTTACTAATAAACCTTGTACATTTTCAACTCTTCATCTTATGTGAAATATGCACCTCCTTTAAAGAACTCCCCTTCCTTACATATGTCATACTTTTAATATTGCTCATAATTTTTTACTAATAAACCTTGTACATTTTCAACTCTTTATCTTATGTGAAATATGCACCTCCTTTAAAGAACTCCCCTTCCTTACATATGTCATACTTTTAATATTGCTCATAATTTTTTACTAATAAACCTTGTACATTTTCAACTCTTCATCTTATGTGAGCATTTACTCATTTTTGGGTATCTTCTTTTACAAATAGGATTTATCTCCTCCCTACACATGGATTGATGCTATTGGCCCATAGGAACCTTAATTGGACCATAGTCTAAAGATTTCTGAAAATCTAGACCCTTAGACTAAGGTTCTTTATACCTATTTCCAATTAATTCCAATTGCACATTGGAAATTTCTTTTTGAATTTCTGTTTCAGGGGAACTCATCTGAATTATAAGAGATATTTTTCTATCCAAAAATATTCAAAATCTGAATATTCTCTCTCTAGAGTAATTTCTCTCTCTCTAGGCTAAAATAGTTAGAGAAAAATATTCTAGAGAGAGAATATTCAGATTTTGAATATTTTTGGATAGAAAAATATCTCTTATAATTCAGATGAGTTCCCCTGAAATAGAAATTCAAAAAGAATTTTCCAATGTGCAATTGGAATTAATTGGAAATAGGTATAAAGAACCTTAGTCTAAGGGTCTAGATTTTCAGAAATCTTTAGACTATGGTCCAATTAAGGTTCCTATGGGCCAATAGCATCAATCCATGTGTAGGGAGGAGATAAATCCAATTTGAAAAAGAAGATACCCAAAAATGAGTAAATACTCACATAAGATGAAGAGTTGAAAATGTACAAGGTTTATTAGTAAAAAATTATGAGCAATATTAAAAGTATGACATATGTAAGGAAGAGGAGTTCTTTAAAGGAGGTGCATATTTCACATAAGATGAAGAGTTGAAAATGTACAAGGTTTATTAGTAAAAAATTATGAGCAATATTAAAAGTATGACATATGTAAGGAAGAGGAGTTCTTTAAAGGAGGTGCATATTTCACATAAGATGAAGAGTTGAAAATGTACAAGGTTTATTAGTAAACAATTATGAGCAATATTAAAAGTATGACATATGTAAGGAAGGGGAGTTCTTTAAAGGAGGTGCATATTTCACATAAGATGAAGAGTTGAAAATGTACAAGGTTTATTAGTAAAAAACTATGAGCAATATTAAAAATATGACATATGTAAGGAAGGGGAGTTCTTTAAAGGAGGTGCATATTTCACATGCTTGAATGAGTTTTAAACTCATAAAAATTGAGATATTTCATCTCTCCTCTCTCCTCATTCAAGTCTAGTTCCAAAAAGTTAGCCTAACTGACCTAAAAATGGTCAAATATTGACCAAACTGATTTAGAAAATTCTAGAATCAGTTTGTTTGGTTAAGAGCTCAATTTTTCCTATAAATAGAAGCCTCACCCTTGTTGAAAAATATATAGTGTTTATGCATCGTTACTCTACTCCACCTAAGCCAAGAACTGTGAATTCATTTAATAATTCACTAGTTTTTGGAGCTTCCCTCTTTCTTCAATCCCCATTAGTGGCTCCATCAACATACTTAACCAATTCATTGGTTGGGGGCCTCTACCGTGAACAAAGAATCAAGCAAGTTGTAAGGTAATTAGTGAATATTCATCTTTCTATAATTTCTCAATGTTTCTCTCTTCTCAACCCCTCTCAAGCTTGAGAAGTTTAATTGGTATGGTTTTTTTTAAATGCTATTGAAGTTTGAATAGTAGTGAAGAGTTACATAATTTAATAAATGCTATTGAAGTTAATTTTCATTTATGTTTAAATTCTAATGATTCTTATGTAAATTCTCTCTCTCACTCAAGAAATGGTCATACTCATGACCCATTCTCAATCCAAATCAAGCTTTTCATAAAGCTTTTCCTTAACCCAAGATTAAGCTATGCTTGAGGCCAAATTAATGGCTTTTTCTTATGCTTTTAGTTTATGTATATTGATGATTCAATCCATTATGGATTAAGGATTCAATTAGAGAATCATTTTAATTATTTTCTTAATGATAAGCTTTATCCCTTAGAAAAATTGAGATTTATCAGTCATAGCAGCGGAGCTATGGTAAAATTTTTATAAAAATTATGCATAAAAAATTTTCATTCAAAGCATAAAAAGAGGACTTCCTACCATATTCTAGGAATCATCATCCTAGATTAATTGAAAGAATTTCATTATAATCATGGAGAAATTGAATTTTAATATTATGCATAAAGGATAAAATTTTATATCAAAAGTGTTATTTTTACCATTTTTATTTTCATGCATAGAAGTATGCATAATGGATAAATTTTTATATCAAAAGTGTTACTTTTATCATTTTTACTTTCATGCATAGAAGTATGCATAAAGGATAAATTTTTATATCAAAAGTATTATTTTTACCATTTTTATTTTCATGCATAGAAGTATGCATAATGGATAAATTTTTATATCAAAAGTGTTACTTTTATCATTTTTATTTCATACATAAAAGTATGCATAAAAGAAAATTTTTATATCAAAAGTGTTACTTTTATCATTTTTAATTTTCATGCATAGAAGTATGCATAAAGGAAAATTTTTATATCAAAAGTGTTACTTTTATCATTTTTAATTTTCATGCATAGAAGTATGCATAAAGGAAAAATTTTTATATCAAAAGTGTTACTTTTATCATATTGGATTTCATGCATATAGGTATGCATAAAAGATATTCTTTTTATACTAAAAGTATGATTTTTCTCATAAATGGATTTTATGCTTAACTTAGATGCATAAGAGAAATTCTTTTATTCTAAAAGTATAATTCCCTACCAAATTGAAATCATGCATAAGAAGATGCATAAAAGATTGATTTTAATTTCGAAAGTGTTAGTCTCCTTAAATGGAATTTATGTATAAATAAATGTGTAGAGAAATCTTATATCAAATAAAAGAATTCTCTTTAAAAAAAAAAAGATATGAAATGTGATAAGATGTGATAAGAGGTGTATGAGATGTGATAAGAATTGATAAGATGCGTATGGAAAGTGATAGGATGTGATAAGAGGTGATAAGATGCTTATGAAATAAGTTAGGATGTGATAAGATGAATTAAGATGTGTATGGGGGGATGAGGTAAGAAGTGTATGTGATAGGATAAGATGTATATGGGTTGTGATAGGGCGAGAATGGATGTGATGTAAAAGATTAGATGTGAAGGTATATGGGGTTATATAAATGGAATGTGGATGTGGATGTATGTATGTATGTGGATGTAGATGTGGATGTATAGATGTGAATGGAAATGGGGATGTGGATGTATGTGAATGTGAATGTAGATGTGGATGTATGTGAATGTGAATGTAGATGTGAATGTGGAATGTGGATGTATAGATGTGGATGTATGGGAATGTGGATGTGGATGTATGTGAATGTGAATGTAGATGTGGATGTATAGATGTGAATGTGGAATGTGGATGTGGATGTATGTATGTATGTGGATGTAGATGTGGATGTATGGATGTGTATGTATGAATGTGGATATGGGATGTGGATGTATAAATGAGGATGTGAAAATGGAGGTAAGCATGTAGATGTGGATGCATGTATGTGAATGTGAATGTAGATGTGAATGTGGAATGTGAATGTATAGATGTGGATGTATGGGAATGTGGATGTGGATGTATGTGAATGTGAATGTAGATGTGGATGTATAGATGTGAATGTGGAATGTGGATGTGGATGTATGTATGTATGTGGATGTAGATGTGGATGTATGGATGAGTATGTATGAATGTGGATATGGGATGTGGATGTATAAATGAGGATGTGAAAATGGAGGTAAGCATGTAGATGTGGATGCGTGGATGTGAATGTGGATGTGGATGTGGATGTGGATATGGATGTGTATGTATGAATGTGGATATGGGATGTGGATGTATAAATGAGGATGTGAAAATGGAGATAAGCATGTAGATGTGGATGTATGGATGTGAATGTGGATGTGGATGTGGATGTATGGATGTGGATATGGATGTGAATATATGATATGTGATGTGAAGGAATCTGAAGTGAAGAGATGGAAAAGGAGGTGATTGGATGAGTACACATATACATGGAATGTGGAATAAGTAATGTGGATTAATGAGGGATAATGTGGAAAAATGAGAGTTAATATAGAAACTGTATTTGTAAACTGTTTGTAAATGCTGTTTGTAAATGGCTGTTTTATGTCAAGAATGCTGGGGAAGCATTTTGACCGTCTTGTGATTAATGTCGTGGAGACCTAACTGATAAAGTTGCAACTGCTGACGGAGAGTCAATGGAGGACGTCTCGCGTAGCAAGGTCGACCGAGGTCTTGACCAGCCTCGGTTCGATTAAAATGGTGAGCTTCCGGTACGGTGGATGAGGGACCAAGGAAGCGGCCTATGAGTGAAGCGCTAGGTCACCTGCGAAGGATCCTAGAGGGTGCTGACCATACGGTGCTCGGGCTCTGGGTCGCCTAGGATACCCACGCGTGCGTCGAGGAAGATATTGGAACAAGGAGTAAGAGTTGTTTTCTGGAACCGGGCATGGATCTGGTTGACTGACCTTGCTGGTCCTCAACGGATGAGTCCATGGCTCTTTTATATGGATCTGTTGGTTGATCTTGCTGATCTTCAACGAGAGTCCATCTTGATAAGTGATTATATTGTTGAGTATTATGGGCTAGGAACTATTGAAACGGCCCCTGTGTGGACAGGTGGTGAGCGTTCTAGTTGCCAATGATGCCATAGATACTCTGATGAAGGAATGATGGGAAATTATGAATCAACTGGATAATTTGGGAGATTGTGATCAGTGGTACTATGGTTTCATTAAAGGATTGTTTTAAAGTTAGCTGATGCTAAGAAAAAGGCAATTTTCATATTGGGTGTGTAAGTGGTGTGGCTAGTTTTATGTTTGCATGAAATTCCGGCTAGGGGGCCTTGGAACTCTTTTCCTTGGTACCCGGGACAAAACCTAACCAAATTCCAAATTGGATCCCATCACTACAGTGGTTGGGCGGTTGGCTAACCCATGGGATCGGATGGGGTTAGGCTGGACTGATGGATCCGTAAATCGAGACTCAATTTCTGTTATTACGATAGATAAAGTAAATCCCGGATAGTAATTGTTCTATGGATAGGAATCAACGGCTGTGCCTCCTTGGTGGGGAAAAAAGCGTTGATCCCAATGATCCAAGTGCAAGTTTCTTCCTTGATCTGACCAAGTATCTTTATAGATGCAGTCGGATCTGTTTGATCAGTAAGAGTTTTGACTACGTTAGAGTAAAAATTATCCTGGTGGAATCGCCCGTGCTTTCCGGATAAGGGAAGTTTTTCCGGGTCTGGTTTTGGAAAAACCGACGAATTAGTCTTTTGTCCGGATATCCGTGGACGAGGCCCCGAGTGTGGGACCCTGCCTCGCGCAAGAAGTGCTACTTCCGCTGCTAGTACCCCGAATCCGTTGCGCGGTGGGAACAGGGATCTCACACCCCTAACACCTCATCTCCCTTTGTCGGTGCCTCACATGGACCCTAAACCACTTGTGCACACTATAGGTTCATGTGCAAGGAAACCACCTCCTCTGTGTTTCCTCTGCCAACCAAGGACCCCATAGAGTGGCTGACTGCCCTTCTCAAAAGAAACACTTGCCAGTGACACCACAATGTCATGGATGTGGAATGGACCATTACTTCAAAGATTTCCCTTTGTAATCACTAGGAAAACCACCTTTTATGTGTTTCCTCTACTAAGGACCCCATAGAGTGGCTGAATGCCCTCAAAATAAATGCCTACGCACTAGTGACACCATGATGTCATGGCTATGGAATCGACCACTAATTTAAAGATTTCCCTTTGCAATTAGTTTCTCACTCCACAGTTGAAGGCTTGCCGTCCCTCAACGTGTTCAACGTTCAACATGGGAAGATTTCGACTATCCCATTGAATGTCGTCACACGGTTGCAGGCCAAGCTAAAGAAGGCCACATCCCAAAAGAAATAACACTCTAAGAATGTTGGCCATGGAGAAGATTGGGTTAGCACCTACACTAGCTCAACAAAGACCACATCCTCCTCCTCTAGGAGCGATGATCGTGTCGAACTGCCACTCCCCCATGTAGCCAAGTAAAAACTCACCAAATAGGAAAAACAGCTGGCCACATATACCAATGCCATCCTTAAGAAGCAACGTCTTGAGGAGGCCCAAGCATTGATAGAGCAATACCATGCTTAACTTGAACCACCACCCAGTTTTGTAACTTTTGACCCTAGTGCCTGAGTGTGCGCTGTCCCCCATTGAACCTGAACTTCCACACCAGGTAAGGGAGGAGCCCCCCAAAACTCTCAAGGTTGAGGAAGACCCGTTCACCAACATGATGTTGACAAATGAAGATTTTTCCCCACATGTGTCCCCAAATCCCCTAGTGCCTGTTCCTCAAGCGGCCATACCCAAATCCCACATTCACATTGAACAACTCGATGCGAACAGTGACACAGAGTCCGACAGTGACTCACGAGGTCCACACACCAAATTTTCTGAAGTGTTTTATTCTCCTACGGCCACCAAATCTCGACCTCCACCCTTGTCAAATAAGGACCAAATTGAACTTCCGTATACTATTATTGGTTCACCCTACGATCAAGGCTCTGCCCCTCAAATAGCTCCTACTCATCAATGTGACCTGGCCGGGCCTGGCTGCCTTCCTTTCCTCCCAAATCCAAATGCCCATTGGAGCCTTGTTAAAAGGTAGTCCAAATGCCCATTGGAACCTTGTGAAAAGGTAGTCCAAATTTATGGAATGACCTTCGGGATTGGATGGAACACAAACTACAAGCTTCTATGGAAGCAAGCACTACCTCAGATTCCTTGGATGAATCTGAGCCCCATCATCCAGACTTACTCCATCACCAGAACCTAAAGGTGCACCTGCAATTTATGTAAATGCGCTAGGCCACTACTTTGAGGGCGATCATACCAATGTAGCCTTGTCCATTTCCAATAATGGACATGTGGTCAAAGGCATCCTAGATGGTGGTGCTGGCATAAGCATCCTCATACAAACATGCTAGGAAAATTGGGGCCAACCGTGCCCTGATCCCACCACATTGGTAATCAAGCTTGCGGATAGGAAATCTGCAAAACCCTTGGGCATAGTGCATGACCTCAAGGTAAAAGTTTGTGACATGACATTCCACCTCACATTTGGCGCATATGATAGCATCTTGGGTAGACCCTTGATGCGACATACACAATTGATCCATGATTGGGATAGGCATCATGTCTACCTCCATAAAGGGTATCAAACACTTAAGGTCAATTTATATACCTGGCACTCACATCCCATGGCAAAATCTCCCTTTGCTGAAGACTCTGTGTGACCACCGCCAGGAGCAATGATCTCTTGGTTTGCGATTTGTCATCAAGCCCTTGATGACACGCGGGTGCCATGCATAGTCACTTCTGCCAATAGTGACAAAGTTGACCATGATCTCGGGGGGTGCACTATATGGAAGCCCCTCCTACGACGTGCGTTCAAGGGGTATTTAAAAAACCCCTTATCTGTGAATTTTGAGCTAATAAAACTACCCCTTTTTCTTTATAGACTTACGGCTTTTTTTCCAAAGTACAATTAAAATACCCCTCTTGTAATTGTATTTCTGTAAATTTACCCAATATTTTGGATTAAAAAACCCCACCTGATCGCACGTGGTAGACTTACATTTTTTGAGGTGCACCCCCCGAGACCATGATTGGCTTAAAATCCTTGATACACTTAACACCCTCCCATATCGCAAACTCGGTACATAATTCGTGCTCCCAAACAGCCAAACCCTCCATGAACCCTACAAAGCTATTTCCTCGCTTAACACCCTCCGTGTAAGTGTATCTCCCCAACTTGAAACAACCACCCTTAGCGTCTGGATAGATTTTCCCTTTGGCAAAAACATGCAACGAAAGTGTGCTTTGCTGTTTCCCACAGCTAGCCACAATATTTTGCCATGGGAAGCATGGGCCTCTATGAAAAAACCATCTCTTAAAACTTCCCATGCCAAAATTTAGTTGCCGTGGAAACCATATACAAAGCCTTGGGTCCTTTACACAAGCTCTACATACTGTATCTAACCCATTGGCTTTTAAGTTCTATGTCAATCCCACAGGTGAGATAAAAGAAGCAGTCATCCTCAGACAAAGCAGGGTCTAGGATGTTACAAGTACAATCAACCCAGCTAACAACATAACTACCCTCAAGCTTCCACATGGCAAGGTAGCAATGATCCTCTAGGATGGGGGAGTGCCTTGAATCTAATCCTTTGCCCCCATCAACTGCTTCCACAAAGGGTATTCTTACACCCTCCACAATAATTGCTAAGTCTTCCATTGCCCCTTGAACTATCACTAGAACCCAACCCATCAAGAATATGGATTGGAATCTCGACTAAGAATGGTTTACAATGGTGGCAAGCCCACATATATATTATGGTTCGCACCAATCACATATTCTTAGAGGCATGGAAAGGTCTTAGAAAACCCATACTAACAAAAGAAAACAATTATATTCAAATTTCATATGAAATGTGTTTAATGAGTGTTGGGTATTTTATTCCTAAAATTTCTATAGGAAATAACCAGTTGGAGTGCAGATTTCATATCATTGATGCAGGGGCACTCCAA
Organism: Cibotium barometz; assembly: GCF_041138505.1. Lineage (NCBI taxonomy): Eukaryota > Viridiplantae > Streptophyta > Polypodiopsida > Cyatheales > Cibotiaceae > Cibotium > Cibotium barometz. The sequence continues at coordinate 10,496,780 of NC_141059.1, forward strand.
GGCCAAATTATCATTGGAAAAGAGTGGATTGATGCCACACATTGCCAAATCAATTGGCATGAAGAAATGGCCACCATGAAAATCAATGGCAAAAAGGCCATAGTCCTCTTGTGTCCCCAAGAGAAAATCATACACACACCCTCACCCCCAACTGCCCTTGCCTCTCACGTCCCATCCTCATCACCCGATAGTCTCCCTTGTTCTCACACTCCATGCCGACTTACTAAATCTAGTCGATCGGGCATTGTTGACACCCTCCAACAAGGATAATCAAGCTTTGTCATCGACAATCCCCCTAAACTCTACATCCTTGACCACCCACACAGCAAGCACCCCAACCTCGTACCTTTATCATGCCAATCAATGGTGGGTGCCCAAGAACCTTCTTGCAGCTCAGAACTTCTAACGGTGGCTACACAGTACTAGGTCCCTCTTTAAATTGCCTTATCATCCCCTATCCTCGCATTCACATCCATAGAGGTTAAACCAAAACCAAATGAATGTGGTTGAGGGCGAGGAATAAGGGATGAGACCTTCTCTCGCTCCCGAGTCTCTCTCAAGAGTTCTCTTTTAAGAGTTTCTCAGCTTCTTCTAGCTCATCTCATAGATCTATTATCCCAAACATCCCTATAGAAATAGAATCCTAAGTTGGTTCTATCTATCTACTAAAACACATTTGGTTTTTTTGGACATGGGCTCAAGCTTGTTCTCTGGTTGGGAATCACTTTAAAAACTATGTGTTCTTAGTCCATATACACATACTATCCCATGGAATATATGTAAAAAAACCTTTCCAATTTTGAGATCCCTAGCCTACTCACCTAGTGGAGGTTCACTTAGAGTTTGTCTAGCCCATTCTCCTCAAGTGGAAGGTCTCATAAACGGGTTGGCATCAACACCAGACATCGTGCCTTCTTTCTTGGAAACTATAATTACCACTTTTGGCACAATGTTCTAAAACTAAGAGTCTTTAAAATGAATCGATATAAGTGGTTAGAGTCACTACTTCTAGCATGATATCTTGAAACCAAGAGTCTTCAACGATGAATCAATAAGTGGTTAGACTCACTACTTGACTACTACATTGACAACCTAGTTCTTGAAAAGATGCAGGGGAGAAGAGAGCTTGAGCTCTTGCAAGCACGCACACACTCACAAAACCCTAAAAGACAGCACACAAGGTGAGAGACTGAAAATCTTCTTCTTCTTCACACAACACTCAACACACCATATATAAAGATAAGAGTACACATAATATGAAAAGGTACTCAACCAAATACATACTAGGGTTCTCTATAGTGTGAACCCAACTAAATGAGCTGGCACTATAACTATGCCAGTATCTAGAATGGCTATCACACAGCCTGTCATCCCACTGGCCGCATATCACCCATGATCTCACCAACCATGCTAGTGGTGTAAGTGTGGGGCCTATCCCCCAGGCGGGTCATCAGTGTTCACCGCCTCACTAGATGAGCTCGATATATCTCAACACTCCCCCTCGAGCTCAACTCCATCTCACGTACACCAAGCGAAGCCCTGAATCTACGGAGCTTCTCTGTACCGAATGCTTTGGTGAAGATGTCAGCGGTGTGCTGACATAAACAAGGTCAACGTCTCCTGCCAAAACCTTCTCTCTGACAAAATGGTAGTGGACCTCTATATGCTTTGTGCGAGCATGAAAAGCTGGGTTCCTGGCCAACTGTATACTGCTAATGTTATCACAGAAACTGACAACTTGTCTATCCACTGATAGACGCAAATCTGCAAAGTAGCTTTCTCAACCAAGCTGGGCCTCACATAGCTGCCATAGCAGCACCTCTGTACCTACTTGGCCTCTGGTACTGGATAGAGTAACCGTAGGCTACTTCTTGCTGCTCCAAGTCACAATAGCACTCCCCAAAGAAAACATGAAGCCACTAGTAGATCTTTTATCTGAGATACTACTAGCCCAATCAGCATATCTGTGTACCCATGTACACATATCTCTGTACCCATGTACACATATCTCTGTCCCAGTTTCATAAAATAGTCCACAATGCATAGTAGACCTCACATACCTCAGTATGCGTCTCAATGCATCCAAATGCGGCTTCCGAGGAACGTGCATAAACTAACTCACCAACCCAACAGCATAGCTCAAATCTGTCCTGTTGATCGTCATGTAGATCAACCTTCCTACTATGTGCCTATACATAGTAGGATCCTTTAAAATCTCTCCTGAATCTACACTCAACTTGCCATTCTGATCCAATGGCACTGAGATAGGCTTACAGCTTGTCATACCATACTTGGACAACATGTCCAAGCCATACTGTCTCTGTAGTAATCCAATACCATGTGGTGACCTAATCACCTCAATGTCCAAGAAATATCTGAGCTCCCCCAGATCCTTCATCTCAAACTTCTATCTAAGCAAGATCTTTACATCAAAGATCTCTGCATCACGGTCCCCCGTAATGATCAGGTCATCTACATAGATGACAACAAGCATAACCCCTCTATCACTGTGTCTCACATACAGCGAGAAATCTGCATTGGCTACATGAAAGCCAATAGTGACAAGATATTCAGAAATCTTGTCAGACCATGCTCTTGGTGCTTGTTTTAAGCCATACAAGGCTTTCTTCAACCTGCAAACATGCTCGGGGTGACTCATATCCTCATAACTAGGTAGCTGTAACATATACACCTCTTCCTGCAAATCCCCATGCAAGAATGCATTCTTTACATCCATCTGATGTAAAGACCATTGCTTTGACACAGCTACTGCTATCACAACTCTCACTGTTGCCATCTTAGCAACTGGGCTGAAAGTTTCCTCATAATCAATGCCATATGTTTGTGCATATCCTTTGGCTAATGTAGCCTTGTACCTGCTTATGCTTCCATCACTGTTATGTTTTACTTTGTACACCCACTTGCATCCAATGGCTTTCTTGCCTTCACGAAATTACACTAATCCCCAAGTCTCATTTCCATATAGTGCATCCATCTCCTCATCCATAGCTTTCTCCCAACACACATTTCCAATAGCCTCATCAATGCATGTGGGCTCTACAACCTATACAACTTTTGCCATGTATGCATAGTGATGTGCCACATAACCATCATAGGTAAACCTCTGCACAGGATTCTTCACTCTCCCACATCTTCACAGCTTTGCATTCATGGCTTCCATAGCCTTCTTTACACCAGGTGTTCTCATAGCTGGTATCCCAAGATCCTCATCAACTCTCATCTCTGAGCCACTAGACTCTCCATCAACATGAGAATGCCCTACAAAAATGTCAGGCATACTAAGGGGCTCAACCACTTTCTCTTTGCCTTTATGTGATGTACTAATCACATTTGCAGGACTGGTATTATGACGCAGCATGCCACTCCATGGTCTATTAACTGAACCACTAGATGAGGACTCTCCTGGTCCACTCAAAGAGTGTGATTGTTGCTGACTTGCATTCTGTGTAACCACGTTTCCACTCACACATCAGCCCCAACCACTTCTTTTTCAGTAGCATACCAGCTGCTCATCTCATAAAAAACAACATCCCTGCTTACCCTCAACTCACGTGTAGCAGAGTTATAACACCTGTATCCCTTTTGCTCAAGGGAATACCCAATAAACACACATTTTTTGGCTTTTGGATCCAGCTTAGTTCTCAGCTCATCTGGCACATGCACATATGCAATGCATCCAAAGAATTTCAGAGGAGACAAATCAGGTTTTCTGCCACAGTAAACCTCTCCTCTGGAGTTACATCATGTATGGCTATAGTTGGAGTCCTGTTCATGATGTAAACTGCTGTAGAAACAGCCTCAGCCCAATAGCTATGCGGCATATTCTTCTCTCTCATCAATGCTCGCGCAATCTCAGCAATGTGCCTATTTTTTCGCTCAACAACTCCATTTTGCTGTGGAGTGTATCTACATCATGTAAACTGTCTCCGAATACCATTCTTCTTCAAAAATTCAAAGAACTCATTGGAGAAGTACTCTCCCCCTCCATCAGACCTTAGGCACTTTACATATTTCCCTGTTTGCTTTTCAACCATAACTCTGAAATTCTAAAAATGAGTTAACACCTCACCCGTCTCCTTCATGAAGTATACCCACACTTTCCTTGTGTGGTCATCAATAAATGTCACATAATACCTGCAGCCTCCCATAGACATGGTCTTCGTAGGACCCCATACATTTGAATGCACAACATCTAGTGCATTTCTGCTCACATTTCTGTCACGTGAAAATACATGCTTTGTTTGCTTTCTAAATTGGCATGCTTCACATATTTTCTGCATACCTTCAACTTTAAACTTTGGTAGCCCTATCACAATTCCTTAAGTCTGCATAGACCTCATTCTCTGCACATTCACATATCCAATTCTTTTATGCCAAATGTTTGTGTTTGCAACAATTCTTGAACTATTTGCAAACATCACAGCACTCACTTCAGGCATGTTTACATTCAATGTAAACATTCTGCCCACTCTGTTGCCTTTTGCAACCAACCTACACTTGTCTTTAAAGTCTTCAATATAACAACCATCAGGGTTAAACCGAACCTGCAAACCCTGCTCAATTATCTGGCCAACCAAAACCAGATTCTTTGTTATGTTTGGAACATGAAGTACATCTACAAGGTACTTCACTTTGCCATCCTGCATAGACAATGGCACATCTCCAACATGGGCAATTGGATGAGCAGTGTCATCCCCTATTTCCACAAAACTTGGTCTTTCAATGTTTTTCATCTCTTTGAACCACTCCTCCCATGACTTGTCATGTGGTTCGAAGCACCTAAGAATTAACATACCATACATCATCTTTATGTGCTGCTTCAATATTTTGGACATGCTGCATAACAAACAACCTTTCATTATCCTCATTGTTTCTGCTCGAGAATGCATAGTTGTTTTGCTGTAATTTTTCATTTTGCATGTCAGCCTGCTTCTTATAACAATCTTCCTACACATGTCCAGTTTTACCATAATAAAAGCATCCACGTGTATCATTATACTACCTTTGCCAATTTCCACGACCTCTTTGACTCCCCTTGCCTCTGAATTGGCATCTTCCACCTACGTGTTGTTGTTGTTGTGAATTCTAGGACTGTTGTTGTTGCTGCTCCGCTGGCCATAATTTTAATTACCTATTCGGCCACCTCCTTGGTCGCGTCCACGGCCTCCTCTACCTCGTCCTCTTCCTGAACTTGTGTAGAAGGCCTGCTCTGAACTGTTTTTGTTTTGTGAAGACTGTTGGTGTTCACCCAAGCTCTTCTCTTCTATAATCAACACTCGGGGGGTGCACCTCAAAAAATGTAAGTCCACCACGTGCGATCATTAGGTGGGGTTTTTTTAATCCAAAATATTGGGTAAATTTACAAAAATACAATTACAAGAGGGGTATTTTAATTGTACTTTGGAAAAAAACCCGTAAGTCTATAAAGAAAAAGGGGTAGTTTTATCAGCTCAAAATTCACAGATAAGGGGTTTTTTAAATACCCCTTGAACGCACGTCGTAGGAGGGGCTTCCATATAGTGCACCCCCCGAGAATCAACATAGACACCAAAATCTGTGAAATTGGGAATGTTTTCCCAAGTCTGAATAGACGTCTTGAACGCCTTGTATTGTGGCCCGAGACCACGTAGACACACTTCCACCTTATCATCATCATCTACTGAAACACCAATAGATGCAAGGGATTCCACAATACCCTTGATCTTCAATGCATAGTCATTCACAGACATACTCTTTTTCTCCACAGTATGAAGTTTATTCTTCAACTGTATCTTTCGTGCCTTGGTATTCGTTTCATAGAGGTTTACCAAGGTGTCCGACGCCTCCTTGGGGGACTTGGCATCCTGTATGTGCCCAATCATGGTGTCCTGTATACTGAGATAGAGAGCCAATACATAACTTTTCTGGCTCCTTGGTTCCAATCCTTGAACTCTTTCATATCTGCAGCAGTCGGATTGATCTCCGGTATCTCTGGTGCCTCTTCATGCCTACCTTCTACGTAGTCCCAGTAACCCTTTTCCATCACAAAATTTGTCAACATGAACCTCCAAGCATGGAAGTTGTTCTTATCAAGCTTCTCAGCAAAAATCTGATTTATGCCATAATTTGACATCTTGCCAGACACACAAATTTACCAGAATTAGCACTCTAGTTTGTCCTGCACAAACTGCTATATTTTCTGCACAGCGGTACTGTACTACACTCAAATGTCACAACCAGTGACCTCAATGTGCATACATACACCCAATGGTAAATGTTGACCTCCTTGCAGCACACACAATGTCTGCACAACCAATCTATCTTCCTGCAGTTCTTAAAACAGAGTTCTGCATAGAAACGATGACTTACCCGCAATGCTTGAAATCGCCTGCTTTCTAAAAAATAGAGGTCCTAACGTGCCCGAAATGCAATTTCGACACCAAAAATTCTATTTGATAGGACGTTCTAGTATCCCTATAGCTTTACTCCCGCGAAGAAAGCTCCTCAATCAGAGATTGCTGGTGCCTCCCGTAGAGCTCTCGACAAGGGTGTAGTCGCCAACACAAATAGGGAAGAGTAGATGAAGCTCTTCCCTCGTACCGCTTCCTGTGCTTCTCTTGCTTGTAGCTCAGCCCTTAGCGTGAACCAAGCTCTAATACCATGAAAAGATGCAGGGGAGAAGAGAGCTTGAGCTCTTGCAAGCACACACACACACTCACAAAACCCTAAAAGAGAGCACACAAGGTGAGAGGCTGAAAATCATCTTCTTCTTCACACAACACTCAACACACCATATACAAAGATAAGAGTACACACAATATGAAAAGGTACTCAACCAAATACAATATGAAAAGGTACTCAACCAAATACATACTAGGGTTCTGTATAGTGTGAACCCAACTAAATGAGCTGGCGCTATAACGATGCCAGTCTCTAGAATGGCTGTCACACAGCCTATCATCCCACTGGCCGCATATCACCCATGATCTCACCAACCATGCCAGTGGTGTAAGTGCCCATGGGGCCTATCTCCCAGGTGGGTCATCAGTGTTGTCCACCGCCTCACTAGATGAGCTCGATATCTCAATAGTTCTTAGCCCAATGTCATTAGGTCTGACAAATTTAGTTCCACTACTAGCTATATGAGCTTGAGAAGCTCTATCTGAACCACCAAAAAGAGCACTTCCTAAGACTCTTCCACTATGCAAAGAAATAATTCCCAAATGAGTCTAAACTCAGAGAGGCCTTTGATCAACAAAGTTCCTTGTTGATAACATGTACTTTTTGGACGGGGAAGGTGGGAAATCACTCCTATTTCACTCGATTTTTAATTTCTTCAAAGTAACCAAGGTCTTCGTTTCTCCAAGATTCAATTGCATGTCTATCAGTCTCATCAAAAGAGAAAGGTAATCGGTTAATCGAGTCTAGAAATGGACTAAAATCTTGAAAGGTGTTGCCCTTACATCAACAAAGTATTCTCTTATACACTAGTCTCGAGGATATCTAAAAGCGGTACTGACCAATTCATTGTGCTCTACAATTCCAAAGATGTAGCATAATTGGATGTACACAATATTCTCTTCCTCCCAACCTTGATCATCCCAAGTAGTTTGCTGATAGTAATCACCGAACAAGAAGGTGGTTCTGGTCCCTCTTCACTCAAATGCATATAAGATCTAGGAATCAATTACACTTTTGAACTAGATACTTTTGTGAAAATTCCTTATGCATGCCAATAATGGATCTATAATTACACCATTCATGTGCTTAGTTTGTGAAAATAAATCCAGACACTAAAAGTACAAAATTGTTCAATTTTAGCCAAAAAGTAAGACTTGCTAAAAGTAGTAGACTCGGGAGACTTCCCCTAGGAAAATGTACTTGTTCAATTTTAGCCAAAAAGTAAGACTTGCTAAAAATAGTAGACTTGGGAGACTTCCCCTAGGAAAATGCACTTGTTCAATTTTAGCCAAAAAGTAAGACTTGCTAAAAATAGTAGGCTTGGGAGACTTCCCCTAGGAAAATGTACTTGTTCTCTCAGTATGATTTGGGATAGTCCAAAACCAAGATCCCTAACTTTTTTGGCTTGAAAAACTTGTTCTAGTCTAAGCATGGGTTCAAAAACCTATCCCACTAGGAGGCTACCTTCACAGATTGCTACAAATATCTGTTTTCTATGTTGTCTAAAGATATGGGAATCTTATCCTCAATGAGATTAGCTAATAGCTTGCAAACCCCGTTGTAATTCAAAATCATATTCCTCTTGCGTAGGGGGGCAGTCCACTACTTCAAGGTGCAGTTGTACAAACAAGTGAACATTTTAGAAAGTTATTATTTAAGATAACCTTCTTTAATTAAAAGATAAGATACCATGTGAGGCTAATATATACTTACAAATATTGTTGGGATATTGACTCCTCCTTCACGTGTAACATCACACCTCAAGTTATTTGCCATCTATCCAAGAAAAAACATAAATACTTAAAATTGTTATGCATAGGAAGCTATCAGCATGCATAGGAAGCTATCGACATGCGTTGGTTGCTACCGGCATGCGTAAGAAGCTACCAGCATACGTGGTTTGCTACCGGTGTGCGTAGGGTTGCTACCGGCATGCGTTGGGAAGCTACCGACATGCTTAGGTAGCACCCGACATGTAATGGGAGCTTCCGATGCATTCCGATAGCTACGTGCATACCTAGGTAGCACTCGCTTAATGCATGCCTAGGTAGCACTCGCCTAATGCATAAGTCTTATGCATAGGGCTCATGCATATTATGCATAAGGTTTATGTATAGCATTCATAGCTTGCATGAGGCTACGCATTCGTAGCCTACATAAAGCTATGCATACGCCTAATGCATAAACCTTATGCATAAGCCTTCACATTCATGAGGCTTATGTATTAGCCATATGGATAAGCTTAATACATAAGCCTCATGTATGTGGCTTATGCATGAGCTTATACATAAGCCTCATGTATGCGGCTTATGCGTGAGGCTTATGCATAAAACCTCATTCATAAAGCTTATGTATCCGTCTTATGCATTAGCCATATGCATAAGCTTTATACATAAGACTTGTGCGTATGGCTTTATACATGGCTTATGCATATGGCTTTATACATGATGCTTATGCATACGGCTAATACATAAGCCTCATGCATAAGATTATGTATAAGGCTATACATAGAGGATTACCACTAATGCATAAGCTTTATACATGAGGCTTATGCATGAGGCTTTATGCAAAAGGTTCATGCATAAACCTTATGTATAAGCCTCATGCATGAGGCTTATACATTTTGGTAATGCATAAGTCTTATATGCATGAGGTTTATACACTATCCTTATGTATGAGGCTAATGCATAAGCTTTTTGCACTAGTCTCATACATGAGGCTAAGGCATATGGCCACCTCTAGAGAGGAGCTATGCTATCCATGTAGGGGAGAAAAAATAACAAATCCTAAAACTTACAAACCCTATAACATGTAAAAGCATAAGAGAGGAAACATAAAAGGGAGAGATCTCTTACCTTATGAGGCTTGTATGTGTGGATAACCTACAAAATCAAACCAAATAAAGAAAATAGTAATCCTAATCTTAACCCTAATAGAAAGCATATACAAAACCCTAATCTTAATAGAAATCTTAATGAAAGATTTTTCATAACATAGAAAACTTATTGATCTTTCTTTTTCCCTTCTCATTATAGCTTAACCCTAACCTTAGCTTCTAAATAGAAAACATAATAGAAAGCTTTGATGGGGTCAAGCTTCAATGAGAAGGAAAAAAGAAGAAAAGAAAAACTTAAAAGAGAAGAAAGAGAAGGGAAATACTCATAAGAAAGCTTTAATGGAAAGCTTGTTTGCATAGGAAATGAAGGAAAACAGTAGACATATCTTGCTTGAGCTTGAGGAGGATAGGGTAGGAGAGGTAGAAGTGATAGACAAGGTAAAAACTTGTAAAAAGAACTCAAAGTACAAGTCTATTGTATTTAAAAGTAAAACTACTTGGCGGCAAAAGAAGCGGCAAAAAGTGAGATTTTTTACAGTACAGCAGCATTTTTTCGCTGCTATAGTAGACGTTGCTGAGCAGTGCTTTCTCATTGCTTGGCAATGATGTTGTATTGTTGAGCTACAATTTTTTGCTAAAAGCGTTGTCTAGCAATGAAAAAGCATTGCAGAGTAGTGATAAGTCACTGCTAAGCATCTTGAAAACCCTCGATATTTTCCTTCCAAAAATGCTGCTAAAAACGCTACTATGCTCCCAATGTGTTGTAGTGTATGTTGATGTTGTCAGAGGGGATAGTGATGGTGACATTCATGAGGTGAAGATGCTTCTTAAGTCACCCAAATGAAGGATTTGGGTGCGATACTTCCTCGGTATATAGGGGATTAAGTCACCCAAATGAAAGACTTGGGTGTGGTACTTCCTTGGTATATAGGTGATTAGATCGCCTCAAGGGATTTGGCTTTTGAAGAGGAAGTATGCTTTGGACATATTGTCCAAGTATGGGATGACATGTTATAAGCTAGTCTGAGTGCCATTGGAGTAGAACAAAAAATTGGCTCTGCAGATATACAGGTTATATCTTTTGGAGGTCCATACTATGTAGGAGTTTGATTTACATATCACTAGGCCAAATTTGAGCTTAGCTAGTGAGTCAATTTATGCAGGCCATGAGGAAGCCTCATTTGGATGCAGCTAGGAGAATACTCATATATATAAAGTTCAGTGTACACTATCAGTGTACACTATGGGCACTTTTATGAGGCTAGAGTATAGGTATGGGTGAATGGATATAAAGATACAGATTGGCCTAGTAGAATCTCAAATAGTATCTTAGACAGGAGATCTATGACCAACTTCATACTTTCTTTTAGTGCTGCTAGTTAGCTGGAGCAGCACGAAGCAACCAAAACTTCCAAGTGCCTCCTTAAAACATGGGGGCTCTATCTCTTGCATTTCTTTGTTTATGTATACATAATGATGTTTTTTTTTTTGTATATCCATTAGATATCAACCTGATGTTCTCAACACTACTTAGGCTCTTTATATACTAGATGTAACAATAGCCAAGATTGCAAGCTCCTCTCATCAAGGCTCTATTTTGAGCCACTATCCCCCTGAACAAAGAAATGACTTACTAATACATGTGAATTTATGTTTACTTTTTAGCACATGTAGTACTACCAAATGGTGAGTTTATGCTAAATTTTCAACACACGTAGTGCCACCAAATGGTGAGTCGAAATTCCTAGCATCCTACCTCAACATTCTCAATGAAGGTCTCACAATAGACCCATTGCTAAAGGGATCTCCTAGTCCACTAAGTACATGTAATTGTTTTTGCAACCACATTGTTGATTACATCAGCCTCTGGAACCCTTCACTCATATATACCATCTCATCAAACACAACATCCCTACTCACTTGCATCTCACGCGTAGTAGTGGGGTTATAGTATCTATAACCTTTTTGTAAAATACCTCTTTTGTAAGTATCTATAATCTTTCCGTAAGATATTTCTTTTGTAAGTATCTATAATCTTTCTGTAAGATACCTCTTACCATGTGAAAAATCAAAAGGGGTTTTTTAGGGTGCATATTCTAGAGAGAGAAGTATCCATTAGTGAGGAAAGCTCAAGACCTAGAGAAAATAAATTTAGATAAATAATTAAGATTAATTTTAAGTAAATTAGATTAAAGTGGTGAGTGCATGATTTTATTGGGACCCTACACATATGGACATGTGCACCACCTCTCCCCAATATATTAATTGGATAAAGAGAGAAAACACCTTTACAAAATACTGGAATATAAGTTTAAAAAGTAAATAAAAAATAAAAAATAAAAAATAAAATATTCCCATGCACATTAAAAATCAAACCAATGCTTGAGTGTAAAATATTAGGCCACTACTTTGAGAATGATGACATGAATGCTATCCTCGCTATAAGAAAAGCAAGGCTATGGAGACTACTTTGTATATATATTTGTGTATAAAGCTTGGCACATGAGCAAAAATCTTGGAGGTCATTGAAAGCAAGTAGACGCTACATGAACTATGTCAATAGAGCAGAGCTATAAAATGTTTATGAGCATCCGAATAAAGAGTAATTAACCTGCAGTAGTGATGGCATATAAGCAAGCGGTAAAATTGTAGTAAAGGAATTTTTAAACTCGGAGAGAAAATAAAAGAAGGCAATGTACTCAACACTGGAAGTGGAGATGAGAGGCATCTTTAAAGATGCAAAGAGCACATGGAAAAAACAATTGTTGATAAATAGCCCCATCTAAGACCATGCAACTAAGCAAAGTAAAGAAAACTAATACTGATAAAATTGTAACTAAACAAACTAAAGAAAGCTAATGATGATAAAATTGATAAGGACCTAAGTTTACTTTATAAAATCTAGCCTTGTTTTCGATTGAATTATGGTTTGTATGATAAGAGCCCATGCTCATAATATTGTGAAGAAAGGGAGAAGAAAGTTACATGCTTGAATACTTGAGGTTTTACCCACCTTTTATATATATAAGGATTTACTTGTGCTATAGGTTGTGTTGTAAATGAGCCATTGGCAGTGCCCAAAATTGCAAGCACATGCCATGTGAGGGGTTAGAGAGAAGAGTCACCTCAAATAGCACTGATTGGTTACATATCATGCCAAATTTCAACCAATCATTAACACAATTGGGAGTAGTTACAAGTTTAGTTAAATCCTTAACATCAGGTTCTTAATGTGTAAGGTTATATAAGGAAAACCTATAAGGAAAAATATAAAACTTAAGGGGGAAGATGTGTGTCTATAGTGATCTAGAGGGCTAGGTCAGTGCTTAAGGTGGCTAGCCCATTGCTTAAGGTAGCTAGGGGGGAAGATGTGTGTCTATAGTGATCTAGAGGGCTAGGCCAGTGCTTAAGGTGGCTAGTCCATTGCTTAAGGTAGCTAGGCATAAAGAGCGAGGATTATGCTCGAGGTAGCCAATTTAAAGAGAGAAGGTGTAGAGTACCAAGATAATGTTCAAGATAGCCAATATGGGGAGACATGGCCTAGGAGATGCCTAAATAGAGTGCCAAGGTGAAAGGGCCACAAAAAGGGGTTTTAACCCCTTTTTAGCATCACAAGAAGAAATTAGAAACAAGGCAAAAATTGGGCAAGGGGGGATTTGATATGGCATCTCATTAGAACCTTCAAAGAGGAAATCTATATTGAGCTCAAGGAGGATAGAGCTCAAGGTGAAAGGCTTTCAAGGGGGTTTTAACCCCTTTTAGCATTAAGAAGTAATTAGAAACATGGAAAGAATTGGGCAAGGGGGGATTTGATTAGAACCCTTGAAGAGGAAATCTACATAGAGCTCAAGGAGGAAATGTAAAGGGTGTAGAAATAAGTGCTTGTAATCACTATGAATTGTGTTTGTGTTAGATCAAATCAACAAGCGATTGATCAAAGGCTAAGGTATAGGGTTCCCTTATGGTTATGGCTACTTATGTTTAATTCAAGGGATAAATAAGGCCAATACCATACCATGTTTAACTTATTTAGAATCTCCATATATTGGTGAATGTTATGCATGAGTACATTTATTGCTACTTATGTTTAGTAGTACAACGGCTAAATAAGATCCATAACATGTTTAACTTCTTTAGAATTTCCATATATTGGTTGATGTTGTGCAAGAGTACATTTATTAGTAGGTGTAGGTGGTGACAAATAGACTTTAGTCTAGCTTTCTAGATATTGTAAATGGCATTTAAGAAAGTATTTATAGCTAGTGGTCAAAATCAGGCCACTTGATATCTATCTTTATGAGAGGCAAGGTGAATGAACGTAAGTCTAGTGCAGTGCTAGAAAAAACTGTCCTTTAGTGTATTTTGCACTGGTTAAAATTCAAAAAAAAAAAACGATTGAATTTACTATGGTCTTTACAAAAATCGATAAAATTTATAGGTTTTTAGTTAAAAAACCAGTTAATAATGAGATTTTGAATAGGGAAAACTGATTGCACTCCAACTTGTCTTTTTTCTGACTGGTTGGGGAAAAAACGTTTTTCTATAGCACTAGTCTTGGAGAGGAGGACGTAATGCAAGTATTTTCAAGAGGTAATCAATCCTAGGGTGGCCTCAACAGCTAGCACATTTGGAACCAATTTTGAGCCTTGACTGTGGTGGGGCTGTCATCGAGACTCTGTGTGCACGCAGCACACACATACAGGATTAGTCAATTTTAATTGAATGAGAGTTGTCCGTAGTAGCGTGCGTAAGGGAGGCCCTGGTGCTAGTACTTCATATCTACGGTTGTGATTATCGTTCGCACTCATTGGACCTAGCTTGGGTTGGTGGACCCAGTGTTCACGAAATAGCGAGGTTTAGTGTGAGGTGAATGGCAAATTTTGAAAAATAACCTTGAAATTCCAGAATAACAATTCACAAAAACCTACAAATTTTGAGGGATTTTAGTTATAGTTTTGCTAAAAAAAACTTGCAAAAAATTGAGGTTGAAGGTTTTTTTTTTTGAATTTTGAGGGATCTTAGTTATAATTTAGGGTTAAAAAAACTTACAAAAATTTGAGGTTGAAGGTTTTTTGAATTGTTGGGAAAAATGTTTCTTATTAATAAAATGTGAAAGTACTCTCTTCTTTACAACAACGTTAAAAGCATACGGATTGCTGCACGTGCCGCGAACTTATGACATTGTTTTTCCTGTTGCGAATAAAGAGTGGGGGTTGGTGGTGTGGGGAGAGGGAGGTTGGTGTGGCGATTATGAAAGGTCTGTAAAACAGCAACAGTCGTTTAAGATGCCCTCCACGCTACCCTACATATAATCATTTTGCACGTGCTTCTTACGTCAAATTGGCACATGATAATGTATGCCCCCCATAAAATAATACACACATGATAAAACTATGCGCATTGCGGTTCATCAACTGCAAATTGCACGTGCTTCATGATATTTTGTGAATCGCACATGATAACACCACGTGGTTCATAAATTGCAAATTGCATGTGATTTATATGATAATGATAATTGTGAATTGTATCAGACCGTGCGGCACTCCTCCAAAAAAAAAAAAGCTTTTTTTTTCCAACCCTTAAAATTAAAGGCAATGTTTAGGCTTTATCAGGATTCAGACTTAAAAAATCACTACAAACTACCTAAATGCCGGGATTTATAACTAAAATGTGCAAATTTCATCCCTTAAAATTAAAGGCAATGTGAGATTCCAACCCGGATTTTTGAATTTCAGCCAAGAAAATTACAATACGAACCAAGCTATGTGAGCATTGGTCCAATGCTAAGAAATTGCAAATTGGTCCAATGCTAAGAAATTGCACATGGTACTTTACGAAGTGCACATGATAATATTTGATGCTCAATACACAATTCACAAAATTATAAATGCCCGATTCATAAAATTATAAATTGCATGTGGCTTATATGCACATTAATAACTGTAAATGGCACATGATAATACTCAATGAGAAAACCTACATGGTGCCTTACACTAAAAATTACAAATTCCACATGGTGGTAACGCTAATTGTAAATTGCACTTGATATAATGTTTGATGATAAAACCACAGTGCAAACTCCATGACATGGTTTTTTAGATGCACATGACTAATTCTTAAATGATAAAGCAACGTGTTCCAGTGCTAAGAAATTGCACATTGCACACATGGTAATTATCACAGCTGTAAATTTCAATTGATAAAACTTGATAGTAAAAACATGCCATTCATAAATTACAAATTATGTGTGGTTGATATGCATAATCATAATAGTAAATTATAAATTAATAATATTTTATGACAAAACCATGTGGCCCAATGCTAAGAAATTGCAAATTCCACATGGTGATATACAAGACATGGCTTGGTCCATTTTGAGTTTAAAATCTCTCTCTCTCTCTCTCTCTCTCTCTCTTCTCTAAGAAGCTCCTTTAAGTAATAAACTCACAAATTTTATCAAATTAAATTACTTAGCAAGGAGAGATTGCAATAATGGTTTATCTAAGAGTCATCTTCAAAGGTGATCTAGATTAAACCTTGTGTGGATAAGAGTACTGGAAGATAACTACATTAAGTGTGCCTTTTCCAAACCACTTAGGACTTAAGAACTTAAGATGAGTGTAACTTTTTTTGGCTTCTGTGACCAACTCTTCATTATTAGGGATGTTACCTTCCAAGTATACATTCAACATCTAACTATCAAGCTCCTTTTATCTGAATCCTCACTTTGCTTTCTAATGTCCTTGTTTGACTACCCTTGTTTCATTAAATTGTTTAGATTGTTTAGACATTTATGCTCATTTATCAACCTCAACCTCTTGTTATTTTTCTCCACCTTCATCTTTCCCTTCTAATCCTTTGGAGTTTTGGGTCCATAAAAAAATATTTAACTTGAGAATTCTCCTCTTCCTCCTACCTATCTAAATCCTCTTCCTTTATTTCAATTGGACGTAATATGCTGCTCACCTTGACCAAGCAAATGAACATAATTTAATTGTTATAGTCTTAACTACAAGTGCATGAGTCTCACCACCTCCCCATGGCCAACTGCTTTAACTTGATTTTGAGGGTGTGATTTGTTTTAAGAAACATGGGCATCATGTGTGTGTGTGAAGCTTAAGGTGGATCAAACAAGAGTGAGCTCATGATTAGCAAGAGTGATTAAGATTAATGATATATGATTAAGAAGATGATAACAAGAGAGTACTAGGCGAGTTTATTCATTAACAACAACAAGCGCATTCTTCATTATCATCATGCTCATAATATAGACCTTGGGTTATATTGTGATTGTAGCCATATTTGGTAGTGATGTGTTAGGACAAGTCGGGGCACTTTTTTCCTCTTTAGGAGGTTCTTTCCCCCGTGCTAGTATACAACCATCTTGGGGTAAACTTATCTTCTTTGTATAATAGCACACATTCATTATCTATCTATCATTTCATTGTGTGCTCCCTTGAGATTCTCCACTCTGTGTGTGTGTGTGTATGTGTGTGTGTGTTTCTACAGCCCTATTTCTAACATTTGGTATCAGAGCATACGCTCCTCGTCCCTGTGTTGTTGCCTACCCTTCACCCCGAGTTGCATGTCTTCTTGAATTGGATAAGGAGCCCTTTTGGGAGAAGAAAGAGGACTATGAAGTGTATAGTACTTTGTACTGCAATTTTACAATCAAGTTTTTGTTTCGGGCGCGTTTTAGGAGCTATTCACACAGTTTTTGGTCTTTTGCAGCAGCAGACATATTTGGGGACCGGATTTGCACTGTTCTTCATTAGATTCTAGAATAGTTTTGTTAGATCTACTACATATACGGGTGTGTAGATACACAAGACAGCATCTATGGGATTCACTTCAATGACATTGATCTCTGCATCTTAGGAGTAAAATTTCTACTCACTATTCTCTACATTTTTTGATACACCTTGCAGGTCTTTACTATCAAAAAATTTTACTCACTATTCTCTACATTTCTATCATGCACCTTGTAGGTCTTTATTGTCAACGACCTTATTAATAGCCACCTTGGTTGTATCAAAGAGAACTCATCACTTTGCAGGTTATGTGATTACTTGATTGGGTATTATTAGAAATGACAAACAATGATGCATTTCAGATATTAGTCTGTTGAGGATAATCTTGATAGGACTGACTACCCGTTATGGTCCTATATGATGTTGCATGTATTGGTAACCAAAGGGTTATGGAATGTTGTGGTTGGTATTGAGAAATTCCCTTTGTTCTTCTAATTAACATGATGTAGAATGTACTTCTGTAGACATGGACTAGTTTCACATGGTGCATTACCACAACATAATATACCTCCTACATAGGAACAAACAAAGTGGGATGGAAGAGATATGCAAGCATATGCATTAATTGTTTTGTCAGTTAAGATGAGTATCATTCCTCACATTCAGTCATGCAGTACTACTAAACATACTAGGGATGTACTTGCATCATCGTACTAGGTATGTAATGAAGCACGTGTTACCTATGTACACAAGTAATTAGAGTCAGAGCATATGGATGTGGGAGACTCCATGGACAGTTTTCTTATAAAAATCAAGGATTTTAAGGAGCAGTTGGCCAGTGTTGATGAAATATATTTGGATAGCTCATTGGTGCATACTAATGTCTTGAATGCATTGCCGAAATCGTATCAAGATTTTGCTTCTACCACCATCAAACTCATGATGAAAGGCAGTTCGAATGCCTTGAAGTATGAGGAGTTGGTTTCTTAGCTCTTGCAAAAAGAGCAATCCAAGAAAAAAAAAATGTCATACATACAGGAGATCAAGTTTTTGCTGAGGCAAAGGTAAATCCTTTCCTTAGGGTAGTCAAAATCAGAGGCATTGAGCAAGCCTATAGACAAGGAAGGAGACAAACCAAAGAAAAAGTACAAATGAAACTATTGTAGGAAACCTGGTCACTACATTAATGAGTGCAAGAAACGACTGGAGAAGGAGAAAAAGAAAGACTTAAGTATGGTTGTAAGCATCCAATGTAGAAAAAAAATAATCTACAAACTATGCACATGATGATTGGTCTTTCATTGTGCAATACATTTATAACCCTTTGCATAAGGATGTGTGCATGGCTGTTATAGATATACATGCTTGGTAATTTGACAGTGGTTCTAGTAAGCATATTACTTGTCATCGTAATTTGTTCTCATCACTTGAATCTTCTCCACAGGGAAACACTGTAACATGTGGAAACAACTCCTAATATCTTGTAAAAGGAGTTGGTAAAATTGTTCTCTCACTAATGCAAAAGGTGGAATAATCATGCTTTCAGATGCATTATATATACTAGGGATCAAGAAGAACTTGTTATCTATCTCTGCCATTACTAAGGCTGGCTTAGTGGTTCTGTTTGAGGATGATAGATGTATTGTTCATGATTGTAGTGATGGTAGGATAATTTTTGCTTTTGGTACTTTGTCTCATGGCCTTTATAGAAGGCTAGATGCATATGAAATACAAAGGCATGTTGTATGTATAGTTTCTACCACAAAGGCAATGGGTGATACTAAGCTGAGGCATGCACGATTTGGTCACTTGAACTTTGGTAGTTTGTTGCATTTGCATAGACATGACATGGTGTGTGAGATGCCACATCTTCAAGTCCCTATCAAAAATGTTTATGGAGGATTGTACTCTTGGAAAAATGTAGCGGACATCATTTTCCAAAGATGGTTCAGTTAGAGCTATCCACAAATTGTAGCTTATACATAGTGATGTATGTGGTCCTATGAGGACACCATCTATTGGGGGCTACCTCTATTTTTTTCCCATTCATTGATGATTATTCTAGATAAACCTCGATATATCCATTGAAATAGACATTAGAGGTTTTTATGAGCTTTAGGTACTTTGCTACTATGCTTCAAAATGCTTTTGCATGTAAGATTGGTACTCTACATACTGATCGAGAGAGGGGGAGTATATGTCTAAGGAGTTTTATGCATATATGGCTAGCTGATGATCATGGGATAAAACACTAATGTATTGTGCCATATACACCTCAGCAAAATGGTGTAGCTGAACGTAAAAACAGGTCTCTCATGGAGATGGCATGTTATATGGTTAAAAGTTAGGAGTTACCTCATGGTTTCTGGCTAGAAATAGTCATGTGTGCAACATATATTTTGAATAGTTATCCTACAAAGGCTTTGTATACAATTACACCTTTTGAAGCTTGGAATGGTAGAGGCCCTCTATGGCTCATTTATGCATTTTTAGTTGTCTTGCTTATGCACTTGTGCTTGAGCAACTTCATAGCAAGCGTGATGTGATAAGGTTGCTAAATGTATTTTTGTGGGATAAATCTTGAAAAGTAAGGATTACCATCTATATCATCCTACTACCAAGCGGATTCTTGTAAGTAGAGATGTATTTATGGAAGATGCAATTCAGCCTTTGCTTTCATGTAAAAAACAATAAAATGTATGTTCACGTAGAGGACATATTCGACACTCTCCTTCCATTGTTCAATGCAAGATACATTGATGTAGAGCATTCGGGTAATCAAAGAAATGCTAAAAATTAGCCCACACAGGTTACAAATAAGCATGTTTTTCAGCCAACAAAAAATCAGCCTATTGATGAGGGAAATGTGGATGATGTAGTTGATGAGGAAGAGGGAAATTAAGGAGTCTAAAAGTATGTTAAAATGGCTAGTACGCACACTACGTTGTGACAGCAAATTGGCCACTCCTTTGCTCCAGTAGAACATGTGTAGGCTCTCATCATGCATCTCTTGTTTGATGCAGGTTATGCTGTTATTGCCAATTTATGTGTGATGAAGAGGAACCTATCTTCTTTGATGAAAATTGGATGAGTGCTGTGAAATCTAAGTATGATTCGATATACTAAAAAATGATGCATGGGATTTGATAAACTTGCCTCTTGGCAAGAAGGCTATTGGTACAAAATGGGTTTACAAGCTCAAATGTAAAGCGGATGGCAGTGTTGAGCGATACAAAGCTAGGATTGTTGCAAAGGGTTATGCACAAGAGAAAGGCATTGATTATGATGAAACCTTTGCATCCACATGTCATATGGCTACCATGTAGACTATCATTGCACTTGCAGCACATAAAAGTGAGAATGTACGTCAGTTGGATATCAAAAATATTTCTTGAAATGGAGATTTGCATAAGGAGGTCTTTGTATCTCAGCCTTGTGTTTTTGTTTAGAAAACCTAGGAATCAAAATTATGGGGATTGAAGAAAGCTTTATATGGTCTTAAGCAAGCTCCCAAAGTATGGTATGAAAAACTACATGCATACTTGGTTGCACAAGGTTTTTGTAACAGCCCAACTAATAGTAACCCTCTATATTATTAAGGAGACTAAGGATGTTTTCTTGGTCATTATGCTATACATTGATGACATGTTGCTCATGGGCCCTAATAATGATCATATTTAAGCTTTTATAGTTGATTTAGAGAAGTCTTTTGAGATATAGATCTTGGGCCATTGCACTATTATTTGGGCATTGAGTTTTGGTAGTGTAATGATAATATTGTTATGCTGCAGAGGAAGTACATAGATGCATTGCTGAAGAGGTTCAATCTTGAAGACTGTAAACTTGTGGCTACACCTATGGAGCTAGGTTTACGATTAGTAGGTCTCTTTTGATGTTGGCTTGTATCAAGAAGCTATTGGATGCCTTATTTTTTTGTGTAACACCAAGCTTGACATTCAGCATGTGGTCTCAATATTGAGCAGATTTATGCAGCCCAGGCACAAAGCATTGCCAGTCTATCCAATGGGTATTCTGTTACCTAAAGAGCACTAATCACTTTGGGTTATTTTATCCCAAAAGGGGATATGCATTTATAGACTCAGATTGGGCTGGATGTTATGACACACAAGTGTCCATGAGTGGTTTTTGCTTTCACCTTGGTGATTCATGTATATCATGGCTCAACAAGAAGCAACTCACTATGGCTACTTCTAGCTATGAAGCTGATTACATGGCAGCATTTATAGCCACCACAGTTGATTGTGTTTGGCCTCAAGCACCTTATTTATTGATTTGGATATTGGTGAGTCAGCTTCAATGATAGTCACAGTGCTATGGTAGTGTGAGGAATCGAATTTTTAATGTTTGCACAAAGCACATTGAGGTGCACTATCATTATGTCAAGAAGAGATGCTTTGCAATGGTAATTAACTTGTCTTATGTGCCGATACAAGACAACTTAGTAGATTTATTTATGAAGGCTCTCCCACGAGAGTAGTTTGAAAATTTTTGCAAAGCTTTAAACTTACTTCCCTTTGGGGACTAGTCGCGGCTCCCTATAATCCAAAGGGCCTGGCACATCTCTGGAGGTCTAGTGCCAGCTTACTCCTTGTTCACATCATCACTTCTAAGGGGGATTTGAATCCATATTTGGTAGTCATGTGTGTGAATACACTAGGACCAACCAGGGTACCTTTTTCCTCTTTAGGAAGTTTTTCCCTCATGCTAGTATACACCCATCTTGGGGTATACTTATCTTCTTTGTATAGCACACATTCATTATCTATATATAATCTCATTGTGTGCTCCCTTGAGCTTCTCTACTGTGTGTATGTGTATGTGTGTGTGTGTGCATTCCTGAAACCCTATTTCCAACAGTGAGTGGCTCATCCATATGCCACATCATCATCCTCATCTTTCACATAACCATTACCCTTATCTCATCCATCATAGCACCCATTCACATGGGGCTTCTACATTGGTACACGGGGGCACCACATATTTTAGCACCCTCCCTTGGTGCCAAGTTGGCCATACATACCAAGGGGGATAAGTGGGAGACCATACATAAATTCATACATGGTCATCATTCCACATGAGCTACATCATCGATGCTCAAAGGTGGCATTTCTTCATTATGGCAAACATAACATGGATCTCACACATCCATGTTTCATCACATACATAGACCTCACACATCTACATGTTGTGACATACATATAGGCTACATCATCACTCGCGAGGGTTGCCTAAGCCCATGGTTGATCATACATTAACATAAACATTGTTGACATCCATCATAGTATCATCATGGCATCGACATCCATTTTTGACACGACCATATCATGGTACCACCATCATAACATCATCTACATAGGCATAGACATGGCTTGCATCTTGACATATGGTTTCATGGAAACATACATTGGAGCATTGCATACATTGCTTTACCATAACATGGAGAATCATCATCATTGAACCATATAAGCAATGCATAGCCTCTTCATCCACCATGGCTTCTCATTGGAAAGTATCCATTGAACATAGCATCAACTTGAGGCATAACATCCGTAAGGTAAGCATACCATGTAGAACATTGAGTCTTCCTCATCATTGTAGCCTCCATCTACATTGGTCTTCATGGCATCACTTGTGAGGAGGCAGCATCTATAGACGTCATAACATTCTTCATTGGCATACATAGTGATATAGTTTTCCATAATCATGAAATCTCAGGGGTTGCACTATGAAGAAATCCTTTGTATCATGTGTGGAGCATTTAAAAAACCCTTTACACTTACATACTTTTGTGAATAAAACGACCCCCTTTTTATTCATAAACTTACATTTGTTTTCAAAATTGGTTAAAAATCCCCTTTTAAATGTAATTTTGTAACTTTTTAAAATTAATACACCCCTCTTGATGAACTCACATGCTATACTTACATATTTTTAGGTGAAACCCTGGGGATGAAATGGGTATAGCATTTCATCACATGTTTATCATAGGGATGCCATACATTCATCATGCCAATATTGGATAGAAATACATGGCATTTTATCATAGCATTTGTCTACATATCATTGGCATCCATTATACTTTCATAGACATGCATTGACATAGTGTATTAAGCCATAACATAGGCATGACATTGACACATCCTCATGAGCATGGAGGGGAAACATAGCATAAAAACATTGTGGAATCATGGCATTAAGAGACTTGAGAATTTCCATCATACATGACATTTGCATCATTCTTGGCATACATCATCCCCACTTCAATCATAAAATGGTTAAAAATTATGACTTTTAAAATTTCACAAAGCTTGAACTTACTTTCAGATAGTGGGTAGATTAAAGTGGCCTTTTAGGGGCATTGCCTCTAATAACATGTTAAGAAACATGGTCAGAGTGAGCTCATGATTAGGAAAAGTGATTAAGACTAATGATAGATGATTAAGAAGATGCTAACAATAGAGTACTAGGCAAGCATATTCATCAACAAGCACATTCTTCATTATCATCATGCTCATAATATAGGCCTTGGGTTACATTGTGAGTGTTTTATCCATATGCCAGATCATCATCCTCGTCTCTTCGACATAACTATTATCCTTATCTCCTCCATCATAGCACCCATTCACATGGTGTTTCTACATTTGTACATGGGGGTACCACATATTCCAACAATGATCAACATTAGGAAGGGGATCATGTAAATTGATCCTGGAATGAAGGGATGTAATGCATGAAAAATATGAGTAATCACCATGTAAACATGATGCCTAAGTGTGTTTAGTCTCTCACCAAGAGAATGGAAATAGCCTTCCACAAGCCAAGAGAGAAGCCATGAGCTCCAAGAAACATAAGTTTCCATTTCTAAAAATGATCATCAAAAGTTTCAACCATGGTCCAAGTCCCCTCTTTTATACATGGACTTGTCCCATTATTAACCCTATTGAATAAAGTTCCTACTTTATTACAAACCATCCCTTCCCAAAGATTTTATCCTCAAAATCAATAACATGTACAATCTCAAAGTATGAGACTCTAATGTAATCAATGGGAAGTGGTTAAGAGTTCTCAAGTACATCCAAAGCACATATACAATGAAAATCCGGATGTATACAAGTCCACAAAGCTTCAAGCCCAAAGTGTATGAGTGGGACTGTTATGACAGCCCTTCTAGTCGATGAAGACCCTTGAAAATCCTTCATTTAGACTCCATATATTGGGCTGAAATTGATATGTACACTCAGCCATATGTAGCCCACATCATAATCTTTCATTAGGATACGCCATGAAGCTTGTTGGAGTAGAAAAATAGGCCCAATAGTAGACCTTCCCAAAGCTGTCCAGAAATTACAGCATGTATACTTCTTTGTGTTGAGTTTGAGAGAGTTGATGGATTTAGAGTTGATGAAGCTATGAGTGCTCCCGGAATCCACAAGAATATGTGCAACCCTCCCATTGATGGTCCCCACCAACCTTAGTGTGCTTGGGTTCTTGCAACCCGCCAACAACTCTTGTGAGATAGAGCATATGCAAGCTGAAATTTCTGCATTGGTAGGCATGTCTCCGTCCACAAGGCTTTCCTTAACTCCACCTCCCGGATCAAACGGAAACTCACTATCCTCCGTGATGAAAGAATGGTCTTCAAGTGACTCCTCATGTGCTTCTTCATTGCAATCCTCCCATTCCTCAATGTCATGAGAGTCATCCTTGTTCTCTTCCTCATCCATGAGGATCATAGTGGCCACAATCTTCTTTGATTTGCACACATGCCCGGGTGACCACCTCTCTTTGCACTTGAAACATAGCCCTTTGCTTCTCAACTCCTCAATCTTTGGATCATCCATTCTTTGAGTCTTCTTGAAGGGTTGAAAGGGCTTCTTCTTCATGAAGTCACTACTCTTTTTGGCATCAAATTGATGTATCCCATTCTTTGGCTGTCTACCCCCAAATGATGTAGGAGTTCTTGGATTAGAGGATGGTAATGTAGAGGTAGGACCTTTCCCAAAATTGTAAGAAGTAGTGGTTTGTTTGAGTGTGTCTTTGGTGAAGGTCATGGGCTGAGACCTCTTGTACTTTGGCTCATAGAGTTCGGCTAACCTCATAGCTTCTTTGAGAGAGCTAGGCCTTTGAGCCGACACATCCGCCTTGATGAAGTGTTCAAGCCCATGCACAAACTTTTTCATCTTCATGTCTTCACTCAAGCCTTCCACGTACATTGAAAGCTTCAAAAATCTCTTGATGTAACCTCTCACCATCATCCCCTTTTGAGAAAGCTCATACCATTCTTCATGGTATCGGTCGAGCACTAAGGGTGAAATGAAGGCCAAGTTCATCTCCCGCTTCAATCCTTCCCAAGTTGATGGCGTGTTCCCTTGTTTGACCAAGTGCCTCCACCATTGATGAGCATAATCTTCAATATGTAAGGAGGAAAATTGTACCATATCACGCTCACTTTTTGGGTAAAGTTGGAAATAGGTGTCAAGCTTGGTAGCCCACTCCTCCAACTCTTGCGGAGATGACCCGTCACCTTTGAACTTTGATAGTGAGATTTTGTCTTTGACATCCTTGGAAGATATGTGGGATGGGTTATCATGTTGGGTAGAGGGCTTGAATCTTTGCATCTTCGAGTATGACTCCATAAATTGTGCAAAGTCTTTGTAATCCCTCTTGATGATATTCGACAATTCCATCCACTTCTCGTGAGCATCCCTTTGTCTTTGGGCAAAGGACATTTGATTCCAATCGAGTGCAATCTCCTCATCATTCACAAACACATGTCCTTGACAAGAGGTCTCCGTGCATCCACCATGAATCCCCGAGTGGATGCTCCCAATGGATCCTCTTGTACGGCCTTCATGGAATCCTCATTCAAGACGCCCTTGCCTTTTCTTTGCTCATAGTCACCATAATTCCCATGCTTTTCTTGTGCTTGAGACTTCCCAAACTTGTCCTCCACCACACCAATCCGTGAGGATAATGTTTCAAAATGAGAATCAAGCTTGGAGCCTAAGGTCTCCAACCGTTGTACAAGCATTTGCATGAGGGTGTCATGGTTAACCGCCGCTTGTGTCCCTTGAGAAATTTGATTATATACATTGCCCCCATTGTCTTCATTGATGAATGCATCCCTTGCATCCATATTACCTTCCATGTCCTCATCACCAATGATCATTTCTTGCACAACATCCCCACCCTTGCGTGGTCTTCCCTTCGGCATAGTGAAGAAATGCAAGATGTTGGTAGAATGCCCAAATGATGTCGGAATTGGACAAAAGAAGGTTCTATGGGTAGGTAATGGTGTCTACTATCCTCCCAAATGAACACAGTAAGAATTAGGTGTGGGCAAGTACTCTCTGTTTTAGGGTTTGTGCGGGACAGCTGAAAGTAGTAATTTGGCTCTAAAACGCAAAATATATGTCGGAATTAGGATTTTGACGGCTCTATAGAAAGCTAACGGAAGATAGAACCTACCCCTAAAAGCATTTTGATTCAGTCAAAGTGGAAGTATATTCTGTTTGACTTTGACCAGAAAGTCAACATGACTACTTTGACCGAGATTGTGATATCCGATTAAGGGGTTCTATGGCTCATTTGAAAACTCTCAAGGAGTAGAATAGAGTCGTGTAATCACTAGGACCTAATCCCAAAAACCCTAGGACTGAATTAGGGTTTTGTAAAATCCCAGAAATTCCCAAAATTCGGTCCCAAAGCTCAATCCGGCTACAAATGATTGGTGTTTCTCCCCTTGGTAGTTGTGAATAACTCTTCAAGTGTATCCATGGGATAAAGCTCCAATCAATAAGCTTGTTTGGCTCCCTTGTTGGAAAAATTCCGCCAGAGTCTCCTTTGTAATTGGAACCAAATCTCAAATGAAAATGCAACTTCTCAAATCACAATGCAATACTCTTTGTATCCCACAATGTCATGAAAGATCATATGCACTCTTTGTCCATCAAAGCATTTGCAATATCCACACAATATGATGGAAAAGGGGCCCCATTGCCCAAATGCATCCACAAAGTCGATGGTGAGGATTGTTGAGGACGCGCGTTGAAGCTTGCCGATCTCCCGGCCAAGCTCTTCTCACCCCTTCACCGAGTTTTCCTCCAAGGTGAAGGTTGAGGCCATTTCTTCACACCGGTGTACCTAATCCCCCTTTGTACCGCTTTACCAAGCAATCACGGCACAAAGAGTTCAAGCCATTCTCCCCTTGGCCTCTCCAACCAATGCCAAGGTACCCTCACACATTGCTAGATTCTATAGAAACTTGAAGTGGTAGCAATGGTGAGTGTAGGTACAAAATGATGTGGATAATATCAAATGATAGAACAAGTTTGTTGGCTTACAAGTATTGAGCATGACTCATGCCCTTTTACAATTTAGAACTCATCAATAAAGCATGGACTCATGCCTCAATCCATCATCCAAAAGCTCCAACTCAAACCAACAATTCACAATGCCCTCACCATGGCATTTGCATAAGCATTTGTTAACCACAATCAAGGCATTTGCAATTGCATTCCAACAATCCCTTTCACATCATATTGACAAATGCATGCTTCCAAAACTTATGCTCTCTTATGCCCATGTGTAAAACATAGCATTGGCATGGCTATGTATAGCATCCATAGTGTCCATATGGCATCAAGATGAGCATGAGGGACTCCAAAAACATTGCATAAGCTTGCTATTCCATCAATGGCATGCCAAATGAGACATAATGAAGAAAATCTCCCAAAATGTGATCTATGAATTGGCCAAGCTCATGTGGAATCAATTCCTTTCACCATTGCCATCAATAATGCATGGAGAAGCAATATTGGCATGTGAATGGTCAAGCTTTAATGGTTAATTTTTGAAAATTAGGGGAGTTTGAATGTGTCCAACCCTAATCCATTTGCAAGCTCCACCAAATGGTTCAAATTTGCAAGAAATTGATCAAACCACTCACCAATGTCATCCGGAAAGCTTTAATTGGTAGAAAATGTTGAAGAAGCCTCTTGTTGAAGAAAAACGTAGCCTCTTTTTGCTCCCTGATTTGCAGCCAAAGAACACCATTTCTCCCTCTCCATTGGCCATGAAATGCTCCCCAAAATCTCACCAAAAAGGGCTAAAACACTTAGCAATCCTTCATAAAGCTTGTGGCTAAGCTTCATAGCTTGGAGGAGGCATGGAAGAGGCGACGAAAATCAGCGAAAATCAGCCCCAGAAGTGAAAATTTAGCCCCATTGCTAGTCTCCATGCTCATTGAGAGAAGAAATCACCATAATATGATGCTTGCAGCCATCTATGTTGAGTAGAACTTGGCAATGAAAGCTCAACTTTCAGCCATGGAGAAAGGTTCACAAGCTCCCAAATCTTGAGAAAAAATTTGCAAGAAAGAGGCTCAAATGAAAGATCTCAAGAAGCTCTACAAAAACCCTAAGGTTTGGCATCAAAACGGGTAAAGGAAGAGCATCCCATGGCTATGGAAAGCTTGAGGAAGAAGAAGATGATTACTAAACGTGATTAGCAGAAAAGTTAATTGCAATTAGTCACTTGCCCTAAGTTTTGGCCCGACTGCCCCAAATTTTTGGTCCAGAGGCCCAAAATTTGGTCCAAAAATGGCAAAATTGGCCAAAATCACTCAAAATTCAAGCAATTTCCATGAAATGCTCACCATCTCCATGAGATTAAGCAAGATTAGAGAAGATTTGTCAAGAATCACTCAAGGATTACAAGAAAATGAGAAAAAAAAATGAAAGAAACTCAAATTTTCAAGCAAATTTTCCCAACAACCCATGCATGCCCATGATCAAAACCAAGAGCTCTGATACCAATTGGAATGAAGGGATGTAATGCATGAAAAATATGAGTAATCACCATGTAAACATGATGCCTAAGTGTGTTTAGTCTCTCACCAAGAGAATGGAAATAGCCTTCCACAAGCCAAGAGAGAAGCCATGAGCTCCAAGAAACATAAGTTTCCATTTCTAAAAATGATCATCAAAAGTTTCAACCATGGTCCAAGTCCCCTCTTTTATACATGGACTTGTCCCATTATTAACCCTATTGAATAAAGTTCCTACTTTATTACAGATCCAATTAACATGACAACCCCATTAATACAATATCCATGCTTCATATGCAATTATAGAGAGTCTTATTGTAATCTTGTCTTTTCTATGTTGTAAGCACTATTCTCTCATATCATCATGCACATTAAGGTCTTTTATATGTTATATGCACTCTTAAGATTCTATCATGTCATGTACACAAAGTTCATAAAATGAGGAACCCGGTTTATAAGCCTATAACTAGTCATGGCCACACCTTGGGTTACTTACTCTTAACAACCTAGTGAGAAAATGATTATGAAGTATAAAAGCTAATCTCCTATGTTTGTAATCATATTCTTCCATTTGTGCAATAGAATGACTGTTCTCTCTAATTTTTCATAGATTGTCTCATAAACTAGGGTGTTAGAGAGCAATTGGTGTTAGAAAACACCACCCATTGATAAAGGAAACATGATGGTGTGTGAAAATGTACATAGAAAAAAGAAATGTGATGGACACAACTCTCCACATGTAAAAATGGTTCTCTTAAGCTTGGTTCAAGCTTAGCCCCTGTGACACATTTGTTTAGGAAAGGTAAGAGTGTAAATCAACCTAACACCCTATTATATTTATGCTCCTCTTCACTATCAACATTGTTGTTAGTTGTTGACAATATAATTTTTCTAATTTGAAGTTACTAATGTTGCCATTCTCAGACTTTTTATTACAAAAAATGCTTAGGTTAATGTCTCCTAAGATTTCTAGATTAACGAATCTACCTAATTTTAGATTCATGGATTCTAATTTGGGATTTCTTAAATATTTTAATTATTGAAACCTTTAATATATAAATCTAAAAATATTTCCTTGGAGGTTTTAGTTATTGGCACCTACAATCTATGAGTTCGAAAAGGTTTCCTAGTCACATCTTTGGTTGTGGTGATGTATTTAGTAGGTTGCTTGTGGGAGTTACGACTCATAAGTGCTTTTTTCTTTTTCCATTTTTAAATACTTAGGAGTTACTTCCTTTGTAAATGACACAAAACATTGTTACTTGGTCTTTTAATCATGAAAAATGATGTTCAGCCTAAGGACTTTATAATGATTTGCTCGTATTCCTGGGTTATGTACCATGGTGCTACTTTTGTCCCATGCAAGTTGCTATTCGTGGTTATTAGGCCTATTACCTAATGCCCCTCCCCTCCATAGCATCACCTTATACCCTAGGATTGAAAAGATTGGGAGAGAAGAGAGAGCTTGAGCTCTTAGAGGCATACACATACTCACACAACAATGGATAAGGCACACACAGAGATGGAAGGCTAAAATTTTCTTCTTCTTATTGCTCTCAACAAAAGGTCTACAAAGAATAAGTGAAAACCAATATAAATACTAGAGTACTATGTAAAAGAGGTCCATAATGTGAACACACTAAGTAGGTGAGCTAGCAAGATAAGTATGCCATAACTCGGTTGGACTAGGTAGGTGTAGTTCAGCATAGAATCATTGGCAAAGATCTGTAATGTCAGCTGTACCAAATACAATAGTGTTGTAAAGGTGGAATGGTTTTACCTAGGCATATCATGAGTGTCAACCTGTGCTGAGCTTTACATCTCAACACTCCCCCTTAAGCTCAACCCCGTCTCCACCAAGACTTCAAGCATAGTGTGAAATATGCGAAGCTTCTCTACTCCCAAGGCCTTTGTGAAATTGTTAGCCTACTTGCTCCTCTATGCTGATGTACATGAGATCAACATCTCTTGCCAGGACCATATCTTTGAAGAAGCAAGAATGAACCTCTATGTGTGTGGTCCGTGCGTGAAACACTAGGTTCTTGGCCAACTGTATGCTACTAAGGTTGTCGAATAGATGATTACATGCCTATCCACATGTAACCCCAAATCTCCAAGTAGCTTACGTAACCAAGCTACCTCACATGCTACCATTGCATCACCTTTGTTACTCTGTCTCTGTACTTGACAAGGTAACTATCACTCCTTCTTGTTGATGCTCTATGTAACAACACCACTCCCAAAGAAAAACATATACCCGGTAGTAGATCTTCTGTCCAAGACGCTACTAGCTCAATTTGCATCAATGTATCTATACACCTGCAATATATACTAGGCTCATAGAAGAGGCCATAATCCATTGTGGACCTCATGTAGCATAGTGTGTGCCTCACACTATCCAAATGTGGCTTCCGAGGGACCTGTATAAATTGGATCTCCAATCCAATTGTGGAGTTCATGTCTGGCATGGAGATCATTCATGTAGATCAAGTTTACCACTATCTTCTTGTACATAGTGGCATTCTCCAAAATCTCACCTATGTTTGCACTCAGCTTGCCATTCTGATCCAACAATATAGAAATGGTTTTAGCAGCTAGCCATACCATATTTTGACAGCATGTCCAATGCATACTATCTCTGTAAATAGGGTTTGACCCTATCCAACTTGCGTGGTCTTTGGTGTCCTTGCATTGTTGCCATAGCATTCCTTACACACCAGGTGTCCTAATAGTTGGAATTCCAAACTCCTTATCAAGCCTCTGCTTTGAGCCACCACTAGACTCTCCATCAACATATAAATGGCTTGCTGAAATGTCAAGCATACCAAGAAACTCATCAACCTTCTCTTTACCTTTGTGTGGTGCACTGAACAAGTAGGAATAATTTTCTAACACAGCCTACCACTCCATGGTCTATTAATGGACCCACTTCTAGAGGATTCTCTCGGTCCACTCAATGACTCTGATTGCTAACTTGTATTCTATATAATCACCTGCTCTTGTGCATCAGTCCCAATCGAGTCTTTTACAGTAGCATACCAACTTCTTATCTCATCAAAGACATCCATGCTTACCCTCATCTCACGTGTGATAAGGTTATAATATCTGTACCAACTACTCATCTCATCAAAGACAACATCTCATCTCATCAACGACAACATCCCTTCTTATCCTCATCTCACATGTGACACGGTTATAACATCTTTACCCCTTTTTTCTTCAAGGGAAACCATGAACATACATTTTTTAGCCTTTGGATCCAACTTACTACATGCATATTAGGAATGTGTACATATATAATGTATTCAAACAATTTAAAATGTGAAAATTTTGGTTTTTTGCTAGTATAATTATCCTTTAGAGTCACACCATGTTGTTGTGGGGATCCTGTTCATAATGTAAAGCAGTTGCACAGTTCTTCACCCCAATATAATGGGAGGCATGCTCTTCACTGACGTTAATACATAAGCAACCTCTGTAAAATATGCGTGTTCTTCCTCTCAATAAAACCATTTTGCTGTGGAGTGTACTTGCATGTGAATTACCTCTGAATTCCATG
Source organism: Cibotium barometz (assembly GCF_041138505.1). Lineage (NCBI taxonomy): Eukaryota > Viridiplantae > Streptophyta > Polypodiopsida > Cyatheales > Cibotiaceae > Cibotium > Cibotium barometz. The sequence continues at coordinate 10,529,455 of NC_141059.1, forward strand.
ATTTCTCAAGTACCCATCATTGAACTCATTGGAGAAGTACTCTCTTCCTCCATTTGACCTCAGGGACTTAACTTGCAAACATGTTTTTTTTTCAACCAACATTCTCAAATTATGAAATTGAGTAAACACTTTGCTTTTCTCTTTTATGAAATAGACCCACAACTTCCTTGTGTGGTCATTAATGAAGATACATAGTTTAATGACCCATAACTTCCTTATATGGTCATCAATGAAAGATACATAGTAATCACATCCTCCCATTGATGTCGTCTTTGTTGTCGGCCCCTATACATTTGAGTGCAACACATCAAGTGCTTGCCTACTTACATTCTTGTTATGTGGAAATACATTTTTTGTTTTCTTTCTTATTAGGATTATCACTCCCCTTCTTGGCATCTTTGCTAAAAGATTGGTTGATTCTACCTTTTTCTTATAGTTTCCCTAAGAAGGCTTTCTCTTTACCTTTTTTGACTGGCAAGAGAATGCATTTTCAACAAATGCCTATTCTGCCACATACATACTAGTTAAATTTTTTAAGGATTTCTCTTCTTGTTTGTAAGACCAACTCATAAAATAAAGGGAATAGGGATTCATGAGCTAAAGTGTCAATGCAAAACTCTGGTACGAATCTGATAAAGCTATAAGGATAGTAGACACCAGTGAAATGTTTGAATATGCCTCATCAATATGTGCAATCTGCTCTCTAAGATCTTTGATTCTTGTGAGGGACTCATCCATTCTATCTCTCATTCATATGGTCAGAATGTACGAGTAGGCCACTCATGCCTCGTTACACACCTAGTAAAGTGTAGCAAGTGCATCCCAAGCCTACTTGGTAGTCTTAGTGAAAATGAAAAATAATTATCCTTTTCCTCATGGAAAGTGCATGTGCCTATGCATCCATGCCATCCCACTTGGCTTATTCTATTGTGATAGGTGTGGAGGTTAATGCCATAGCTATATCTAAACAAGTATCACCATCCAAAGTACCTATACTATCCAACTTAGAAAGATAGGGTGTGCTTTAATTCCATAACAACCTTCCAAATCCCTTTGGAAACCGATATATGATGTATCATACAGGACCATAATGGGTAGTAGGTCCTATCAAGATGATCCTCACAGTAGGACATTTTGGAGGTCATTCATAGGGTCTTGTAAGAAAATGGTCGATTCTTATTTTCTCTGTCTAGAAAAATTCTTGAAATATTAAAATAAAGAGAATGTAAAAGTCATAAAAGTGTAGTCTCTAAGTTAGAGAGGTAAATTTTCTCCCACACGGCTATCTTAAAGCTCATTGGAACCGTCTTTGAAATGATACATTCAAAACTGCAAGAATAAAGTTAGTTCAGGAGGATACTATTGTACGGAAGACAGTTTGGAGGGAATTAGAACCTTCATCTCCAATTTCAAAACACAAATACAAGCCTTCTCTCACCATAGCCAGTCCTATTCTTTCACTCTGCATCATATAGTATGCTTACTCATTCCTAGAACACTCCAATGGAAAACAATCATGTACACACTCATTCTATTGAAGAGTCCAATCATGAAAGCATTAAGAGAAAGTACCGTCTGCACATTGATCTAGATAGTGCATATGTGCCCATTCAAAAACGCAGAAGTGGATAACTATTGCTCTCATTAGATGTTAAAGAACATATGAGGTTGTTGGGGAAGCAACACATAGACCTTTGGTGTGATGGCTCCATCTATCCTATTGACCCCTGTACTGCTTCACATCCTCCCTTTTCAAATCCCACAACTCTCTTACGTTTTGCAGGTGATGGCGCCATAGGCGTACTAGGATATTGCAAGTCAATTTCTTACATGCAAGAAATAGAAAGGCATTATTCACAACACTTAGCAAATGAGCTTCTTGGCTTGTCTGGTGAATGCAAGACACAGAAAGTTAGATTAGAAGAACAAGAATATCAAATCAATAAACTAAGAAGTGACCTTCGTAAATATAGAGAAAAATACACAATCGTTGAACGGCGCATACGGAAAAGAAAGCTCAAAAACATGAACTTGAGGCTCGATTTTGGAGGCCTGAAGAAGAGAATCCAAGCCATAAGGTAAGATTGCACTGAATGCATTCCCATTCACATGTCTTTTGTGTTGGCAGTTAATATTATTTTATTTGCTGGGCTTCTTTGGGATTTACATGTTCTCTACGTTAGTAATTAGTGCTGTATTTATAGGGTTGTCATACATCCTGACAAAGAGAATATTAATCCTAATCTTAATCCAGCAAAGCAACTGAAACCATTCATGACATCAAGAATGGCAAGAGAAATGATAAAAGAGAAGAAGTTCAAGGTGGTTCAATGAGATATAGTGGATGAATTTGTAACCAACAATATAGTTTCAGCTATGGATATTCAATCTGCCATGGATTCAAGTGGAGTCAGTGTTATAGTGCCATCCAGAAGTTAGTGCCATCCCTCCTTGAGGCCAAAGGCATTAAAGCAAAGCTACTTCTAACACCTAAAAAGGTTTGGAGACATAGGGAGGAATTAAACACAGAACGGCTTCACTATGTTGGTCACTCATACCACATTGTAGGAGAGTTTAGGGGAGAAGGTGGCAGCACATTCTACAATGAACACAACAATATATTCATGGACTTAGAGCTCTTGCAAAAGAGAATGGTGGAGTTCTATGATATTACATTTGAAGAGGTAGGAGGTGTAATTCAGTTTGTCATCAAGCTTGATGAGTGCGAGATTATCAAGGAGAAAAAGACGAAAAGGGTCACAATAACACTTATGAATAGGGCTCTTTGTAATTGCAGTAGGGATGATCCAAAGTATTTTAGTGTGCAGTCTGAGACAAACATCTGGTGGTGGCTAGGTTCATTTGAGGCTTGGGGAGTTCACCTCAAAAATTTTTAGTGTACGACGTGCGATCAAAAGGAGGGGTATTTTAATTCAAAATTTGGAAAATTTTTAACAGGATTACAATAACAGGAGGGGTATTTTAATTCAACTTCAAAAAAAATCCGTTAGTTCATAAGTAAAGAGGGGTGGTTTTATTGAGGGAAAAAATTTACTTAAGGGGTTTTTTAAATGCCCCTTGAAAGCACATGATACATATATTTTTTAGAAGTGCACCCCTCGAGATTTGAGGTCAAGAAAGAGGACCATGAATCCTTGTTTTGGATATTTCATCAGACACATATCCCCAATCTCATCAAAGAATAGATGAATGCACACAGGATGCTCCATGTAGAGAAAAGGGAAAAATTTCAAGTCCAATGGCATCTTGCGGGTGATTTGAAGACTCTCAAGTACTTATTTTAATTGCAGCAAAGGGGCCAATGCAAAGTCTCCATGCCTTTAGTGCATGGACTCTGCAAGGGTGATGGACTCTATGTGGTGGAGACGACCATTGAACAAACAAATTTTGGATGAGAACTTTAAACCAGTGTTTGAGATTCCGCTTTCCAATGTGCATATATGCATGCTTCATGCTTTGTGTCATATCATAGAGAAACTGGTATATCTCCACATTGGCTTTGGTTGGAAGATCAAGAATGTAGCAGAGAGGAAAGAAGCCATCAGTGCATTGGAGAAGGTGCTATAAAAAATTGGACTACATGGAGGTAATGTCCAGATTCTAAAGGACACTAAAAAGTCATCAAATGAAAAGGAAGTTTCAATGAAGCCCTCCATTGGAGGTGTTAAGGCAAGAAGATTTCTTTCTAAGCCAATGAATAATCAGCAACACAAACCTACAAAGTTAGGAAAGTAATATACAACAACCTACACAAGTTGAATCGAATACCAACAGTGGAAAAAGCATCATAATGCAGTGAAAGACCGTGAAGGTTCTTTAAGGAATATCAAAGCAGATGTTTGGCATTCAATTGATACTCTATTCCAAATGTGTGAGAAAGTCAACTACTCCCAGTAAGACAAAAAGATCTTTCAAGACAACTCACAAGCGTTCAAAAAAGCATTCAGAGTTGCTTGGACTGACACTAACATTACACACTACATGGTATGTTTCTAGCTTTTTCTTGTTTCCTAGCCCTCGATACTAACTTACATTGTATGTTTTCTTATGCAGATTATTCTCTACAACCACATGCCTTACTTTATCAACAAGTATGGAGATCCTAGCATTTGGAACACACAAGGACTTGAGAAATCACACTATATGGCTCAAAATGCATATTTCAGGCACACACAACATGGTGGTGGAAAAAGTAAGGCAAACATCCTACAAGAAGTGTTCCAATGGTTCTATAGAAGGATACTACAACTACATAAAAAAGAAACCTTGAGGTCATCCAAACTGATATAGATACTCAGACATATGGAAAGGAAGAGATTGAAGCGTTCTGAAGCATTTAAAAACTCAGATGCCATAGAAGCACAAAACAAATGGAGAGAACAAAAGATTTTTATTAATCATCGTTGGACAGATAGATATAACACATAAGTCTTTTAAATGTATCTTTCCATTCTAATGACTTTGGCAATTCCAATGAATCTGGCTTTTGTTATACCTAAGCAAACGGTGTTTGCCATACTTTTAGTTCCTCTGGGTTCTTTATGCCTAGAGACAATGCTACTGCAGCATATGTATGAAAGTAACCCCTTTGGTTGTTGCCGGAATAACCAGGGTAGCATCCAAAAATTTCTAAGGTAGCAGACTTCTCTATCAAAATAATCTTCTCATAACTCTTAGGAATAATCATTGCACCTAGGAACAGGGACAATGTCTTTAATACAAAATTTGCAACTTTCCCTTCCTGGGGCTCATGGCATTGTGTGGTAGACTATAATCTTTGCCTCAGACAATCTGCTTAGGTAGTGGGAGAGAGTTGCGTCTTAGCCACAATACTCCCTTTTATGCCGCTGCAAGAATTTGTCTTTGACTTCAAATGTACTCTGCAAAATAAAATAATTAAGGAAACATAAGTCTACATATCACATTCACACACACACAGACACACAACACACAAATATACAAAGAGAGAGAGAGAGAGAGAGAGAGAGAGAGAAAGAACCCGAGTCTCATGTGTCTCACGAACAGTTGGTCTTGCCAAAGGTTAATAGAACTTTTAGTATCTTTTCCTACTTTGTTCATAAACTCCTTTGTGGAGTCATTCAACTTATCAAAGCCATATTTGGCCTGCAGCTCCATGAAGGTTTTATCATTTGGCACAAATCCATCCTCTTTGAATTTCTGTGCTTTGCCCAAACAAATACTGGGACACTCTTTACTCTTATAATTTTCCTCCAATGCTAAGTCATCTAGATCATCTTCCGAGACAAAACCACTACCCTCTTCCTGAAAATTGGCAATAGCAGATAAAGCAAAATCTTCCCTCAGGCTGAAAATATTATGAATGTCAGCCAACAGCACATAACATTTGTTATCAAAATAACGAATTCTGTGGCAGCACTGGCAATACTAGACCACACTGCTCCACTTTGAAGAGATCTACATCCAGTGGTCTCTGTATTGTTGACATCTTTAGAGCAACAATATCCATCGACTTCACCTCCTCTTCCTCCTATACTAACTCAATATCGTCCTCAACTTCTGTCTCCTCGGAGGGTAACCTATCTTCTGGGGGAATTTCATCTTGGATAGTACCTTCATACAGTAGTTCTTCACTCCTTTCAGGAAGGTCTTTATAGAGGCACTGCAGGTAGCATAGGAATCCAAATGGCGCATAAAACAGTCTGCAACAACTTAAGTTCAAGGTACACCAAGAAGGCTTGCAAGAAGATAGGAGTTCCTGGTACTTCTTGTATAGAAAACTATTTGCCTTCTTGCTTAGTACACAATCTAGCAAGTGCACATAAGCCTAATTGTTTAGCTGCAGCCTTCCTTTGGATACTAATTTTTCAAAATCGTCCCTGTGTTTCGACAAGTACTCTGCATGCTGATGCAAAATTGACTCCACTTGCAAAGGCTTATTAAACATCTCTGCAATAATGTGAAAGTCTCTTCAGCAGCTCCCGCATTACAGACAAAATCGAAGAGTTTCTCATCAATTAGAGCTAGATCATTGCTCTCAAAAACTTCTTCCTTCTTTTCCTTCATGTTAGTGCTAAGACGTTGCTCCTTCTTCTTCTGCTTCTTCCTCTTTGGCATCTCTTCCTTAGCCTCTGTTGAGAAATCCTTCTTAACAGAGAGACTCTAGCGAGTAGGTTGCTTAGAAAGGGACACTAGACTAAAAACACCTGCTTTTTCTTGTTCATCTGCCTCCACATCTAGGTCTTCTGAATGGGTTTCTTCATCACTATGATCCTTTACAAAGTAAACGGGGTAACTTGATTCTCCTGGCTCCACAGTTGGAAACCCTTGATCTTCTGTCTGTCCTCTCACAAGCTGTGGCTTATCTATCCTTGCCATAACTTTTGTTGGGTCATCAGTGGTGGTGGAGTCAATAGATCTTTTTTTTTTGTGCTCAATCATCAATAGCTTTGCAGACTTCATCCGCATGTCGCTCCTACCCGCAACACTAAACTTAGGATCCAGCGCAGTGACTCCCCGCTTAAGCTTTCTTTTTTCTGAGAAGTAAGAAACTAGCATAAATTAGAAAAGGGGAGTAACCCCTTATTGTATTTGTGCAATTTGGCGCGATAAAGCAAATCCATTATCCCTACAAGGGTTATATTGCACCAAACTCTACAAATCTCTCTCTCTCTCTCTCTCTCTCTCTGTGGGTGTACTGTATGTGTGTGCTTGTGTGTTATATGGTTCTCTATGTGTGTTGTTGTGTGTGTGTGTGGGGATGTGATATAAGTGTATATGTATGTGGGTGTATGTATGTGCAATTTGGCACGATAAAGCACCTCCATTACCCTTACAGGAGCCATATCGCACCAAAATGCACAAACTTCACACACACACACACACACACTCTCTCTCTCTCTCTCTCTCATTGTGGGTGTACTGTATGTGTGTGTCTGTGTTGTATATGGTTCTGTGTGTGTGTGTATTTGTGGATGTGATATAAGTGTATATGCATGTGTGCAATTTGGCGCGATAAAGCATCTCCATTACCCTTACAAGAGCCATATCGTGGTCAACTGCACAAACTTCTCTCTCTCTCTCTCTCTCTCTCTCTCTCTCTCTCTGTGTGTGTCGCTCTCTCTCTCTTTCTTTGTGAGTGTACTGTATGTGTGTGTCTATGTTGTATACTATTGTGTATTGTGTGTGTGTGTGTGTGTGTGTGTGTGTGAGAGAGAGAGAGAGAGAGAGAGAGAGAGAGAGAAATAGACTGTGTCTATTTGTTCATACATATCTGTGTGTCCCTGTGTGTGTGTGTGTGTGTGAAAGATTGTGTCTGTCTGTGCATGCATGTCTGTGTGTCTGCATATCTGAGTGTGTGTGTGTGTGTGTGAAAGATTGTGTCTGTCTGTGCATGCATGTCTATGTGTCTACGGATCTGAGTGTGTGTGTGTGTGTGAAAGATTGTGTCTATCTATGCATGAATATCTATTGTCTGCATATCTGACTATGTGTGTGTGTGTGTGCAAGAGAGAGAGAGAGAGAGAGAGAGAGAGAGAGAGAGAGAGAGAGAGGAGCAAGAAAACTTACCTATTGCCATTGCTTTGTGGTTACGTGGGCGTGGATGCTAGATTCTCTTTCTATCTATCGCTGGAATCTCTCTCTGTCTGTGGGTTCCTGAAAAATTGGGATGCTCTCTCTCTCTCTCTCTCTCTCTCTCTCTCTCAAATATGAGAACCGTTAATAGTGGCGTGAGGGACTATGAACTGTACAAATCAGAGGTCAAGCCTGTTCAAGTGCCCAAGCAAGGAGACTCACACTTCTGTGGATGGAGATTGATGATACATGCAGAATATATTCTCTAGAGTCTCTTCTCCATAAATCCCTTCATGTCCAAGGCAAGTGGAAGAATCATCGACGAGTGGACATTGACTTAGCTAGATTTGCGGTCTAACATTGCGAATTTTGTTTTTTTAGACCGCATTATAGAATTATGATAGGAACTATGTGGAGCGGTACTAGTGACCATGATACGATTAATACTAAAGAATAGCACAGAGATGTCTAAGGAGAACCAGCCAGAATTCCCTGATTTTGCAGACGTCGAGGTGCTCCTTCAGGCTATAGGGGACGAGCCAAAGCCCTGTGAGCACATATAGAGGCAGAGCCAAGATCCAATGTGGAGGTTAACATTGAACATCCCAAGGCTGATGAGGTAGAGCAAGCTGAAGAGGCAAAGCTGAAGCCTGAAGAGAAAACAGATGAGAAGCAGACTGCAGAGGCCAAGCCGGGACCTAGTAGGGAGGCAAACAATGAAGAACCTAAGTCTGATGAGGATGCTAAGGCTAGTGAGGATCCCAAGCTTCCGAGCCTAATTTACCTGATGTAATGTAACCAACTCAATTTTAAGAATTGTTTCTATTAGCTGTTTTTGTCCCTTAACAATGATTATAAGTTTCAATCATATTCACACTGATTAAATGTCAATAATGGTTTCAGACGCTGAGGAGGCTTATCATCTTGGATGTTAATGGATTGCTGCTCAAAAGACAGCCCAAGAGCTTTGGACCAAGTGCTACAGGGAATTACAAAGTCGGAGAAATGCATGTCATGCTAAGGGGTCCAAACTGTATCAATTTATCAACTTTGTAACTAAGCAATTTAGATTGGCCATCTGGTCCTCAATGATGATGCATAATTTGAGGCCTCTTGTCACACTAGTTTTGAGAGAATCTAAGATTGAGGAAATAGAATTGTATTTCGTATATGACCAAAGGCACTGTTACATTGACCCAGGTGTTTTTCATCCCAACAAACCTGGGGTGCCCTTACTTATGAAGCGCTATGTGGATGTCCAACACCCGTATAGTCCCACAAATACATTATTAATTGATGATACCCCTAAGAAGGCTATGTACAATCCCATGGGAACATGGATATCACCCCTTCCTTTTGAAGGTAATGTAGATGATGTTTATTTGGAAGAACAATTGATTCCATATTTAGATGGATTGTATAAATCAAAAGACTCTGTACAAGATTATGTAATGAGAAATCCTTTTTTGTAATGTAATGTCTTCAACTGCTCTATTCTCACTCAAGTAATGTGTCTTGGAAAAAATAGTATACATTGTATTGTTTTTTGAAAGTACTGCATCGAACAAAAGGCTCTTGATTAATTATGTTAAAAGAGTACATTCAAATTTGTAATGTCAAGTAGGAGTGTCATTAACAAGATAGACTTGATTAATTATGTCAGAAGAGTACATTAGAGTGGGTATTGTCAAGTAGGAATGATCTTGACTCTGGTACCCAATTCTTTACATTGTATTAGTTGCTCCCTTTCTAAGGAGGACCTTTCTTCCATTGTGAATGAAATTAAAGTGTGCTAGCGTGTCTTGCAAGGATTCTTCGGCAATATCCTTAGTTGTTTGTAAATTACATTTTCCTCATATAGAAACAATTGTCATTAGTGTTGAAGCTTCATCAATCACTTCAATGTCTATGACTTTGTCATCCATTGCACTTGTGGCTTCCTAATCCATTGGTACCAGCTCTCCATTGATGTAACATGACCTACTATACCAGAAGGACAAGATAAAAGTTTGAGTTGCAATCATTTACTTTGCAACTACTGTCTCGTGTAATGTTACAATGGATATCGTCAAAAACTTTACTCGGCCATCCCTCACCAAGAAGTCTTGCTAAGAGGAATGTGTCCAAATCTTTGCAGACAAGCATGGTTCTCGCTATCTTCACTTGAAATAAGCTAAAAAGTTCTATGAACACAGTATTTGGTAGTAGCTAAACAATAATTTTTACTACACGAGTTAGAATGCTCCCTTGTAGAGAGCGCTGCACATCCTTGAAGAGCTTGCTCTTTGCTGACTCCATTACTAAGGGGTCTGGGATAGGCCAATCCATGTAGTTCCACTCAGCTTCTTACAAAGGTAGCTCTTCCAAGTGGCCACGATTGTGTTTCTTCTTGAGCAGACGGTAGAAATGATCATAGAAAAAGATTCCTGCATCTACAAGGCTTTGTTGCTCCTTCCCTCATACTCTAGCCGACCAATGTGTGCGTGAACCACATTCATAATTCAAATGATGCACTAAACTGGCTCCCACTCCTCATATGATGAGGGGTACACATCTGCAACCATAGACGTGGACAGTTTACACAGTCCATTAGACCATTATGAGAAAATAAAAGATTGACAAGCGATAGATTTACTTATAGTTTTATCTATGCGAGGGTAATTTTATGTCATCTGGATTCTCAAGCACAAGCTCATTATGCATATATATATGCTGCACTAGGACTTCCTTGATGGTTGTCCTTCCAGTCTCTATCTTGAAGTCTTTTACTCTTCCTTTTTCCATGACGCCCTAAATGATTAGCACTTCAATCCACTGATTTTGCACAATGAGAGAGTTGGATACAAGTATAGCAAACACTGATGATCTTGGTCTCCTTGCCCTAGGAATTGAATCATCTATGATGGCATTAGGGGGGCAAAATCAGGATGATATAAAACGAGATTTGCTACCCATCTTTTCAAGAAAGAATGGAGTACGAAAGCCTGAAGCTTCAGAAAATGGAGTGCAGTAGAAGGTAGAGGAAATGAAAAGAGCGTGAGATATTGTTTAAGGCTAAGAGGAAGTTTGAGACGGAGGGAATTTTTCCTCCTTTGCAAAAAGGTATATTTGATACATGGATTCAAATAGAAGTTTCCCTCCCTACAAAAGTGTAGGAGTGTTTAATGCATTCAGGTGTGAAAAGTGACTATCAAGTGTAAGTAGAGTACATTTTGAGGTGAGAAAGAAGAGTTTTTGGATTTAGAAAAAAGAAATAACCTATTTTTTAACATAACGTTGGATGCGTTCCTTTTTCTCTCTCTACTAAAAGGCCCTATGAATGACCTCTAGAATGTCCTAATGGTGGAAAGCATCCCAAATAGATCATTCCCTGTTATTTCAGTTTGTAAATGTTAATCCATTTTGGAGTTAACAAGAATTTCCACTATAATTCTACATCAAATATCAAAGATATAGACACTAAAAACATGTATAATCAATCTATAGGGCAATGGTGTCCAAATCTATAACTTGGATGGGCACTCAAAAATGGTATGATAGAACACCTATGGTGATTCCCACTCTAAGAGTGTGTGGCAACAAGTTGGAATGGATTCCCTCTTGATGTATTTCACGCACGTAATATGAGATTAAGAATTGTACAAGAAGTACGCCACTTATAAGCCTTGGGCACCCAATCAACCATAGCTTAAGTGTGTGAACATTTATGGCTTTATTTATAAGTCACTTTCTCTCATAATACAACCTACTCTCCCATTGTGTAATAGAGTCTTTGTCTTGTGCTAATCCTCTTTCTAATCTTTTTCTCTAATGTATTCTAGTAAGCTTGTATGAGTGTTATGAGGTGAGAAGAGGGATGAGGGTCCATAGTCCAATATGATAGCTTGATAAAGCTTGCATGGGAGATGGTGATGGAAAGTTCTCTCCAAGGAGGTGTGCAACTTGGAGACCTTGAGGGTTATGAGCCTGACCATTGGTGGAAAGATCCCCATGATGATTGTAGCTTACAAAGGTAATATCTTTTGATTGTGTTTCTAGGAAAGGCTGAAGTGAGAAATAACATTTTTAGCATGCTATCGGCGGGTAGTAATCTATTGGAATTTTTCATCGTTTGCTCTCTAAAGCTACACGAACCCATTGCCAATACTTTCTAGTAGTAGATTCCCACGGAAAAGAGTTTTAGCTTATTGTTGACTTAATTTGTTGTTTTTATTGTGTTTTAGCTTTTTGTTTGTCTTAATTTGTTGTTTTATTGTGTTTAAATTGATTTAAATGGTTCATTTAGCATTTACATAGGTTAATGTAGGCTTAAAATGCAACATTTATTGCATTACATTAAGCATTAGGAAGCATTTTAGTAAAATTATTCTTTTTTGTATTTTTACCATAGATTAATTTAGATGCTAGTTTTTACGCGTTTAAGAGATGTTTAATGAGTTTTTTGATATATTGGAGTAGATTAAAGTGTCAGCATCGATTTTAGTTAGCTTAATAATCAAAGAAATAACCTAAAAAACTCTTAATTTTCATTGATTTCACTAATTGGATTGGTTTTTTGCATTAGTGAAGAGAAAGACTAGGAAAGTGATTAGTGAAGAGAAAGAGCAGAAAAAATAGAGGTTTTAGTGATTGTTGGGTTACTGTAATAAGCTTAGAAAAAGAGAGTAGGAGTACATAGAGTGCATTTTGATTCATCATTATACCAAATAAATACACACAACTCACAAAATTAAGGACTCTAGGTTTTAGCGATTGTTGGGTTACTGTAAGCTTAGAAAAAGAGATTAGGAGTGCATAGAGTGCATTTCGATTCATCATTATACCAAATAAACACACACAACTCACAAAATTAAGGACTCTAGCTTACTTTTCATAAGCGAGACAATGATTTGGAGATTGATTAATTGTTAACTCACATATTAGGTATGCACATACCTTAGCAATTCATTGTTCAATCCAAACATATGATTTATTATGCTAATTAGTGATTAGTGGTTAACAAAGACTCCTTAATCAATCCAAAAGAGAGAAAATTAGTGAAAGGATTAATCTCAGATTAATCCCTATTCTCTTTTGCCCACAACTTATTAGCAACTAATGATCATTCTCAATGTGAAGATGCCTTGCGAGTTGGACAGAATCCACGTTTGGGTGGCATTCATGACATGTGCAAGAGGGCATCATAAGATTGTTGACTTTTGCTTCCCACTTGCGTTTCTGGGAAAATTTCTTACACAACCTAATTTGAAACTCAAAACCACCCTCTCCACACAAACTGGATTTCAAAAACCACTATAAAAAATTAAAATTTTTAAATAAGGAGATAATTATGTCGATAGTGGCATAAAAACCCAAATATTTACGTGTAAAAACTCATTTTTTCACAACCTTTTCATGGCCGTGAAAAAATGAATTAAAAAATTAAAAAATCAAAAAATTGAGATATTCATGCTAACCCACTAGCATAAAAAATCAGAGAAATTCATGCCCAAAAAATTTACGAAAATCACTTTGTGACTGCTGGAATTGCCTCACCAATCAAGTCTAAACAACCTTATTCTGAAAGCCTTATTCTCAAAATTTGAAGACAATTTGAAGTGAAAAACTAGACTGATTTTTCATGGTTATGAATTTCTTGAGAAATTCATGTTAAAAATTTCACAATATGGAGCTGGGAAGGTGATCAAATGATAGAGAGTAACAATTAAAATAATTGGAAGCAATTTTGATCCCAAAATTTGAAACTATTTTGGCATGGAAAACCAAGTTTTTCATGGTCATGTGATTAACTCGTCTTTCAGGTTAAAAATATTTTTTATTTTTTGAGGTTGGTAAGATGATAACCTATTTTGGACTGAGTGTTAGACTTTAGTGGAAGCAATTACGAAGCCAAAATTTAAAAAATTTTGGTGTAAAAATTAGAGTTTTTACGATTGTGCTTGTGTTTGTCACATTTAAATTTGTTTCTTTTTTAAGGTTGTTGAGGTGTCTACATGATCTAGACCGCTCATCTAAGTTCATTGGAAGTGTTTTTTGAACCCAAAAATTGTAAATTTTTTGATGTGAAAAACCAGGGGTGGGAAAAAAGTATAAAAAGTAGCCCTACTCATGAGCCCGAATCTTCCAAACCATGAGGTCGGTGAACGTGTTCTAGTGCTCATCTCGAAGATCTTTCTAGGCTTTTTAAATCTTTCCTTGAGCAAACCAAGACTATTACCATCATTTTGGGCCTCCAACCAACTATTGCAAAAGTTAACCTGGGAATTGAGGCAAAAAAACATGCTAAAACAGACAAAAACAAACTCATGGAGGATCACGTTCGAACTACAATTTGAGAGACCAAATGAAAGAATTTCAATAGGATCAGGGGAGAAAATTTGTAGCATTCCAAAAATATTCATAGAATTTTGTGTGACACACATTCAAAAGAAGGGCTATAAAATTTGAAAAAAGTCATTTTGACATTTTACAAAAAACATGCATGATTTGACAGTGATGGAAAATAAGTTTTGTGACCTTTACCATCTAGGAAACTACTAGTGTGCACACTTTTCGAGAAAATATACCCTAACACCTAAGAAGAAACCCATGTAAATGGACACTAATAGACCCTCGTTTCAGGCCTAGGGGGGTAGACTAGGCATTAAAAGGATTGTTTCAGGCTAGAAGGAAACCCACACACACACACACACACACGCACACACGCGCACGCACACACACACACACACACACACAAATGATGGATCTAATGGTGAACATAGGGGGGTTAAATGTGCCAATATTAGAACTCAATCCAATAAACCTACTAGCTCCTCGTACCCCATGCCTCAGAAATAACCTCCAATCATATCTTCCATACATTGGACCAATCTTTTACCTCTAGTTGTACCACCAAGTTTTAAACCCCATGGTGATGTCAATTCGCATGGTGATTGGTCCTATGCCAAATACAATAACTGGTCCTACTTTATTGTAAATTCTCAGTGTTGGTATTCCACCAACCTCGTGATACTCAAACTCTAGCAATATTAAACGATCTAGAAAGAGGGGTTGCACAAGGATTGCATGCTACCTTAACCAAAAGACCTGCACATATCCCAAAGGGAGTTATCTAGACTCCTATCCATAGAAATTTCCAAGCTCATGGGGAATTATGATGGATCTATTGATCCTATTTAATTCATAAAAATATTTAAGGAGTGATCTGAAGCATTTGGAAATTTGAATTGACCTGCCAAGGTATGGGCATTGAATCTATGGTTAGTGGATAAGACTAGTAGATGGTTCATCACATTGATGCCTATAATAAAGGTAAATTTTAGAACGCTAAATATTGTCTTTATCTATGGATTCTCAAGACAAGGTCCTAGGTGGAGTGGTGAAATAGAAATCTACAGAGACCTGAGAAAACCATATGAGATTACATCATATGCATAAAAAACATGAGTTCACATTGTGTGAGGACTAGGAGAAACTAAATAATGCACAAATGAAACGATGTTTTCTCATGGAATAAAAGAAAAACATTTTCATAATTTCATCATAGTCTCAAATCGTGATTCTTTGGATTAATGTTGTAGCGAAGAAATCCATTTAGATGATAACATGATGGAAGATCCCCTTGATATGAAATCTTCCTCATCTAAACCAATGAGATAAAGGAGCGATAAGACATTAATTTTAGATATATCCATTACAAAATTCTATGATGTCTTGAAAGGGAATAGGCTAAATTGACAGCAACCCTTGTAACCCCTTTCTCTTGTTGACCTAATGTGTTGTGCACAATGTGGACACCACCATCCCAATTCACATTGCATATATCCTAAGCCAATGTTTCTATATTTTTGTCATTGCAAAGCTTTCAGACATGATATCTCATAATGTGTGCGTAAGATTATGATTTTTTTATATGTGAATATCTCAAGATATTACTGATCGGTGAAAAAGCAGTCTGGTTTTTTGTACTAGAGGGAACCCTTCCAGATCATTATAGAGGCCTGTAGATCATTTGATTGCATTACAAGAAGAATAAAAGAAACAAGAACAAAAAAAAAAGAGAAGGAAAAAGGGAAAAGAAGAGAAAAATAGAAAAAATAGAGAAAAGGAAAGAAAAAATATTTGAGATGACTCCTACCAACCATGCTTCACTCATATCTCCAAGTCACACACCAAAGAGAATTTCACAAGTTACATGATTGCAATACTTGGAAGCAAGGTCAACTATTATCACATCAATAGTAGCCAATCACAATTTTCTAGGAGAGGCCAAAGTGTGTAATAAAAACAAAATAACAAATCTCAGACACAAAATGCAAATATCAGAAGCTTACTTGCAGTAGTAGGACTATTCACATCCACTAAATGCAACCAAGATGGCCGCTAGTAGATCCCTAATGAATGAAGAAACCTGCAAAGTGTATGAAAAATCGTGGAGTATACAGTGTAGAAAGTAAGGATACAAAAGTGGAGGATAATGCTGGTGATGGTGATGACAAAGCTGTTGATGATGAGCTCGAAGATACGATATCAATGATGGCCATTTCTATACACCAAATGTGTAGGCTACTACAATGTATAAAACCTAAAATCAAACAAAGACAGTTTGAATTGACACTCCCCCTAGATATTTGTGGAAACCATACTGTATGCGAATGAGTCCCGAAAATCCTCCCAACATAGTCAAAAATCTGAGATAATCACAAGAGTAGCTTGAGGAGGAGATGATGAGGGGGTGATTGATCTTCTTCATCGTTGGTGTCATCCTCGAGGAGGAAATGATGAGGGGTTGTTTGATCTTCCTCATCCTTGATTTCATTGTGTTTTGAAATCCATGTAGGCAGAGATAAATTCCTTTCTCAATGTGAAGCCTTATATGATGATGATGATATCCATGCCTTTTAAAAGATCATGCAATAAATATGCATAAGGGGGTCTTAGCCTTATCAATGGCCAGTGTCTTGCCCTTGTAAAAGTGATTTATGACCATGATTAATGAATTATATGATGCATACAAGCTCAAAAATTCCACTGTCCAAAGAAATGGTAATGTAGATTTATACCCTATATCTTCTTCAAAAAAGCTTAAAGGGTCAGTAATAGAAGTGTGTGAAGATGTGATTTGAATCCTTAAACACTTTATTTGACACTTTAATAATGCTTTAATCTCCATTCTACCAGAAGAGCTCCTATGGAGAACTACTAGTTTTTGGCAAAAACCGGCTCCATGGTCATGTAGAGCACCTTCTGAAACCCCTGGGGCTTGA
The DNA here is from genome assembly GCF_041138505.1 of Cibotium barometz. Lineage (NCBI taxonomy): Eukaryota > Viridiplantae > Streptophyta > Polypodiopsida > Cyatheales > Cibotiaceae > Cibotium > Cibotium barometz. The sequence continues at coordinate 10,546,296 of NC_141059.1, forward strand.
AGGAATGCTTCAATTTGAAGCACTTAGCCTAATTTTAGAGAAACCCCCAAAAAAATGCTACTTCTGCAAATCATTTGCTACTGGTGATGATGCACACAAATCTGGCTATATGAGTTTATGATGGGTTGTAGAAGCTAGGTGCTATGGAGAAGCACCAATAAGTGGCTTGCTCAATAGTGGGGTGTGGATAAAGAAATTAAATCTCCATTAAGCATGGGTTTAGGAGAAGATGATAAAGAAGCTTAAAATGTGATGAAAGCTTAATTAGGGATTAAGCTATGTGATTAGTAGATTACTAAAAGTGAGCACCCACTTCCTAGTTTTGAGGGAAATCAAGATCCTTTTTAACTTGCAGTAGGTACCTAAAGTATACTGACATTGACCTTACTACACAATATGTATGATGGCTATAAGAACTTTGACCATACTACACTATATGTATGATGGCCTATAAGACCTTTGAACCATATCGGGCCCCTATCCCGAATGTCAAATGTATGATATTTTGGTGTATTATTTCAACTATATATGTTTCTCATATCAAGGCACATGCCTTGCATGACCCTTAGAGAAAAAGGGTGGGAGTGTGTATGCTAGTAGCATTAGGGGCATTCACCGGTTCTTGGAGACAGATCTCGCCATGTGAATATAAGACAAGTCGACCCCCTAAAATGTTTCCTTGGCCCTCATACATGGTGTATGCATAGCAAGATTAGAAGCCCAAAATTAATGGAAAGGTGGCATTTTGATACCCATAAGAAATGGTAAAAGTGTCACTAAAATTTATGTGAAGTGTAGCCTTAGGCTTCAAAATTAATGCCCGTGCTCACCTCACCATAGTGGCTAGCCTATGTGTGCGTGCTTGTATAAAGTTGTAATGTATTGACCTAGCTTTACTTTATTGTCTTCCTCTGAATTTTTAAAGTGGAAAAGATGCTTGCCTTGTGTTTGACAAAATATAGTGAAATCCTGCATCTATGGGCTGGGTTTGATTAGTGCTGATTATTAAGGTTTGTGTAAGCGCTTAACAATGCTGTTGGAACTTGAAAATGTGCTTTAGAAACCCTAGCTTAGTATAATCGCGCAAAGATTAGCGAGGTTAAGGACAAAAAGGGAAGTGGTTGGAGAAGGGTGATGATGATGAATAATTATTATTCGCCCACCAGTTGGTGGTGTTGGGAGGCGCCCACAAGTAGTTTGTCTAATCACAAGAGTCCCATCGAAAGCAAACGCTTTTAGTCTTATCATCATTTAAATAATAATAATAATAATATGAAAACCGAAATTCATCGGAGCGTAACTACATTTATATTAGTGTGGAGAAACAAAAAGCCGACTTGCCACCATAGTATAAATTTGAGATTTTCATAAAATTACCATTGGTAACATATTTCAAATTTTGAGTTACAATTTGGTAATTTTCTAGATCTTAAAGTTTCCAAAGATCTCTTCATTTCTTTCATACATGCTAGAGTTTCAAAAAATTAAAGCTATTTCTATCAGTTATTGAGAGAACTTGGAAAAAATAGCAAGATATTATAGTGATTTCTACTTGGTGAGCCTCAAGTTATCAATTTGAGCCTTGTTAAGCATGCATCATATAGGCTTATAGAAAAACCCTAATGGTAATTTTTCTTAAAAGGTGAGTTATCATTTGATAATTTTTTACTAGTGCAAAGTTACCAAATGGTAATCATCAATCTAAATTAGATTACAATTTGTAACTTTTTAGTCGTTTGGTTCTAAGGTGGTTACCAAATTTATACTGTGCTTGCCACCCGCCGATGCTTCAGCTTGCACGACAAATTGCCCAGCGCATCAGGTACCTTATAACCGGCCTCACCCAAAATTAAATCAATTATATACAATCTCTCTCTCTCTCTCTCTCTCTCTCTCTCTCACACACACACACACACACACACACACACCCCCCCCACACACACACATCACCCCAACACACCCCCCCCCAAATCAAATAATCAATTCAATGACATATATCCAAATCATACATACATAAACCATACCTCCAACAAGCTCCAATTAGCATTAGCATTAGCATATATATGTTCCCCCCAAAACCAAATAATCAACTCAATGACATATACCCAAATCATACATACATAACCCATAGCTCCCACAAGATCCAATTAGCATTAGCATATATATATATATATATGCTAATCCCTCCCAACTGCACAGTTGTCTATGATCTCCAAATAAAGCTTATTGAGAAATAACATTAACTTGACCATCCCATAAATTGTACTTCAAATTCAAAGCTTTTGGATGAAACTAAAGTCTAAGAAATTCCTGTACATAGGTTTCAAAGTACATAGTTAAGTTATGGTGTATCAAGAGACCATACAGAGTTGTCCAATCATTTGTAATCCATTCCCAGGCAATCACAAGAAAGTTCCAAAGTACAAAATATTGCATAGTTAGGTGGGATTAAGACATAAACTAAGATATGGTTCAATCAGTTATCCAGGTTCGGACCATAAAATTTGATGTGCCCAAGTTTCAAGATAAGTAGAATTTAAAAAGCTCCGAATCCCAAAGGCCATCAAGTGAGATATATTTTTTAAAATAACTTGAACAATATAGAATGTCCAAAAATTATAGAACCAAGCTAAGACAAAGTGATATTTGGTCTAGGAGTGGAAATTGTGTAGACTTAGCCACTGGACCTAAAAATAGTAGAAGAGCTATTATATTAGCGAGGACGGGCTACTAATTAACTCAACGAATCAATCACACAACTCACAAATCTCGAAGCTACCGGTTATCCAATAGATACCCAATATACCCAGCAATAATCCAAAATCTCCTACACAGTTGGTCACAGAAGCTTTTTGATAGGCATTGGCAGCACTTGGTCGTGCAAACCAGAAACCTATTAGCGAGTAAGAACGCATCCCTACTAATTCCCAGAACACATAAATGTCATTGAATATTTGGCACACAACTAATTGCTAAACTCCTGTGTGGTGTGTTGGCATGTAGGGTTTACATGGAACAAACAATGCATAAATGAAGCATATAATAACATGACAAGATTCCCATCATCATCCATGCATTGAAATTCACAACATGTACTTGTGAAGCAGTGCCATTAATTTTATAATTTGGAGCTGTATCACAATGTAAATAAATAGACCATCCCATGGATGTGAAATTCATGTACCAAGTATATATGCTTTTTAAATAGACCATCCCATGGATGTGAAATTCATGTACCAAGTATGTATGCTTTTTAAATAATTTGTGACCATGGTCAATCCATGCACAATATATTAGCTTGTTTTATTTATAAGTTCAAACTATGTTCAAAGATCAATCGATGAGGATGATCATTGAAGACTACATAGACTATTATGCTGCATAACCACCAAAGGCATAGACTAGTATATTGCATAACTACCAAACTTTATATAGACTAGTATATTTCATTATCATCGTTGCCAACACCATCACCATCATCATCACCACTATCCAAGCATTCATCATTACATTATGTGTGCAAGTGTATTTTTATGATGTTTAGCCGTGTAATGAATCTAGAAATGCATATTCTAGATCAATCCATGGGCTTTGGAAGGCTACTAGACTACATGCATGCATACATTATAAAAGGGGGGGAATAAAGAAGTAACAAATGAATTAATGGAAAGATGAATATAAAAGGCATAAATGGGGAAGGTTGAGGAAGGGGATTGGAGATTGGATAAAAAGCCACGTGGGAAAGGGCAAGCACACAAGGGGAGCAAATTGCAAAGGGTGTGTCAGAGGGAGATTGGTACTCTTGTGGGGTGAACAGTGCTAACAATTGAGGGGACAAAAACACACCCCCTTGGCCTTTGGGATCACCCCCTTTGCCTTTGGGATCACCCCCTACATACATATATATATATATATATATATATATGGTACCAGTATATTAAATAATAATATCGAATAAACATCTCCAATTACTTAAAAAAAAGGCATTGCTGCTTCTTCCCATTGCTAATAATATATTCATTGTCCCCCTATCCTTCTTTCACATATTTGGTACTATAATGATGAATAAACAATGTTACCTTTCATTATCCTTTCAAATTTTAGTTGGCATAGTAGTGAAGAATTTTAATTTTTTGGTCACTCGAAAAAGAAATTGTTCTTTTAACAAGCTTTGTGGCATTCGTTTTTTTTTTGTTTGCGAGGAAGAAAATAGTATTATTAATTACATCGTTCCTAAGAGGAAAGAAATGTTCTCCCCCAAATGGATAATTTTCTTTGCTTTTTTTAAATTTTTGGTCAGAATATAAAAGGAAGTGAAATGATTAATACATTGATTTTAGTCAGTGGTAAAAAAGAAAGATTATTAAAATTTTAAAAAGATTTTGTGTCGTTCTTTTTGAAACAAACCCAGCAGGGAAGAGATAAATAAATCAAGTAATATTAATTTAAACTATCCCGAACTAGCTAAGTACAACACTAAAGTTGGATGTGAAAGATCTTGCTATTGTGATACATGATTGATTTTATATAGTTTGAAAATTTAAATATAGTTGGCAACTTGTGCATGCAAGCAAATCTGTTTTCTTAATAATAAAAAACTGCACAAATTGGGGACATTTTTGGAGGTTTGCAGAGTACCCGAAATTGCAAATGAGGCACACCATGACGCATGATCTGCACATTAACAGCTATCCCTGATAACCCTACATATATCGAAGTTGAATTTTCAAATTAAATAATCCAATACATAGTGCGAATCTATGCAAACATTATTTTAATTTAATTGGGCCCATGTTGAAATAATTCATAACGTGCGCCCACACCGGCATCTGCAGCTGCTTGTTTGAAGCATTGTGTATGCAGCTGCTCGGAATGATACATCAATCACTTTTTGTGTACAAATTATTAACAAACTTTTATGATATTACGTAATCAAATTAAGAAGCGCTTATGAACGAGATTACGAATAATAATCCGATTTTTCAAGTTTATTCAAGCCTTCAGCCAGATTAATTAAGGTTGGGCTAACCCCTCTCTGAGTTTCAAAAATCCAAGAGCTAACTGAATAGCTTAATAGGTGCTCCTTAACAAATCATTTATTTCCATATCAATCCTATGTAATTAGCTTTAATATGATGAAATTGAAGCCTCTGTCAGAAATTCTGCAAATTTTAAATGCTCATGTGGCTTAGTGGGGCTTTAAAAAGAATCGTGATGGTGGTAAAGGCAGCTTGCGGCCAATGTGTCCCATCACCCTGTAAGTACAAGAAATGCAAATGATATTAGTTAAATAAAAGGGTACTTAAATATTGGATGCTCCAATGTGAGAGTATGATAGATCCAATTACTCATCAATAATCTCTCTTATAAGTTTAACTCAGTTGATTATATGCTAAGCAAAATACAGTTAGTTTTATGGTTTTCCTGCACACTCCCATTTCTATAAGGACTCTCTCTTCTTAACATGCTGCCATGCTTCCGCCCTCTTTGCCTATAAATTTTGCTCCTTGTCAAGAGAACGTCTGCTATTGGTATTTAGAAATCTTCACTTGTGAATGCCAATGGCTGCATCAAGCCCATATATGATCTCATGCGCCCCTCCTAGAACACACGTCAACCCTTCAATGAATGTGCATTGTGCTGCTTTGGTTTCTAATCCCCACCCTAAACTGGAGATTAGAGATAATTCCTTCCCTAGTCTCCAAGATGATCAGTACTCGTCGGGAGATTATATTGCTCATAATAGGCTAGCAAGCTGCTCTAATCTTGCCGAATTTGTAGCGTTGGCAGCTCAAAGCAAGCTAATGGATTACAATAATGACATGCAGTATAATGCACACTTGATTAATGCTGGTTGGCTTGAAGATGAGGAATTGATCTTTAATGCAGCTAATACTGCACCGTCTCCAAGTTTGTCTCATAGCAGAGGATCATTTGTGCTCGACCATCAGTTATTTAATCATGATCAGGGTGGTTATATTTGGAACGTCGTAGAGCAAATCAGCTCCAATTATGATCAAGCTCATTCAAGGGAAAAACCTGTTGGGATTAGTGGTGGAGATGTGATGTATGACCAAATTGACTGCTCCCCGTTGCCTTCGCAATTGGAAATTACTCAGAAACCTTCCGATTTGCAATATTTTGAGCAAAATTCAGTAGCTGTTGACACTGGCAATGATGCCTATAATCAAGTCCTTAAGCAGTGTTTAACAGAAGAGATTAGTGGCCCTTCACTCCAAAAAGGTGGTAACATACACATTAATACCAGTCATGATGTTGAAGTGTTGGGTTCTTCGATACCAGCAAAGCAGTCAATTTTCAATGATGCTGAAACGAAGAGAGTGGAAGACGGGTTAATTGTGCAAACTACACTACCTAATCCTGCGATTAATGCAAGATCATGGATGATTAATAAAGGTGTCCAGCAAGAGGTGAAGAGGTTAAGCATGGGTCAGGATGAGGTTAAGCAAGCGATGAAGAGCTGCAGAAATGTAATCAAGCCACCAACTTCGGGAAGGAAGCGTGCGAGAGAAGCTAGCTGCAGGGTGGCCGATACACTCATGGCCGAATCGGCCCTGCCCGTGGATGTCATACATGTCCGGGCAAAAAGAGGCCAGGCAACGGACAGCCATAGCCTGGCCGAAAGGGTAAGCTAAGCTCATGCAATTAACATGATTACATCACATTTCTCCGAAAATCCGCCATTTACCAATATCATTTCCCCCCCCTCCTGTTACCTTAAGAATGGCTAATCTTCAATCTATGGCCGCTAACGCAATTGCCGTAATTGCACGAAATCATCCATAGGCATTTTACATCTAATTAGGCAGTGCACCATGCGTTAATCAATCCACTTATCTCTCAAATTATAGCACTAACTAGAGTTGCTTATTGGACCTGCAGGTGAGAAGAGAAAGAATAAGCCAACGTATGAAGCTCCTTCAAGACCTTGTACCCAGCTGTAGCAAGGTAGCTGCTTAATTATGTCCTAATATAGACGCACTACTATTGACTAATTAGAAACTTGATTGGATTTAATTGCCCCTTAGAAAATATCAATTTGTCTAGTGTTTTCTACAAGGCTATTAATAAGGTCTTGAGAAGAAATTAAGGGCACCTCTAAAAATCGGTTGATTAGTGGAAACTTAGAAATGGCCAAACAGAACGTCTCAATTCATGACTTCTACCTTGGAATCGTGGCAGTTTTACCTTAGAATCGATAACTAATTAGCAATTAATTAAACTCATTTGTATTAAAGAAGACTGTAACGTATCTTGCAAGGTGTGGAAGGTTGGTTGAATATTGATTAGTACAATGCTGCATGCTTATAATTCATAAAATATATGTAGGTGCTGGGCAAAGCTGCAATGTTGGAAGAGATCATCAATTACGTGAAATCACTTCAACAACAAATAGAGTTCTTATCCATGAGACTCGCGGCTTCAAGCGTTAGGCAGCTAGATAACAACCAGGTAATAATACTGTAATTTAGTTTAATCTTCATAATTAAGCTAAGATAATGTTATATATAACTGCATGCCGCATTGTTATGAATCCAATTTTTAGAGCTATTTTCAATTGCAGGCGCATGCGTCCTTCGATTGAGTCATTTAATTATTAAGCGAAGCTACTCATTTGATTAAGCCATTCTTAGTGATTATGTTTGTTTTGGTTGGACAGAAGAGGATTCGTTTCTTTGAGCCGGACGTTAAGTTTGGCGAGTCCTTTCCTTTCGTAAACCCACTTCACCCAGCTTGAATGTATTTTCACTTGTAACCTATATGCAAGGCAATAACAACATGACCTTTTGAACTCAACATGGGGTCGCATATATATTATTTCACTCAAACGTGTGGCATATGACTATGTTATGCTGTATGAACTAAAAGGCATATGACTATGTTATGTTGTATGAACAAAAAAAAAAGAAATATATCAAAAGTTATGTATTTCCATCTTCTTGTCTTCCATGTGAGTGCATAGAAAGCATTCATTTTATGAATATGATATAGGGTGCATTATGATAACCTAATTTGGTACTTTTAGCAATTAGCTTAGCCATAATCAAACTCAACATTACCACTAGTTGAGGCCTCATTTTACAAACTCAAATCTATTGATGTTGATCCTATCATCATTAAATTACATCTAGATTATTATTAATGTGGACCGTGTTGATACCAACTCCACAATTCACTTAATAAACTCCATAAAACCATGGGCAAGGAAGAACATAGGCTCCTAATGGCTCCTTATGCTAGAAGATGTGCACGAGTCGATGCTAAGCCTCTACCTTTCTATGGTGGTTTGGGCGAGTGCAGGTAGGGGGTTGGGGGGTAGCATTGTTGCCAATGACAAACCATCCCGTTCAATATCTATTGTGAGGTCAAGAGCACTAGGGTAGCCAAAATCTTGAAACCATAACATATTCTCAAAATTTGTTCTAAATTTAGATGTAATAAAACTACCCTTTTTTGGAGCAAACCAAAAATGTTAAATTTTAAAAAAACCCTTATGTACTTCCATGCAATCTAAGTCCCTTTTATTGAATTTATGTGAGCTATCTCTATCTTACTACATATTTGTGGCTAGACCTTGTTAAACCACTTTTCTAGTTAACATGATTTTGTCCGCCCATCTTATTGTAAAGCACTTTGCCATCTTACCTACTTGAACGGGCACCTATCTTTTGTAAGTCGGTAATTATCTTTTGTGAGACGGCGCTGGAATATATAAGCGGCCTTACCATGAGCTTAATGTTATCATTCAAGTGTGACAAAAGAGTGAGGACACGACGATATCCACATGGCAGAGTTGCATTATTGTGGCTCGAAGCGAAGACCCTGCGACACTTCATTGCCTATTTCATAAAAAATCGTGCCTAGCATATAAAAATCGAATCATGAGCCGACATGTATGATCCCATGAAGCATGATATGAGTTTATCTCACCAGACCTCTATGAGCCTATTTGATACCAGGAAAAAAAACGTGAGCCTATAGACGTGAATCTAGAGGCATGAGTATAGAGGCCTAAGCCCACAAAGACATGAGCCTATATTCATGAGTCTACAGTGTGAGCTTAGCAAAAATGAAGAAGTAGTTCAAAAGTATAAATAAACTAAAACTCAATATATATGTATTTGTATATATATATATATATATATATATATATGTATATGTATATGTATATGTATATATATATATATATATGTACACACACACACACACACACACACACACACACACACACATTATAGCTTGAATTTATTTTCAGACATGCTTCAGGAAAGCACTAGCGAATGTTTCACTAGAGAAACCCTTGATGTGAATTCGATCCAACTAATTGTTAGAAATGACAATATAGTCAAACGAGAGAATTTCAAACAACACCTCCTCAAATCCACCACCTTCAAATTTTGGAAATAACTAGCACTTAATAGAGTATTTCAGCGTTAAGAAGGTAAGTCTCCTTTGAATGTACCTCAAATTAGGAGTTTCCGACAAGATGAGCTAATTGAATGCAAATATGAGTGAAGGAACATTGAAATCCCTTGAAATGAGAGTCGCCACCGCCCTTCGAGCCCCACATTCACCAATTGGTTTTGTAAACACAACCATCAACTTGGTGAAAAGAACATTAACTTTCTCTACCTTTGGGAAAATCTCTAGTGAAGGAGCAGGAGCAAGTTTTGATCCCTAAAGAAGTGTTTAAACTATGTTAAGTTGCCACAATGTTTCAAATGTGTGGTGTCAATCCTGTGGTGGCCATGGCCAAGTAGCCCAACATTTGTAGGTATGACGTTTAGGACATGTTTCTTTTATTGTATCATTATAGATAAGAAATCCACAAAACACCCAGTAGAGATAAGACTTCCACCCTCGCTAGTTCATCAGGCTGGATCACACTTGTTTCCACAAAGAGACATGGTTTGTTCCTTGCCCTTCTTTCCACAGAGAGACATGGTTTGGTGTGTAATTTTTTGTAAAAACTATACAAGAACAGAGTTTTTGTTGCTAAAGCCTAGATACCAATATTATTTTACTTATTACCAATGTAACATAAAACATGATATAGCCCATTGTTGGAACCAAGGAAACCCTATAGGGTGGACTTTGACACATAATCTTGTGCCCACTTATGAGAACCCTTTACTAAGAGGTATGTATGGATTGTCACATTGAGAGGGATGTATGGATAATCACCGATGCCATATCCACATCCAGTTTTACTACCCTAACTGGTTCCTTCTAATCCATAATCGTTAGTTGATTTAAATCATAATTTTACATTGGAACTAAACATTCCTCTTATGTAACCAGTGACCAGTATAGGTAATGAAAGAGAGTATCATCCTTGGAAGGGAATGGATTATAGCCCCATTGATTGTAAAATGAGCTGGTAGAAAAGAACTTCAACACTCAAGCCTCCCCATGGAATGTTCCTCATCATATCCCTGGTGGATGAGGACAGTGCAAACCTTTCAACATCCCAAGGTTCTTTGTCCAATTTTAGGCCATAACCTCAGGTAAGGAGTAAACACTTCTCTCACCTTGCCGTGTCATCACCCACCCCCTGAAACCATTATGGAGATCCAAAATCTCATGGTGAAAATGAAGACCGCCCTCAAATATCAAACCTCAATGGACCTTTAGGAAGGTCCTAAAAGAAGAAGTGGGTACCAAGAGTACCCTAGATAGCCCTCGGGGGGTGCACTACTAGAAAACCCTAGGTATCACGTGCGTTCAAGAGCTATTTAAAAAACCCCTTAACTAAAATTTCCCCCCCAATAAAACAACCCCTCTTCACTTATGAACTAAACGATTTTTTTCTAAAGTTGAATTAAAAACCCCCTCCTGTTAATGTAATCATGTTAATTTTTCTTAATTTATCTAATTAAAAAATCCCTCTTGTTGAACTCACGTGGTACACTAACATTTTTTGAGGTGAACCCCCCGAGAGATAGCCAAAGAAAGTATGATGTCTTCGAAGCAAAGGACTTGGAAGACAACATTTGGCTAGAATCCTACCTAAAGAAATCCTTGATTCCCAAGCAAAGACTTGGAAGCCAACATTTGGCTATAAGCCTACCCAAAAGTATCTTCGCTACTACTAGTAGCCAAGGAAAGTAGGCATGATACCCAAGCAATGACCTGGTAGCCACCATTTGGCCATGAGTTAAGATCTGCTAAGTGGGAGTCCTAAGGAATAGATTTTTTACCTTACTATAAGTCTCGATGGATCCCATCAAGATGTTAAAAACTTAAGGCTTCTATGTATTTAGGTCTATAACCTTCATGATCCATACCCCAATCTCGAAAGTCAAAGAGAGTTAAGGAGCAACGTGAACCCCAATTCGTATGTAGCATATACCTCAAAGAGAGTTAAGGAGCAACCTGAACCCCAATTCATACTTAGCACATATTTTGTTTGGTCCCAATCAAGGTGCTAGAAATGCAAGGTTTCTATGAATAAAATTCCTACATTTGGGCTCCAAAGTCAAGCAATCTTGCACCACAAGCCTCTATAACCACAAATGCTAAAGTCATGTACCTTGTTGCCACTTGTTGAGGCCTCATTATGAGGTCATATCTATTAATGTTAATCCTATCATCATTAACTACATCTAAATTATTATTAATGTGGACTGTCTTGATACAAACTCCACAATTCACATAATAAACTCCTTAAAACCATGGGCAAGGAAGAACATAGGATCCTAATGATTCCTTATGCTAGAAGATGTGCATGAGTCAATGCTAAGCCTCTACCTTTCTATGGTGGTTTGGGCAAGTGTAGGTAGGGGGTTGGGGCGTAGCATTGTTGCTAGTGACAAACCATCCCGTTCAATATCTATCGTGAGGTCAAGAGAACTAGGGTGGCCAAAATCTTGAAACCATTACATATTCTCAAAATTTGTTCTAAATTTGGATATAATAAGACTATCCTTTTTTGGAGCAAACCAAAAATGTTAACTTAAAAAAAAATCCCTTATGTACTTCCATGCAATCTACATCCCTTTTATTGAATTTATGTGATATCTCTATCTTACTACATATTTGTGGCTAGAACTTGTTAAACCACTTTTCTAGTTAACACGGTTTTATCCGCCCGTCTTACTATAAAGCACTTTGCCATCTTACCCACTTGAATGGGCACCTATCTTTTGTAAGTGGGCAATTTTCTTTTGTGAGACGACACTGGAATATACAAGGTAGAGCGTACAGACATGAGTCTAGAGGTCTAAGCCCACATACATGAGCCTATATTCCTGAGTCTACAAGTGTGAGCCTAGAAAAAATGAAGAAGAAGTTCAAAAGTATAAATAAACTAAAACTCAATATATATGCATATATATATATATATATATATATATATATATATGTACACACACACACACGCACACACCCACACACACACACAATATAGCTTGAATTTATTTTCAGACATGCTTCAGGAAGCACTAGCGAATGTTTCACTAGAGAAAGAACTCGATCCGACTAATTGTTAGAAATGACAATATAGTCGATGAGAGAATGTTAAACAACACCTCCTCAAATCCACTACCTGAAATTAGGCTTTTGGGACAAGAAGAGCTAATTAAATGCTAATATGAATGAAGGAACATTGAAATCCCTTGAAATGAGAGTCACCACTGCCCTCTGAGCCCCACATTCACCAATTGGTTTTGTAAACACAACTATCAACTTGGTGAAAAGAACATTAAATTTCCCTACCTTTGGGCAAATCTGTAGTGAAAGAGCATGAGCAAGGTTTGATCCCTGAAGAAGTCTTTAAACTATGTTAAGTTGCCACAATGTTTCAAATGTGTGGTGTCAATCTAGCACTAGCCATGGCCAAGTAGCCCAACAATCGCAGGTATGACATTTAGGACATGTTTCTTTATTATATCATTACAGATAAGAAATCCACAAAACACCCAATAGAGATAACAATTCCACAAAACATTTGGGACATGTTTCTTTTATTGTACCAGTAGAGATAGAAATTCCACAAAAACATCTAATAATAGTAAGCACATACAGTGTAAGAAAGAGTCCCACCTTCTCAAAGAGCCCATTATAAAAGCTTCTTTAACATGGAACAAAGTTTTAGTTCCTTTCCATTTGGATGAGGAATAAGGAACATGGGGGGGAGGGTAAAGATCTAATGACTAGGACTACCTCAAGCCCAAGGGAGCTATAAGATAAATCACATAACATGTCCTCCGCCCCATAGCAAGCCTGTAACCTTAAAGCTAGGCTAGTATAAGGACATGTGCCATTGGAAACTATACAACCCAACCCAATGGGGTAAAAAATTCCAAATCTTGAGATAGAGGGCTTTGTACAATCTTTCCCTTATGTTCCACTATTAGGTGAATATGCAAAAGATATTCTTAGGATGGCATTTGAAATGGGAAGGGGGGTTGCTACAAACATAGTGCCTGCCTAGAGGCTTACATTTGGGTAAAACAAATATCTTAAGAATGATCACCAAATTTGATTGAACTACTAGATATCCAATTTAGTACCTAAAAAAGTTGAAGCAAGTTTATGAGGCCATGGAAAGGGTTGATAATCCCACCAAGATCTATTAATTTGGACTTTACCTTGAAGGAATAACATGCTAGTGATTTAGAGCACTAAACCTGCTTAAAAGGGTCAGTTATTATGATGCCTTATGACACACCTTCATTGTGATATTCTCACCCACTTGAAATGGTCCAGCAATGATGCCTTGCGACACACCTTCATTGTGGTATTCTCACCTAGTGGATCTAGATGGAGCCTCATTGCACATATCTATAACCTCACCAAGATGAACAAGAGACAATGTAGGACTACATTTATAAAGCCAAGTATCTTCACATAAGATGCAACCCCAGTGAAATACTAGATGATTTATCACTCATTGATGGATTTATGACCGGTCTCAAGAGCAAGGGGTTTCATGACTCTACAAGTCTAGACACTGCATCTTTGATGAGTGCTACCAAAGTTATCAATCCAAACCAAGAGATAGGGGACCCATCATCCAAATCTTCGATGACTAAGGGAGCCCAATTAGCACTTACAAGAGTCCTAGTCAAGGAACGTTAAGGCCAGCCCTAGCTAGTTCCTCAGGTCGGATCACACTTGTTTCCACAAAGAGACATGGTTTGTTACCTAGGTCGGATCGCACTTGTCTCCACAAAGAGACATGGTTTAGTGTGTAATTCAATTGTAAAAACTATACAAGAACAGTGTTTTTGTTGCTACTACAGCCTAGACATCAATATTATTTTGCTTATTACCAATGCTATGTAAACCATGATATAGCCCATTGTTGGTACCAAGGAAACCCTATAGGGTGAACACATAATCTAGTGCCCACTTATGAGAACCCTTTACTGAGAGGTTTGTACGGATTGTCACATTTGAGAGGGATGTATGGATAGTCACTGATGCCATGTCCACCTCCAGTTCTACTACCCCAACTAGTTTCTTCTAATGCATAATAGTAGTTAGTTGATTTAAATCATATTTTTATATTGGAACTAAACATGCCTCTTATGTAACCACCATAGGTATAATGAAAGAGAGTATCATCCTCGGAAGGGAATGGATTACAGCCCCATTGATTGTGCAATGAGTTGGTAGTAAAGAGCTACAACACTCAAGCCTCCCCGTGGAATTTTCCTCACCATATCCTTGGTGTTGAGATGTAAAGCTCAACATGAGCTGACACTCTCGAGGCACCTGCATGACCGTTCGACATTTATATCACTGGTGGCGGGTTTTGTAGCTAGCACCGACATATCTTCGCCAGAGATTCGACACCTGGACTACACTGACTAGTCCACATCTACTCACTCCTCTTAGCATGTTCACATTATGGACCGCTTGTATATACTCTATTATGTGTGTTAGTCACTTTCTCTTCTTTGTAGACCTCTTTTGTTGAGTGAAGAAGAATAATTTTCAGCCTCTCACCTTCTTTGTAGACCTCTTTTGTTGAAGAAGAAGAATAATTTTCAGCCTCTCACCTTGTGTGTTCTCTTCTAGGGTTGCGTGAGTGTGTTCTTTTTAACTTCTTCCATGGAACTACAAGAGAATCACTGTTCTCCGACGCTTAGTTTCCACGCCTAGTCTTGTCATCGATATATGCATCGAAATACGCTTAGGTATATCGATATATAGCACTCTCTGCTCGTTTCTTTGCCTCCTTCCACTCGTGTTTGTGCGCAGTGGTGGCAGGTTTCTCGGCAGGATAGCCACCCGCGCAGCTACATTTAGCCCACGCATGTACTCCATTACCTCTTTCCCCCTCCATCCATCACTATCCCGCCCCTATCCGTCACATCATAGCAGATCACTCCCTCCACCTCTCTCATCTCCTCCTCTTCCGAACTGTCTCCTCTAACTCTTCTCCCTCTATCTCTTCTCTCACCGCGTGCCCTACTACCTCCCCCACCAAAGGACCCACCGCATCCTCCACTCCCACTCTTCCTACTGCTGCGGGTGGAGTCACGACTGGGGGATTGTCTACGTGACGGTGGCTGTGAGCCCTGATGTGACGGTGGCTCTGAGGGAGTACGTGATGGTGGCTGTTGTTGAAATTTGAGCAAAATGATGAGCTATGGTGGATCAAACACTAGAATCAACATCATTAACAAAGTGATTAGCAAATGATTAAGATGTAATTAGTGGGTAATTAACAAATAGATTAATGTAGGCATGGATACTCAAAAACCAGCAAATTCTCATTAGGGCTATGCCTCAATTTATAGAGTTTACATCAAGCATCAAATCCCATTGATTTCTCCATGATTCACTCCCAAAATATCTCCACCTCTTGCCTGATTCTCTCCACCTCTTCTCTTTTCCCTGAATATCTCCACACTCCTAAATTCTCCCATGCTACCCTTTATTCTCTCCCAGAATAACTCCACACTCCTAAATTCTCTCATGCTACCCTTTATTCTCTCCCAGAATAATTCCACACTCCTAAATTCTCTCATGCTACCCTTTATTCTCTCCCAGTAGATTCTTCTCACCTTTTCACAGGTTCTTTCACAATTACATCTCCTCTTTTACAGCCTCTATCCCAAGAGCTTGTTCCCACACACACCCTATTCACTTGTATTTTCAACACCACCCCTCAACAAGTGAATAATCCTAGCACACCTGGACCCTATACCAAGTTTCCCTCTTACTTGATAGCCCGCGACCAGTGCCTCAAGTCCCTAAACTCCATAGTCCTTGACACTCTCTCTCTCAATGTGTCCAAGGCTACTATAAGTGCTCGCAACCTTGACTAAAGTGCTCACACATATATCTACCATGTGGCCTACATCATCGGTGGCTCAGAGGTGGTTTTACTTTGTTGGGGCAGGTTACATTGGGTTGTGGGGTCTCTCTCTCTCTCTCTCTCTCAGAAAAGATGATCCGACTCCACTTCCTTTGGAGCCTCCATGAAGTTTGCCGATGTCATTCCTTCTTCACTGGGTTTGCTGTAGCAGTATCTCGCCATGTGTCGTGGATTTCCACATTTGTGGCAAGTGAAGGTCCTCCCTCCTACTCTGCCTCTTCCTTGTCCTTGTCCTCGAGAGAATCCTCCTCGGGTGAAGAATGCTTTTTCCTCTCCTACTGTTGAGTCGAGCCCTTTCTTCTCTTTGCCTCTGCTCTCTTGCTCTAGTAGAGCTGCTTCTATCTCGTGTATCTTCAATTCAGGTACATTCTTTAGTGTTGCTTCATCATCTTCTACCTTTTTGCCAATAGCTGCCAGCTGTTGCTTAATGCTTTTATATTTGTTCAAGTGTGTGATTAAAGGTTCACTTTCCTTCATGTCCAATTTGTAGAATTGCATTAACAGATTTATCTTGGGATTTTTTGCTTATGTACCAAATAATTTATTGAGTTCATCCCATGCATCTTTTGCCCATTGTATCCCTGTGATGTGATGCATGATTTCATCATTTAAACTGAGTGCAATAAGTCCCAATGCTTTTTCATTCCTGCTCTTCCACTCATTTTCTCCTCTCTCTGGGCATTCATCTCTCCCTTCAACTAATCCCCACAGATTTTTCCTCATCAGCAAATACATGGTTTTTGTCTGCCATGTATAAAACTGTTCCCCATTAAATTTGGCTATTTCCTGTGCTGAACTCATGGTGATGTGAAGGGGGTCTTACCTCTTGATCCAATTTCAAGATTCAAGGACATTGTCTACCCTTTTACAACTCAATCTGGTGTTTAATAGATGATTACAATAATTTTATCAGCATAAAATCACCAGAAATTACATTAAATTAAGGGTAACCAATTTGTACGGGATAGTTGGAGTATCAAACCAACTCTGATTTGCAATCTGAAGCTATAGGGATCTGTATCAGATACCTAATGGTTAATTTGAACCCTCAATTGCACCAAAATACAGTGATTAGCATTGATTAATCATTGATTAGCAAATTAATGCTCTATTTTGTGTGCAAAAAACAGAGTATACGGGGAGTCCAGATCTGGTGCCTTCCACTTCAAATGAGCTCAAATGCTTTCAAAGGCATCAATAGCAATGCGTCTAGTAGAGGATTAAGCCAAGAAACACAAGATTTGACCAAATATTGAAAGCTTAATCTCTGTTTTACCAAAGTCACCTGCAGATTTTATGAAGAGCTTGGATCTCACTGTAGACTTGATGAAATTGAATTCTGTCTTCACCAGCTTGTAGAGCATGCTTGAAAACCCCCGGGGCTAAGAGGAATTGAAGAAATTTGATTTGATGAAGCTGCAATGTTCATTTTCCTCAGAAAAAAACACGCCTGTAGAATCGTCAATTTCTCGTGAATTCTTCGGCGGTTTGCTGTGCCGTTTGGATGGGCTTGTAGCCAAGTGTGTTAGCTAGCTAATGTTAGAAGGGCTTGCCCTAATTCTATGTGTGCAAGAAGCTGAATGGAGTCCTCCACGGCTGGGGGTGAAGGGGGAAGTGAAAAACTAACTAAAAATTTGATTATTTGCTAATTATCTACTAATCCTAATTAATTAACTAATAGGCTCATAAACCTGATGGATTCTAGGCATGGCTCTGATACCATGTTGAAATTTGAGCAAAATGATGAGCTATGGGGTGGATCAAACACTAGAATCAACATCATTAACAAAATGATTAGCAAATGATTAAGATATAATTAGTGGATAATTAACAAATAGATTAATGTAGGCATGGATACTCAAAAACCAGCAAATTCTCATTAGGGCTATGCCTCAATTTATAGAGTTTACATCAAGCATCAAATCCCATTGATTTCTCCATGATTCACTCCCAGAATATCTCCACCTCTTGCCTGATTCTCTCCACCTCTTCTCTTTTCCCTGAATATCTCCTAGAATAACTCTACACTCCTAAATTCTCTCATGCTACCCTTTATTCTCTCCCAATAGATTCTTCTCACCTTTTCACAGGTTCTTTCACAATTACATCTCCTCTTTTACAGCCTCTATCCAAGAGCTTGTTCCCACACACGCCCTATTCACTTGTATTTTCAACAGCTGTGAGCCGCCCTGACGTGACGGTGCTTGGGAGGGTGTGCGTGAGTGTGTCTGGGACGAGGTATGTCTCCTCGGTGGGCGTGGAAGAGGAGAAGCTGCATGCCGTCTCGTCGAACTCGTAGGCATAGATGGCAGTGGAGTGCCCTGGATACTCGCGGTAGGGGTATAGACACCAGGCATGGACGGAGGGGGATGGGCATACATGTACTCTATAAGCTCAACTGGACCAGGATGGCGCCCAAAATGATTTAGCATCTCCATCAGCCAATTGCTGTACGCAAATGGATCGGATGAAGAACCTGGAATATCCATAAAGAATCTGTAAAAATAAAAGTATATACATGATTGCATCAAAGCACAAATGCAAGCTAGGCGCACATATGATTGCACGGTTATCTTCAAAGGTTGCACACACATTATTGCATGCATGACTATCACCATCCTCATGTACATCATGGGCTGTCTCTTGACTCACACAAATATCATCATCCAAGCCACCTATCAGCCTGCAGACCATAGAATGGGGAAACACAGTCTCGTGTATACACCCGTCCAGAAACGCGTGTATACACCTGTCCAGAAACGCGTGTATATGCGTGTGAACCGTCTGTGCAGACAGGATACACGCAAACATACACGCGTTCCTACACGCGACATGCAAATTTTTTTTTTTTGAAAGCGACCGACCTCCGACAAATCATCCTTATAAAAGGCCCACTGTCGCCCCTGTCAGAATCGTTCACTAGATGGCAACCAGAGACGGAGAAGGACGGAGACAAACCCATAAAGGAAAGAGACAATAGCATAAACAAATATGAGGAAAGAGACAGGGCAAAGGACAAACTGACTCACCTCTGAAAAAGTGAGTCTTCTTTTTGGGCGGTTTCCTTCACCGCATGTTTGCTCCTTGTCTGCTCCTTGCACTTAGGTTTAGTGCTCTGTTGGAAGAGGCGACAACGAAGGAGAGCAGATCTATTTTTTGAAAATGTTTATTTGGGAAAGGCGGGTTATTTTTAGTTTGAACAGGTCGTCGCGTGTAAAAACGCGTGTATTTTCGCGTTTATGTGATAAATTAGCCGCGTTTATACACGCGAATTTTAGAATCTAGCCGCGTT
The DNA here is from genome assembly GCF_041138505.1 of Cibotium barometz. Lineage (NCBI taxonomy): Eukaryota > Viridiplantae > Streptophyta > Polypodiopsida > Cyatheales > Cibotiaceae > Cibotium > Cibotium barometz. Next base: position 10,565,942 of record NC_141059.1, read on the forward strand.
CATACACGCGATTTTCAGGATGTAGCCGCGTTGATACGCACGATTTTCAGGATGTAGCCGCGTTAATAAACGTGATTTTTAGGATGTAGCCGCATTAATACACGCAATTTTTAAATTTTCATTAAAAACTAATTATGATTTTGTGTTTTCTGGTTTGTACATAGGATGTCATCAACCTCCTCAAGAATGCGTCATCGTAATCGCGATGTGTGGTTGGGACAAAGGATCAAGTGTATGTGTAATCGATGTCAAGGATGCATTGTACGAGCACGTCGAATTACCTTGAATCACATCTCCATGTATGGAGAATGGAATCAAACAGGTTTAGAGGTGAGTAGATGTAAATTGATAGTATTCAAATGACTCATGGTATCCAAATTAAATTAATGGAGTTGTAATATATATACTCTAATTGAAGCAGGATACAGTACCACACCCTAACATGGTACCCTACGCGCGGCGAGAGCACGCAAAGCATCGACGAGATGATGCTGGAGCTTCGGGATCTATTGTCAGAGATGAGTGGGAAAGGGATGACAATAGCCCTGCACCCCACGAAGTTGTGGAAGAGGACGTGTTTGATGATATGGTGCGGAATCTTTTTAAGGATGATCCCAAAGGTATGGACGACGATGATATGGAACAAGAGCATCTTTACAAGGCTTCATCGACACCGGTTTTTGAAGGGTGCACATTCTCTATTTTACGTGCTTCACTTGAACTACTCAATATACAAACAGTTTATGGATGGAGCAATGCAAGTCTTGACGCATTATTGAAGTAAGCATTCTAACTTGCAAATTTGAATTAGTGGTTTAAGGTTTAGGGTTTAGGACTAATTGATGATATTGGATGCAGGCTATTATCAAACATGCTTCCAAAGGGAAATAGACTACCCACCTCATCAAGAGACATAGTGAGGCGCTATGTGACATCTCTTGGAGGATTGGATTATAATCGCATACATGCATGCGTCAATGATTGCATTCTCTTTCGTGGGACGCATAAAGGGGCTTGACATTGTCCCACTTGTGTGGTGAAGCAAGGTATAGAACAGATGTGAAGAGTTTTGATGTACCTCGTAAAGTCTTGCGACACTTTCCTATAATTCCTCGCATTAAACACATGTTCAAGTGCAAATCCATAGCAGAGCTCATGTCATGGCATTCCTCACATCGATCGGATGATGGCATGTGGAGAATTCCCGCAGACACTCTTGCTTGGAAGCATATTGAAGATGAGTGGCCCAGCTTTAAAACAGAGCCCAGAAACTTGAGACTTGGCCTAGGTATGGATGGAGTGAATCCATTTGGTTTCAAAAGCACCGCATACAGCGTGTGGCCAGTTGTGTTGGTGAATTACAACCTTCCACCATCAATGGCGATCAAGAAGGGACATCTTATGTTATCCCTTCTAATTCCAGCGAAACATAAAGTCAAGCATATGGATGTTTATCTCGAACCGTTGATTGATGAGTTGGAGGAACTATGGAGAGGTGTTGCGGTGGTGGACATTAGTAGGCCTCCGTCCTCTCGACACTTCGACTTAAAAGCAGTGTTGATGTGGACAGTGCATGACTTTCCAGGATACAGCGATTGTTCTGGTAAGAATTCTAATTACCTCCCTACTCTAATACTATTGGCTATATTAATTATAAATATTGACTTTATTATTCTAACTTTTATTTATATTTTAACAGGTTTGAAAACATCGGGTAAAAATGCATGTCCTGTTTGTGGCCCTTCGTTAGTACTACATGAGTATGCTGACGGTTTGTGTAAGACCATATTCGATAATCATCATCGATTTCTCCCCTCAGATCATCCTAAGTATGTTGCTAGTAAGAGTAACATTCCTCCACAAACACTTCGTGCAAAATATTGGAAGCATATTTGGGAGTCTACAAATATTCTTCCTCCAGATGGCATGAACAGGTATAGTAATGTTTTTCAATCTTGTTTTGTGTAGTCTCTAATTGGATTAAAGGTCACATAGAGCAATCCCTTGTGTAGGTACTCCATTTTTTTTCGGCTACCATATTGGACCCATCTTAAGATCTTCTTGATCCCATGCACATCTTCAAGAATGTGGGATCTGGTATTTGGGAACATGTTATTGGTAAACGAGACAATGTTAGCGTACGAGAGGACTTGCGGGTCGCAGGACGTATGCGTCAAGCTTGGCCCACGAGAGGAGGGTGGGCACGTTCGTCTTCCGCCTGTACCATGGATTATATCAAAGAAAGAGGAGAAGCAGGTAAAGCAGGCCATCACCACTTTGCGTACTCCCACTGGATGCATGAGATCATTGAAGGGAGCCTTTACAACCACTAAGAAAAGAGGCGTTGAGCAACTATATGGGTTGAAGTCCCACGATTGGCACAAGATGCTCCAAGTAAGTGTTTTCCAAGTCTTGTACGTTGAAATTAAATTTTGTAATGCCATAAACCATACATACATGTGCTCTTATGTGCGCAGTTCATACTACCTACTAGCATTGACCATTGTGCAAATAAGAGTTTGAAAAAATGTATTTATAAGATGGGCAAGCTTGTGAGGTATGTAAAACCCATGTCAGATCACCCTTCATTATACCTTGCAAAATGAACGTGCATGAGGTATAACGTACTATTTATTTATTTTTCAGATATGTTAGTTCCAAAGCAATTGATCCAGCCACGTTGGATGATGCGCGTGTTATGGCAGTGGAGGTGGTTTGTTTGGTAGAGGAGACTTTTCCGCGAACCATTCTCACAAGTCAACTACATCTCATTGTGCATTTAGTGGACGAAATTGCTTTATGTGGCACTGTGCATGCACGTTGGATGTTCTTCCTAGAGCGCTTCATGAAGACCTTAAAAGACTTTGTGAGGCAAAGTGCAAGGCCTAAAGGAAGCATGGCCGAGGGTTGGTTGATACAAGAGTCTCTTGTATATATTTCAGAATTTCTTGGTCAGGTGGACAGCTCTTTGCCATACTATGGAGCAATGAAGAGGACTTGAGGATGACCTCTATTGTGCTTCAAGGAAAAGGATAGAGTAAAGTAATTGACAGAACATTGATTGATGATCTCAATTTCACTTGCATCCTTAATAGTGATGTGATGAGCAGATGGGTTACAAGATATGAGGATGCAAAGACAAAAAGGCAAGCAGAAAGAGCTCTCTTTCGGAGGCAACATGGCTCTCGTAAGGCGTACCCTAAGCATCTGGTAACACTTCCGAATGATATCCATGTTGATTGGTTGCATGAGGAAATGGAGAGAGCAGAGAGCGACGAGGGGCTGCATATCACGGCGGAAGAATGGGAGTATGCACGAGGATGCATGTTAAAGGTACATAGAACTAATGTTTTGCATTAGTTGTAAGTGATTTGCTTTTAATATTTATTCACATTGCTTACACAAATATTGCTTCTATTTTGGTCTAGTGCACTATGTTCAATGCTATATGGTGTGAAGACAAGCATTTTCGAACACAAAGAATTGATGAAAAGAGGAATACACAAGATTGCGGTGTCATTAGTAGCTTTGAGGGAGCTAATGGAAAAATGGATAATTATTGTGGCACAATCCAAGACATATTTAGGCTTGACTTTCGTCGCTTCTTTGTGTATGTTTTGGATGTCAAATGGCAAATGAACGTGGTGGAAAAAGGGCCTAATGCAACGATAAAACGCCATGCAAGTGGCTATGTAACTATTGACTCTACAAAGTTTTGGCAAACAAAGAAAGATAGGCTCGTATTGCCACAACAATGTGAGCAGGTATGCATTTTTTTACTAATGTGTTTCATGTACATATATATCTAAGCTCGCGTACCCCTTGACTTTTGATATGCTAATTAATTACTGCAATATGTGTATTTGAGTTGATTATCTATCTGCCAATGGTGCATGACATTAAATGGTGGTACGTCATCCCTATTGCACCACGTTCCAAAGTGATGTATAATACATTCACTGATATGGAGCATATGGAGGATGTAACAAGCCGCAATGAAGATGATGTTGAACATGCCAATGAAGATGTTGTGATCGATGATCAAGAAATAAGAGATGATCATGATAATGAGGATGAGCGTGCCATTTCTCATGATCATGAGATTGAAAATGTGCATTGGGTCAAGAAGATGGTTCACTAGAAGGTCATTCCAGTATGGACGTTGATGGAAAATAAATATACGCTTCATTCCTGGAGGTGTGTAGGTTGGATCCAGCTCCCATAAGGTCCTCCAATCACTGCTCTTCCATATGTGAGGAGACCTCCCTAGAAATCCCTCACGCAAAGGATGGTTGTCACGGAGATACTTCTTGTGGCCCTCGTATACTGTCTTCTTCATAGACTTTGAGTATCGAGCCTCAAGTTGTGGCCCACATAATGGACATCCATTATACTGAAAGCCTTGTAGAACATCAAAAAAGATTGTAGTAGGTAAGTTTGGATGACAATCATGCCTTAACATAATATGTTAACAAGCTACAATATTACCAGAGCACTCTCCATAGCCAAGCCAATCATGCATAGTCCACATAAGTATTCCTCTCAATGTTAGCGCACGTTGTCCGTAGTCCATGCCAATTGAGTGCAACATTTGGACAAGTATGGTGTGTGTTGTAGTCCAATTGCAACATTGTTTTTGCTCGACTAACAGTCCTTTGGCATCTCATTATCTTCTGGAAATATTTGATGTTTTAATAAGCTGTTACACAAAATAGACAGGCTAAGAAAATGCATATAATGGTACATAAATCACTAATTGCATATGATATCATCACTTACGCAAAAAGTTTTTAATACGCTCATATCATACCATCTACTAAAAATCGATTGCAAGTTCAATATGGATAGGCAAGCGCGTAAAACAGACACATGTGCTCCACAATATAGTGGAAGATGAGCAAGCCTGCATAGCTCTTTCTCGTCTTGGGAAGCATATTCCACACGTCGTGTGATTTCTTATATCCCTTCGTGTTCCAAACCACGATCTTCTGTTCCATCATGTAAGGCATTTATCATGTCATCCATGTCATGTTCTAATATTTGCTCCGAGTCCTCTGCCTCAAGTTCCTTGGGTTGTTGGATCACCTCGTTTGTGGCTACTCTTGTTGGTCTCCATCATTTAGGCCGGATATCCACTAGTTCTTTATTGTTGAAGTGCGCATTGCCACTAATTAGATGTTCCAATCGCTCCACCAATATTTCCCATTTTTTTGTATGATTACAAATTCATCGACGTCGAGCCACTTGGTATTTGTAGCAAGTACATGGGCAAAGTGTCTTCTCCTCTAAATCAACAAAATTTGAGGGTGTGATGTCGTCCACGGTTTCCATATTGATTTGCAATGGGAACGAATGCTTATTTTTGGAGGGGGACTCTCCCTTTAGTATTTGTGGAGGGTGGAAGTCGGTGATTTTAAATTTGAAATGTTGGGGGCACGTAAGATCTGAAAAGATTTTGAATTTGAATGAAAAGTAGCAACTGTCAAAATAAGCATCGAAAATATTGCCAAATTAATTGTCGAAATAAGCGTGGGAAAGTGTTATTTTTTGACGCTTATTTTCACGTTTTCGGTATGCACTAAATTTTTTTTGATGCTTTTTTCGACACTTGTTTTGATGCTTTTTCGACACTTATTTTGACTGTTCAGGTTTTTATAGTTTAACAGAGCCTCGCTTTTTACACATTTTTCTGCGTGTATTTGTTCATCCCTCAAGAAAAGAAGGTTTGCTCCCCTCTCCCAGCACACTCGCTCTCTTCTTTGCCCTCCCTCCCCTCTCCTCTTGGTTGCATGTGCGTGTGTTGTGAGATGTGTGTGTGTGTGATTTGTGCTAATGTTTTTTTTTTTTAACGTTCGTTTTTGTTTGGCAGGTTCTCTCTGTCTTTCCCAAGCTCTACTCCATTAGCTCTCCACTTCCTTACCACTCCTCAGTGCTTCGATCTCACGCCGGTAGTAGGTGCTCTAGCATCCAGCTTTGCATGGTTTTTTCATGTGTATGCTCTTGTTCAAGTGCGTTGATCTTTGTTTTGCAGGTTCTCTCTCTCTCTCTCTCTCTCTCTCTCTCTCTCTCTCTCTCTCTCTCTCTCTCTCTCTCTCTCTCTCTCTCTCTCTCTCCCAAGCTCTACTCCATTGGCTCTCCCCTTCCTTACCACTCCTCAGTGCTTTGATCTCCCACCGGTAGGTGCTCTAACATCCAGCTTTGCATAGTTTTTTCATGTGTATCCTCTTGTTCAAGTGCGTTGTTCTTTGTTTTTTGCAGGTTCTCTCTCTCTCTCTCTCCCAAGCTCTACTCCATTGGCTCTCCACTTCCTTACCACTCCTTAGTGCTTCGATCTCACGCCGGTATGTGCTCTAGCATCCATCTTTGCATGGTTTTTTCATGTGTATGCTCTTGTTCAAGTGCGTTGTTCTTTGTTTTGCAAGTTCTCTCTCTCTCTCTCCCAAGATCTAATCCATTGGCTCTCCACTTCCTTACCACTCTTCAGTGCTTTGATCTCCCGCCGGTAGGTGCTCTAGCATCCAGCCTTGTATGGTTTTTTTATGTGTATGCTCTTGTTCATGTGCCCATGTGGGCTTTGTTATGTCTGTGTAGAGACATGTCCCGCACTCCAGATGAGACACCAGCTTACTCTCCATCCCTCTCTCCATACGCCATGTAGCCTAACCAATTTATAGGTTTTCTAGCATAAGCCATGCTCGAGCAAAGAGTGATGGCATAATAATTTTTTGGGGGAGGGGCGGGCACTTCGGCCACACCATTGGGCACCACCACCGCTAACCCTAGTTCACCAATAGAAACCTAATGGCTTCTCCATGCTCTCACAATAAGAGAAAAACCAGGCGCCTACTACTGGTTCTCCTCTCCATGAAAGCTTGCTCAAGCTTGTGTTAATAGTGATTCTCTTTCACTAATCTCCTCTATTTTGCTCTAATCACCTAAGTGATCTTGTGAGGGCTTGTTGCTGATCTTATTCTTGATTTTGAAGCGGTGGCCAACCACATGAGGTATTCATGAGCCTCATTCTCATCAAGCTCCATCATCAATATCATCTTCAAGTTCTTAAAGCTTTTCAAAGTGTGCTTATGAGCACTAATAGTGTTGATTAACACTAATGAAGCTTTTAATCCAGCAAAGGAGAGTTATTCCAAAGTGTTTTTAAACACTAAGAGTGTTATTAAACACTAATGGTGAATCTAATCACCAATACAAGTGTCATTAGATGCTAAAAATGTGCTCTTAAGTACTAATTATATTTTTAAACACTAATGGTGATCTTAATCACCAAACAAAGTGTTCTTTAATACTAATGAAGCTAATCCCCATCAAAATTAGTAATTTGGCACAAACCCTAAGTGTTAAACCATAAAATTTACTATTTTAATCTCCTATTTATGTAACATCCTTGATTTGATTAAGGGTTGTTGCACTCTCATAAGCCTTTCTCTTTCTAATTAAGCCTAAATATCATAAATTTTTGGTTTTTTCTTCTTCATAAATCAGTCCATTAATTCCTAATAACCTCCTTCAATACCCAATATCAAAGGACAATACTCAAATTAAGAAGTTCTCGGGAGAGGGCTTCCACACTTGGCAAGTCCTTGTCAAGTACAAGATGATGTCCAAAGGTTTTTGGCCATTCATCTCCAGCACTAAGGTTATTGATCGAACTAAGGCTGAAGATATTGAAGATGATGAGAGGGCACAAACCATCATCATGCTTCATCTTGATGAGGCTCTCATTCACCATAGCTTCCGACTGCAAAGGAGAAATGGGATGAGCTTGATAAGCTCTATGGAGCTCGTGATAAGAATTCCAAGATCTCACTCAAAATTGAATTTTTCAGCTTGGAACTCAAAGAGGGAGACGGCATTGGAGCCTTCATCTCTCACTTGAAGGGTCTTATGGCTCAACTTGTATCAGTGAATGCGAGAATGGATGAAAATGATGCAGTGGTTGTTTTGCCAAAAGCAGGTGTACCCCACCTTAGTCACCACTTGAAGAACATACCTAATCCCACCCTTGAAGGAGTCATTCAATCTTGTCTTGACGAAGAAAAGAGGCCAAAGGGAGGAGCTGAATCTTCAAATGCAACCACTTCATCGAATATCGAACAAGCTTTGTCACATCAAGTGGTCAAAGTAAGATGTGCCCATTGCAAAAAGGTGGGTCATTTGGCAAATAATTGTTGGATCAAATATCCCAACAAAATGAAATGTAACAAGTGCAAACAAACGGGATATATCACTTCTAAATGTCCTAACAAAGAGTCAAAGGCTAACTTTGTATCAGCCTCTAACTCCGCTGAGAAATTGTTTTAATTCTCAATGTAACCAAACCTATATTCCAAACCTTGTACGCTTAATGTTATAAAGGCGTCCTATGTCCAATACCACCTATTCCATTCTTTCATAGTTGGTATTGAGGGGGGGTATTAAGAGACTAAGGTTATGTAAAAGGGGAAGAGAAGGGTGTGTGTGTGAAGGGACTTAAAGTCCACTAGCTCATCTATTAAAGGTGGAGCTAGGAGGCATTTTGTATTGAGCAAGAAGCCTAGTTATATTTGAGCAACTTAATAAGCAAGATATTTTTCTTGTATTTTGTGAGTCTCTCCTCTCCACGCACTTGATCTAGCATGAGCACCATGAATTCTAACATTCCTTCCACGTACTTTTTGATGCTTTTTTTTCACGCTTATTTCGACGCTTTTTTCCACGCTTATTTCGACGCATATATCAACGGCGCAGGTTTTTACAGTAAAACAGAACCTCTCTTTTTTCTGTGTTTTTTTTCGTGCGCGTGTGTTTTGCTTCCTCACCAGGTATGCCTCCTTTTCTCTCACTCCCATCTCTTGGTTACATGTACATGTGATGTAAAATGTCCGTGTGTGTAATTATGAGTAACTTTCTTGTTTTTTTGCTTTCTCATTTGTTTTGCAGGTTCTTTCTCTCTCCCAAGCTCTTCTCCACCTCCTTCTTTGCCTTACCTCCCCTCCCCTCCCCTCTCCTCTCCTCTTGGTTGTTAAATTGTTGTAATGTGTGTGTTGAAGGATAAACCTCCTTGTGTATCCATGCTATTCACACTTTTAGGGTTTTATATTACTAATTCTTTTCTTAACTTTTTGTTTTGTTTTGTAGGTCTTCTAATCCTCTCTTTCAACTTCACCAAAAAGAGGTAAATTCCTTTCTCTCTTTCCTCTCTTTTCGATTTTGTATGTATACATTAGGTTCTTAGGGCTTTTGTATGTATGCATTACTAATCCTTTCCTCACCCTTTTGTTGGTTTTATAGGTCTTCTAATCTTCTCTTTCAACATCACCAAAAAGAGGTAAGTGCTTTCCTCTCTTTCCTATCTTTTTATCCTCTCTTTCCTCTATTTTTATCTACCAAAAAGAGGGGTTTTGTTTTGTAGGTCCTCTATGTATAGAGCTTAATGCACATGCATAGAGATCTAATCACAGAGCTTAATCTATGCATTAAGCTCTATTCGTATAGCTTAATGCATAGATTAAACTCTATGCATGAATTCATAATGCATAGAGATATATGTATAGAGCTCTATGCATGCATTCAGCTCTATCTATCCATGCATTAAGCTCTATGCATAGAGTCCAAGTAAGTGTCGAAATAACCATCGAAATAGTAGTCAAAATGTCAATCGAGATAGTCGTCAAAAAATTCGTGGTAAAAATACGTTTTTCGACTCTTGTTTCGACGCTTATTTCGGTGCCTATTTCGATGTTTCTATTTCGACAGTTTTTTCGACACGTATTTCGACGTTTCTATTTCGACAGTTTTTTCGACACGTATTTCGACGTTTAGGGGATTTTAAGCCTAGTTCTAAAGCGTCAAAAAAAGCATGGATAATGACCTCGCCTCTTGTAGTGTATATATATTTAGGGAGAGAGAGAGAGAGAGAGAGAGAGAGAGAGAGAGAGAGAGAGAGAGAGAGAGAGAGAGAGAGAGAGAGAGAGAGAGAGAGAGAGAGAGGATGAAGGAGATCCAATTGACTAATTGATGATTTATTTTGACTTGGATTTTTCTGGTTTAGGACATGTCTTAATAAAGTGCATTTGTGTAGGACAAAGATATGATGTGTGAGTTTGAGATAAGGTAACTTTTTTTTAATGAAGCTGTAGAAAACTCACTTGTATAAGGGGTTTTTGGATTCAAAAAGGTAAAAAATCCATGCATGAGGAATATATTATTGCTTTCAAATTTACGAAAGTGGTGTCTTTAAAATCCATAATAAAGGAAAGTTTATTTTACTCCTTAAACAACTATATAAGGTTTGAATAGAATCAACCCCCTTGCAACAAACACGACAAACAAATATATTAGTTGATGTTTTTCTAACACTATAATAAAAGGGCACCATAATTGTCTCGAGGTATTCAAGAACCTTGCCAAACACATTTTTCGGCATTTGGTTCTCAGCTACCATCATGAAGAATGTATGGACACTCTTGGTTAATGGTGATTTGGCAACTTTTATCATATGGGAACAAGAGAGATAAAAAGAAGCGCATTTCGTTAATAGCTTGTGCTAGTCCATTTGAACCTAATGTAGAATCATTGTTCAAGTCCCTAGAATGTCTTATTGTAGCTATAAGAAGTACATTCTCAAAAAGGAACCAGAAGAAAATCTTACTCTCCACCTAGATATCATTTCTATTTGGGCTTATGGGATGGATATTTGGAAGAAAACTTTCGAGCTTGGGTTTGTCATAATCCTACATATCTTTTGCATGGAAATGGCTTCTAATCTTGCAAAAGTTTAGGTAATAGCAACACATTAATGTAAACCTTGTAGATATTGACTTATATTTCATTTCACACCCATTTTGTCCCACCATTTTTTCCTAGATAAAAGCCCTTATCAATTTCAATGGGAAAGGGTTGAACATCCAAAAGTGGGACTTATGGGCATATTAACTGAGATGCCAATGCATTGTATGTGTTATATCATGATGGAAAAGAGAAGTGCCGGCTCCTATTCACCATACTTTGTCTCGCATGAAAAGAGAAGTGCTAGCTCCTATTCACCATACTTTGTCTTGCATGAGAAATCTTTGCAATTTCAACCCACTTTGAGTATAGCTTTACACATTTGCAATTTTGGCCCACTTTGAGTAAAGCCTTACACATTTGCAATTTTGGCCCACCTTGAGTGGATTTCTTAACAGAAAGAAGGGGGGGGGGAGGGGGTTGGTAGATATGGGAATGTTTGAATGAGGGCTCCTCCAAGAAGGTCCACCCATTCATGATGAGAGCCGTGTGTGAGATCCTGAGAGAGAAAGAACATCAGATGGGATTTAAAGTGAGATGGAAGATATGATCGTGGTAAGGCCCCTCCCCCCTCCCCCCAAAAGCAAGTGAGGTGATCACTAGAGAACACAATAACATGGAAATGTATGTGAAATTGCACACGTGAACTCTTATCTTGTTCGCGTGAACTTCACGTGCGCACGTTGAGTGAGTGTGCTGGAAACACAAAGAGAGGTCGCTTCAACAAGGAACAAGGGCTACCACATGGAGCTTTTTTTTTTTTTTTTTTTTGGGGGATGACAAGTAGTAAGTAGACGACCATGGAGAAGTGACCTAGGGAATCTTTATGCTTTGGTAGAAGGAAGGAAGCACAGGCGTCAAGAGAGAAGACTACGGCTTCACCTTTGCTATTGCACTCTGTGGTACAAATGGGTCAGCTTCTAATGCTTTTTAGTCGTGCTCCAAACACTCGCAGAGTGAGTGCCTGTGGGGCGTGGACCCTCCCTTACATAAAGCTCTTCAAACCTCAAACGCCAAGACCTTAAAGCCTTTCGTCGTACAAATGTGCATCATCCTGTCTACTTATACCACGGGCATCCTCGCCCTTCAAAATTGATGCGTTTGGTGAAATATAACAAAGTTCTTCTTTAAAATTGTATTTTAGTGTTTTTTTTGGCTAGCATCTTAATTTTTTGTACAATGCAATTGTAACCAATTAAACCATTAGAGACAAGAGCTTCGATTAAGCCTTACCCTTGATTAGGGCTTATAATGTTAACCACTAGGAAAAGCTTTTTGAACCTTACATCAATCCAATTTGACCAAGCATTTTATTCAAGTTGAACTAGCTACTAGGACCTTTTGATTTATCCTACATACATTGAACAAGCATCTTATTCAAGTTGAACTAGCTAGATATGACACCAGGACCTTTTGATTTATCATCTTATTGAAGTTTAACAAGCTAGAGTATGACACTAGGTCCTTTTGATTTACCAACTTTTTATTTATCCTACATACATTTACTTGCATGGTTGGGTCTCATAGGCTGTATTTAACCTCAAAGAGACAGTAATATAATCTATCTAACTCTCCCCCTTTTCTTTCTTTTCTTTTTCCCTTTATGTTTTTACTTCGATTTCACCTCGTTAATTTTCATAGTAGTTAATTTATGTATTCAACAATTTATTAATGCTACTTTATAACACTCATTTCCTAAACAAATGTATTTCTCTATAAATTTCATCTTTGGTGGTGGAGAGAGAGAGAGAGAGAGAGAGAGAGAGAGAGAGAGAGAGAGAGAATTATATTAACATCTACAAAAGACATAAAGGGTCTATAATACTAAAGTGGACTAGCAAAATTGGGAAGAAGCACTACCTAAAAAAGAAAAGATCTTATTCACGCATTCCATTCACATGTGTTCATGAGATTTTCTCTTATTGTTACACTAATCTATGTAATGCAAAGGTGGCAAGGTGTTCATATGGAGACCATGTGAGAGATACTATTTTCCTAGCCATGGCATCGCATACTAAGTCATGTCCCTGGCCTATTATTCATAGGGATGACTCTAATGTAATCCTTGGGAGTCTGTGTCTATGCAAAGTTGTAGTAGTGGTATAAATATCATTGCCTCAAAAAGTACATATACTACAAAAGGTGCCACTCCAAACTCTACTAGCATCCTCGTGGGATGTGGTATGGATAATTTACTCTAAATAACATGGGAGAACATCATAATGTAAAGCCTTTGAGTCCTCTAGTTCAAAATCTAGTCCTTAATGTCATATTATCCAACGATCCAATAAAGTGTCAAATAGTTGTCCCTTAGTATTGGGTTTCTAGGAGTGTGCTTGGAACAATTTTATGTGGAGGAGGGCCATACTAGCATATCCGAGCATTAAACTAGCATGGATTACTAGATGCATGGTGAAATGTGATCCAATGAAGGTAATGCCCAAGTAGACATAGGATGTGACCATCTCCACTAAACCCCTACCTATATAAAATAATATCTAAATGCTACTAGGTGTGATGGGTTAAAGATCATGAACTTGGTTTTGCCAAGGTTCTTTGCAAGGTCTCATTTCTCACAAAAAATATGTAGTGCCCCCTTTATTAAGTTCAAGAAGATGAGCACTAATCTACATACTCGGAGGGGGGAGGGGGTTCACTATGTGTAAACCCTCTATGGGAAGAAGATGAAGACAAAGATGAAGAACAAGAAAAAAAGACAAAGACAAAGGTAAAGAAGATGATAATGATAATGATGACGAGACGATGATGATGAAGAATAAGAAGAAGAGGAAGAGGAGGAGGAGGAGGAGGAGGATTAAGAAGATAAATAAGAAGAAGAATACAATGATGAAAACAAGGAGGAGAGAGAGAGAGAGAGAGAGAGAGAGAGAGAGAGAGAGAGGAATGCTATTTATACCTTGGGAGGTCTGAGTAGCCCATGAGACCAATGATGATATGATATTCATGCGTATATGGTGCGAGCGTCTACTGTACCCTAAAGAAATTGTAGTGAGAATGAAAAATAGACAAAAATCTAGGGCATGACAAAAAGAAGACACCTAGGGATAATAAAGGCATGACATGTTGCATATTTGTTTCAAGACCTCATCCATAGTGATGGACATTAAGGGAATCAAAGCTCATGGACCAACATAGAATCAAAAAATCATCCTTTATCCCTAAGGAGGAGTGTGTGTTAGAGTGTCATGTCACATGGAGTGTGATCTCTTCTATTGAGTGGGTTAGGACGTAAACGAAAACATGTGAACATGTTAATAACATATGTTAATAACACAAAAAATCTTGTGATCACATGTTATCTTCACAAAGCTTTCACAAGGGCCTTAAAAAATTATCTTTGTCGGGCATTAAAAATCTTCTTAGGTGGCCACTGACCTGCTATTATGTGAAGATGGTAACATGAGAACATGTGAATAGCTTATTCCCATGTGTAGCCAAGCTTTTAAGGGGTTCCCAAATGGTAAGTGACCTGTTATTTTGTGAACGGTAACATGAGAACATGTGAATAACTTGCTCACATGTGTTATTATCACAAAAATCTTGTGATCACGTGAATATTAAATCCCTGGATGTTATGCATGTCCTCTCATTTCGAGAGTGTTCAGTAGTGGCTAGGTGTTAGGACGTCATATCTCTATGGCTATGATCTCTCTATGCATGCTCGTTCATATGGGAGGCAAAATAAAGGTAGTTTTGGGCTTCATTCATCTACATGTGCTATATCAAATGCGTCTTCCACCCTGCTACGTCAAGCCTCTTTATCGAGTTTTTCATTCATCATCAACATCCTTGCACAAGAATGAAGTCTCAGAGTCATGGAAACGCTACTGCAAAAAGTGTCTTTGCCATTGCAATTTACGGGGGATCCTTCCTTGAAATAATTTTTTAGTTTTTTTTTGTGTGTGTGTGTGTGTGTGTGTGTGTGTGTGTGTGGATCATGGGTCCTCTGCTTGGGTCATCCCCCCAAAAAGATTTGTAATAAATGTTATGTGTGTGTTTTTGTTTCTTTGTGTGTACTTTGAGTCAGTTACCTTCAATAACACTCCGCTACAAATCCCTTATGAAAGAAAGGGGGTATTTTGTGATTGAAACCAATATAGGACATGGAAAAATAACTCCCAGTGCTACCTTTGCCTTTGAGTCAGAGTTGGGGACAAGATACATGGAAGCTCTAAGCCAAGCATGATAAGCCTCTAAGCCATGCTAGTGTTGAGCCTTTGATCCCATTGAGAGGGCAAGCTCTTTAGCCTCTAAGTCAAGTTACATGAGCCTCTGAGCTTGCAACTAGAACATGCCAACTTTGCACCAAAGTTGGAGCATGTGTATTCCTGCCTAGTGAAAGTTGGAGCATGTGTATTCCTGCCTAGTGAAAGTTCCCCATCACACTTTCACCTTTGCTCCAAAGGGGGCTTTGTTGGGTATTTTGGAGTCTTATGTGTACGTGTGCACCTCGTGCTTGTATGTGTCCCATCATATATGTGTGTACCCATGTTTTTATGTTCAATATCCTTATGGGTTAATGGGGCAAAAGCCAAAGGTCAAAGTGTAAAAGCCCAGGTGTTAACGAGAATCTCCATAAAATGTAAGTGGGAGAAGAAGATACCAAGTATTAAATATAGCCCACAATGTTGAATTTGGTCACATGGGATGATTGAGAGAATCTAGGGGTGTAATGATGTCATCAATTATGTCATATGTACTTCAAGCCTATATATTGAGGCTCCCATATCAATGAATGTAACCCTCATTTCTCTTATCATTATGCTTATGATATAGCCCATGTGATTAAGTGATAATTTTGTTCATTATATCCTCATGCTAATCCAATGGCCCTAATTACCTTTGATCCACCATAGCTGAAAATTCAACATGGTTCCTAAACCTCATGGTGGTACTAGAGATTGGGCTTTGCTTGTTTCGCTTATTGCATCTTTGAAGGTGAGGTTTTTGTTATGTTTTGATTGTATTCTAGGAAGAGGGTAATGGAGAATATATGAAGCTATATTCTTGAAGATCTAGGAAGTTCCTACTATCAAACTTGGGGCTCTCATATCAATGAATGTAACCCTCATTTTTCCATCATTTCTCTTATCATTATGCTTATGATATAAACCATGTGATTAAGTGATAATCTTGTTCATTATATCCTCATTCTAATCCAATGGCCCTCATTACCTTTGATCCACCATGGCATAAAATATAACATGGTTCCTAAACCTCATGGTGGTACTAGAGATTGGGATTTGTTTGTTGTTCTTATTGCATATTTGAAGGCGAGGTTTTTGTTATGTTGTGATTATAGTCAATGAAGAGGGTAATGAAGAATGTACGAAGCTATATTCTTGAAGATCTAGGAAGTTCTTATAATCAAATTTGGGATGCATATAATGGGTCATACCATGGATGATGATTTTGCCCACCATGGCTGCCTCATCTAGAGATGTACTTGGATGGTTGGATGGTTGGATGATGAGGATTGGTGCAAGTGCAAGCTATTGTGAGTACCTATTTGGATGTAAGATATACTTATGAATTGCAAAGCCCTTAGTGATGATTGCAAGTGTCATGCATGGGATTTATGGACTGAAGGTACGCCCATGTGTGTTCTCCCATGTGATAGTGTGACATAAAAAATTGATATCTTTCATTTTCAATTTTGTACATATTTTGATGGTTTCTCAATATGGTAATAAGGTGGAAGCTTGTCTAAGAAGATTGCGACGCCCACAATGGAATAACGGCGTGGTGATGCGGCGGCTTGGCGGCTACCTTGATAACAGCATTCTATCTTCAAATATAATGGTTTTACTTGATTTAGGGTGCACACAATGTAAATGCCACAAGTATGCTTGATAAATACTTTGGTATGGTAGATAGGCTAGTGATGTGGAAAATATAAGTGGGCCTTCATGCTCACATGGATTTTAATTGTATTAGTAATATAGTATTCACCATAAGGCTACAAATTGAGGAGTGTGGAAGGCATGTGGAGGAGTGTGTGTAGGTGCATAATTGGGAAAGATTCTTCTAGAATGCCTACATGGAAGAGGAGAATTCTGCCATGTGTGTAAGTGGGATCTCCACCTACATGCCACTTAGACTTGGCTATTATCTCATCACACTTTCAAAGTCAAAAAGTCTTCAATTTAATAATCAATAGCAAACTTAGCCTAAGAGGACAATTGATGGTGACATCTACCCTTATGTCACTGAAGGGAGATTTTTATGTTGTAATTTGTAACAATGGAAGAGAGGGTGATTCTCCACCTATAAAAGGAGCCCTCCTCTCTCTTTCAAATGAATGAATGAAGCCTCCTCAATTGAGCATTTTGTGTCATTGCCATTCTCTTATCTTTCAAACACTCTCTTTACATGTGTCTCATTTAGCATTAGCTCCTCATGCTTAACCCAATTTTGGACCTCTTTGATGATTCATGATAAGTGGGATAAGGAGTTATTATCTTGGTGGGCCTGTGACTTCTCAAGGTAGCCCTTGAGAAGTCACAGGCCCTTATTCAAACACTCTCTTTACATGTGTCTCATTTAGCATTAGCTCCTCATGCTTAACCCAATTTTGGACCTCTTTGATGATTCATGATAAGTGGGATAAGGAGTTATTATCTTGGTGGGCCTGTGACTTCTCAAGGTAGCCCTTGCCTTATTGCCGCCCTCCTTTGGAGGTACCAATGGTTTTAGCGGTAATGAGCATGTGGAAAGACTTTGGGGACCATAGGTAAATCTTTATGATTGTCCGCTGAGCAATGTTAACCCTTACGCTCTAGCTTGAATCATGAAGGAGATGAAAGGCAAGAGGCTATGTGAAAATTGAGGTTTCATGCAAAGAGAGAGAAGTGCAGTTTTTGTGGTCTAATACCTAAATTTTAACCGGTAATTACTCATCAATCAGGTACTGATTTTTGAGATTGATCATATGGCTAGGAAGCTCTTTATATGCTCTTTCCAATCATGTAACTAATTTCTTAATCCTTTACTTCATTGATGATCAGAATTTCTCCCAAAGTTGCTAACTTTTAGGTAAATTTTAGGTCTTGTAGTAAAATGCTCATAACTTTTTGCTCGATTGTCCATTTTTGAAAGATTTTTTATAGGCGCTAAGCTCTCTTCAAGCTCTAAGTACCTCTGTAATCATCTTTTGTATAATCTATATGAATTTAAAACTGCAACTCTCTATGTATCTCTATTTTTATGGACTTTTGGCCATTATTTCTTCTTAATAATGATTAATTCCTCTTAATCTCTTATCAAAAAACAAATCCCATGTATCTTATCCTCTTGTAAGTGATTGCTATATTCTTTTACTTTAAAATGTTCCATCCAAATCGCTTAATTCGAACGGATGAACCTTACCAACATTCCCCGTATGTTTCCATTCCCATAATCCTGAGTCGGAAGATTTTATTCCAACAAAGAATTGCCTTCTTGTTTGGAGCTGCAAGACTGGTAGAAATTCTTGCTTCTCCTAAGCTATTCATCTTTCCTTCCATGAATTATATCTCACCTTTGATGTGTTTATCTTTATCTTAACCTAGGGAGAGAAAGGGAGGTGAGGAGGCTGTGAGGTTTCATACAAGTGTGTTTTGATTCGAAGAAGTGACCGAAGTCAAAACCCCAACTTTGTGTCACATCTTTTGGTGGAAATGACGGGCACGTTTTACCTAGAATTATTCTATTTTAACCTCAAGGTCCCACATGATTAAAGAAAAGTTATTTTGAAATAAGTAAATTTTCCTAGTTGCTACTTATCTTTTGGTGTAAGATGTTCAACATTCCGGTGTTCCAAGGATCAGAAAGAGAAGATCCGGGGAGTTATCTCCGACAGTTTAACCGAGCATGCCGCTTGACGGGTTGGTCTATGAAGGAGAGGGCAAAAATACTTTCAGATTTCTTGGAGGGTGTGGCCTTAGCTTGGCATGAGGCTTTGCCAGAGGAGTCCAAGAATGATTAGGAAAGGTTGACCAAAGCAATAAAGGAGAGATTTGGGACAATGGAGTCACCCAATGCTTTACTATTGCAATTGGATCAGATTTTCCAAAAGGAAGGAGAGTCAGTTTCTGCCTTTTCAGTGAGGTATGAAGCCTTGTTCATCAAATATCAACAAGCTGCTTTACATGTTGTTGCTTCTTCTTCTTCACCTTCTATGGGAGATTCAAAGAGTTCTTTAGCGACGATGGAGCACCTTAAGATGAGAAAGTTTATCATGGAAAAGTTCTTAGCAAAGATCCCACTAATTTTAAAGAGGCTCTTCGTATTGCTTTGAAGAAGGAGGCCACTCTTCATATTGAGTTCACATTCCAATCTTCTCCGAGTGTGCCGACCCCACCACGAGTAGAGATAGCCTCAACATCTTAGGTGCAAGCTCCATCCTTGGATCATAACATTGCACAACTTATGGCAGAATTTGCTAATTTGAAGTTACACTTAGTCAACGCAAGGCCACCTAGGGTTCCACGAGTTGAGGATAAACCTAGGGATAGAAGTAGTGTCACATGCTATAAATGTCAAGAGAAGGGGCACTATTGCACTGAGTGTCCAAAATTGAGGAAAAGAGAGGATAAAAGTTATGCACTTTTAGAGGAAACATGCTTAGAAGAAGAAGAGAAAACATTGATGCCATTAATGGCAAAAAGGGGTTGTAAAACTAGGAGCCAAGAAGAAGAAGAACAAGAAGATAAACTGAATAAGAAGAAGAAGAAGAAGTCTAGGAGAAAAATTGGATAATTTGACTTTTCTCTTGGACAAGGATCTCTTAGTTATGACCTCTTAACAGATCTTAGGGAGAAAACGGCACAAATCACATTTGGGAAGCTTTTGGCACTCTCTCCAAAGCACAGAGATGAATGGGGTAAGCTAGTTAGCACAAGGGAATCTAAGAAAAAGAAGAAGAGGCATAATGGGACTCCTATGGCTCAAAAGGTGGATATTGATGTAGGAGATGATGTGCCTGTGAGTGATTGATGTCATCATTAAGGGACAAACAATTTCTGATGCATACATTGATGGAGGTGCGCCAATCAATGTCATGAGTGAAAAAACAATGAAAGATGCCGATTTAAAGTTGTCTTCTACTAACTCTCCCTATCGCATCAAACTTGCTGATAAAGGGTGAAAACCTTAGGAATTATCAGGAATTTGGGAGTGGATGTATGTGGTATTTCTGTGCCTACAACTTTCCAAGTCATTCCTACAAATCAGGAATTATCAGGAATCTGGGAGTGGATGTATGTGGTATTTCTGTGCCTACAACTTTCCAAGTCATTCCTACAAATCCTGATGCTAGGGATTACCCATTGATATTGGGTAGGCCATGGCTTCGCCAAGTGAAGGCAGTTCAAAAGTGGGAGACAGGTGATCTTATTCTACAAGGTGAGAATAAGAAGGTCCACTACATCGCAAGAAAGTGGTAAGAGGTGAACCTTAAACTTCCAAAAGTTTAGAGTCAGAGTCATCCGATGAAGAGGAGACAAGTGGTGGCTCCGAGGATTCCATCTTAGAAGGGGAGGTGGAGGGAGTTGCATTTGGTCTTTCCCTGCTGGGAAGGGATCGAGGGGATGTTGAAGACAATGGGGCCTTGGAAGTGGAAGCTTCTTCAGCCATGTTCAAGAAAGGAGATGTGGACCTCCACTAGTCTTCACCAACAGAATGAACTTCTTCTTGATGAGTCCATAGTAGGTACTAAAAGGGAGAATTACTTAAAAATGTTGGATGGATTTCCTAACCTTTTTGCAACAAACAGCTACTCACAAGTATGCCAAGTTACCCTAGTAGAGCACAAGATTGATCTCAAGCCCCAAAGTAAGCCAGTGGTATAGCGGCTAAGGCGTTTGGAAGTAGTGCAAGAGGTGGAGGTGCTTAAGAATGAGGTAACTAATTTGCTTGAAGAGCTGGATTTATTTTTCTAGTAGAGAATTCAAAGTGGATTTCCCCAGTTGTAGTCACTTCCAAAAAGGGTGAAAAATGGCATGTGTGTGTGGACTTTCGTCCCCTCTGAATGCATGCACAAAGAGGAATTATTATCCTCTACCCATTCAAGATGAGATTTTGGATCAAGTTGTAGGTCATGAGTTGTATTTAGTGTGTGATGGATACTCTAGATACTTTCAAATCTGGATTTGTGAAGAAGATCAAAGGGAAACCTCATTTATCACCCCTTGGGGAGTGTATGCCTATAGGGTGATGTCATTTGGCTTGACCAATGCACCAGCAACTTTTCAACGCTTCATGAGTCAGGTATTTGCACCTTACTTGGGAAAGGTCAAGCGGCATGGATCACTTGGAAAAGTTGAGGATGGCCTTGCAAAGTATTGATGATGCAAAAGGGTGTCTTAATCCTGGAAAATTCTGCTTGTTGGCACGAAAGAAGGTGGTTCTCTTGGGACATGTTATCTCAGAAGAAGGCATAGAGATGGATCCTGAGAAGGTGCAGGCAATTGTGGCTCTCCCACCATCTGCCAATGTAAGGGAGGTAAGGAGGATTTTGGGTAAAACAAAGTATTACCAATGCTTTGTTGACATGTTCTTTGAGAAGATGTATCCTATAAATTTATTGACAAAGAAGAATGTTTCTTTCCAATGGGGGCTCGATCAAATTCAATCTTTTTGTTTGCTCAAGGAATGCATGAGTCAAAGTCCAATTGTGTAGCCTCCTAGGTGGGGGGAGGACTTTTATGTGAACCCAAGTGTCTCATCACATTCAGTGGGTGCAATACTCTTGCAAAAGGGAGAGCAAGGGCGTATGCAACCAATGTATTATGCAAGCCGACAACTCACTGATGCCAAAGGAGAGGTATGGTAAAATGGAGAAAGGTGGTTTGTCTCTTGTTTTTGCAGTAAAGAAGTTCAGGTCATACTTGTTACCTCGTCCTTTTTTCTTCCTCACATCTCAAACTTCTTTACAATTCTTGGCCCGCAAACCCAATCCTCCTGCAAGAGGGAAGTTTGCAAAGTGGATTTGCGAGCTTCAAGAATTCTCTTTCACTTTTATTACAGAAAACACCACTAGGGCTTCTCTTGCAGATTTGCTTACATAAGGAAGGAAGAGGAAGAAGGAACATGAACAAAGGAAGAAGTATATGAAGATTTGGAGACACCACCAACTGCTTTCACTATGCATTTTGATGGAGCCTTTAGCCCTTCCAGGCAATGTGGAGCTGTGGGGATAGTTTTATTTGATCCAGAAGGAAAAGAGGTATGGCGTAAGGGTAGGGAATTTCCAAAGGCTATATCAAATAATGTGGCTGAATACAATGCATTAATTTGGGGATTAGAATATTGCACAAGATGGAATTAAAGAGCTAGAGATTAAAGGGGATTTGCAATTGGTCATCCGACAAATGAAAGGAGAATATAAGGCAAGGAGTCTTAATCTCCAAGAATTGTATAAAAGGGCAATGGAGTTAAAAGAAGCTTTTGAGTTTTGTAAATTTGTGCATGTTAATAGGAAGGATAATCAAAAGGCTGATGAATTGGCTACTAAAACTTTGGCTTCTTTCAAAGTAGCTATTCTTGCATTAATTGGATACAGGTTGGCCTGAGCTCCAAGATGTTCAACACTATTTAGATACATGATACTCCCTCCTGGATTGAATCCTCAACAGAAGCAAAGGCTTACAAGGAAAGCTCATCCTTACACAATTCTAGGGGATGTTCTTTACAAGCAAGGTAAGGATAAGATTCTTAGGAGGGTAGTGAGCCTGGAAGAATCTAAAAGGATTATGGAATTATGTCATGAATGTTCAGGTCACTTTGCCTCAGCCAGCACAACTCGGAGGATCATTCACACAGGATATTATTGGCCTCGACTTAGCAAAGATGTCTATGAGTGGTGCAGAAGCTGTGAAGTATGCCAGGCATATGGGCATAAGCAATTGGTTCCCGAACCCTTAAACCCTATCCCAGCATATGGTCCATTTGAAAGGTGGGAGGTCTTTTAGGAATGACTTGATTGAAGCTTTGGTGTAGAAATTAAAAATAAAGCATGCTATGTCAACTCCCTATTATCCCCAATGTAATGGTTTAGTAGAAAAAACTAATGGACTGCTTTGTGGATCTTTGTCTAAGCTAGTGGAGATACTATGAAGAGAAAGTGAGATGTGCATTTGCTAGAGGTCCTATGGGACAACTCACAACCTCTCTCTTGGTTTCACACCTTTTCAGTTAGTTTATGGAATGGAGGCTATTTTGCCAATAGAATTGGAAATCACAAGCCTTCGCACATCTTTTGCACGCTTGAATAATGAAGAAGAAACACATGCCCAATGCCTAGTACAAGTGGAGACCTTGGATGAGAGGCAACTTCAGGCACTTCAAAATGTGGAGGCTGCACAACAACGGCGCAAGGCAAGTTATGACACTCTCACGAAGAAGAAGAAGAAGCCAGAACTCAAGCAAGGAAGCTTAATCATGAGGTATGGTGGCCGTGTGGAGAAATGGCTAGATAAGAAGCTTCTTCGACGCTGGGAAGGCCCCTTCAGGATAAAGCAAAAGTTCAAAAATAACACCTATCTTCTAGAGGATGCAAGTGGCCAGGGGGAGAACTGGCTAAAGATATTTTACCCTCGAGCACCATGGCAGCACACCCCCCCAAGACAAGCATGGAGGATCTGCTGGGGGGGGAAAAGATGTGACATGAAAAATTGATATCTTTCATTTTCAATTTTGTACATATTGTGATGGTTTCTCAATGGTAATAAGGTGGAAGCTTTTCCAAGAGAAGATTATGGCACCCACAATGGAATAACAGCTTGGTGATGTGGTGGCTTGGCGGCTACCCTGATAACAGCATTCTATCTTCAAATATAATGGTTTTACTTGATTTAGGGTGCACACATTGTAAATGCCACAAGTATGCTTGATAAATACTTTGGTATGGTGGATAGGCTAGTGATGTGGAAAATAAAAGTGGGCCTTCATGCTCACATGGATTTTAATTGTATTAGTAATATAGTATTCACCATAAGGCTACAAGTTGGGGAGTGTGGAAGGCATGTGGAGGAGTGTGTGTAGGTGCATAATTGGGAAAGATTCTTCTAGAATACCTACATGGAAGAGGAGAATTCCGCCATGTGTAAGTGGGATCTCCACCTACATGCCACTTAGACTTGGCTATTATCTCATCACACTTTTAAAGTCAAAAAGTCTTCAATTTAATAATCAATAGAAGACTTAGCCTAAGAGGACAATTGATGGTGACATCTACCCTTATGTCACTGAAGGGTTGAAGATTTTTATGTTGTAATTTGTAACAATGGAAGAGAGGATGATTCTCCACCTATAAAAGGAGCTCTCCTCTCCCTCTCAAATGAATGAATGAAGCCTCCTCAATTGAGCATTTTGTGTCATTACCATTCTCTTATCTTCAAACTCTTATTCAAACACTCTCTTTACATGTGAATGTCTCATTTAGCATTAGCTCCTCATGCTTAACCCAATTTTGGACCTCTTTGATGATTCATGATAAGTGGGATAAGGAGTTTTTATCTCGGTGGGCCTGTGACTTCTCAAGGTAGCCCTTGCCTTATTGCTGCCCTCCTTTGGAGGTACCAATGGTTTTAGCGGTAATGAGCATGTGGAAAGACTTTGGGGACCATAGGTAAATCTTTATGATTTTTCTTTGAGCAATGTTAACCCTTACCCTCTATCTTGAATCATGAAGGAGATGAAAGGCAAGAGGCTATGTGAAAATTGAGGTTTCATGCAAAGAGAGAGAAGTGCAGTTTTTGTGCCCAAATTTTAACCGGTAATTACTCATTACTCGGGTATTGGTTTCTGAAATTGATCATATGGCTAGGAAGCTCTTTATATTCTCTTTCAACTCATGTAACTAATTTCTTAATCGTTTACTTCATTGATGATCAGAATTTCTCCCAAATTTGCTAACTTTTAGGCGAATTTTAGCAGTTTTATTATCTTGTAGTAAAATGCTCATAACTTTTTGCTCGGTTGTCCATTTTTGAAAGTTTTTATACAGGCGCTAAGCTCTCTTTGAGCTCTACGTACCTATGTAATCACCTTTTGTATAGTCTATATAGATTTAAAACTGTAACTCTCTATGTATCTCTGATTTTATAGACTTTTGGCCATTATTTCTTCTTAATAATGACTAATTCCTCTTAATCTCTTATCAAAAAATAAATCCCATGTATCTTTTCCTCTTGTAAGTGATTGCTATATTCTTTTACTTTAAAATGTTCCGTCCAAATCACCCAATTAGAATGGATGAACCTTACCAACATTTCCCGTATGTTTCCGTTCGTTTCCGTTCATATAATCCTGAGTCAGAAGATCTTCTTCCAACAAAGAATTGCCCTCTTGTTTGGAGCTGCAAGACTGGCTGAAATTCTTGCTTCTCCTGAGCCTTTCATCTTTCCTTCCATGAATTATGATCTCACCTTTGATGTGTTTATCTTTATCTTAACCTAGGGAGAGAAAGGGAGGTGAGGAGGTTGTGAGGTTTCACCTTTGATGTGTTTATCTTTATCTTAACCTAGGGAGAGAAAGGGAGGTGAGGAGGTTGTGAGGTTTCACCTTTGATGTGTTTAACTTAGGGAGAGAAAGGGAGGTGAGGAGGTTGTGAGGTTTCATACAAGTGTGTTTTGATTCTAAGAAGTGACCGAAGTCAAAACCCCAACTTTGTGTCACAATAGCTCTAACTCTTCTACTTTCTTTGACTCTTGTTTCTATTTTCCTTGGCATTTACCTTTTATTCTTTTTTTGGGGGAGTCAAGGTCATGAAGATTTTGTGGCACCCCTCTTCAGAGGACGAGGGTTTTCGAATTTGAGCTCATGATGCAATGTTTAAAATTGGCAAGTTGGGCCAAGCATGACACTTGGTGGTCAAACCAACCTGTGGATCCAAAAATACCATTTATGTCTTAGAAGGTGTGATGAAGGTCTTGCAAGAAAGCTATTAGCCTTTTTGCTGCATTATTACAAAAGCGGGTATATCCTCCAAGTTGTATAACAATGGCCATGGTGTAGCATTCGATCTATTGTAAAAAATTAGGTCCTTAATTAAGGTCCAAGACAATTCTTTTTTTTTTTGCAAATGTATTGGCCCTTTGGCACCATTTCAAGGATGAGGATAATGATAATGAAGAATCAGTAAGTTGCTCCTATGGCTGGGTTAAGAACCTTAGTGTAGTGGACGTCATTGAGATTCTTTATGTTGCAAAGTTGCATCTTCATTGTGGTGAGTGGTGTGGGACCTTCAAAGTAGGGAAATTTGTAGAAAAGGGACCCTTGTCCTCCATTTTAAGGAGCTTACGCCATGACTATATTTTCTTAATAAGCATGAACATCCTATTAATGCACACTTCCTTGGGTGTAATTGTGTATTGTACCCACATCCCTAGATTTTTTAAAAGATAGGGCTATGCCACACTTGGGCTACATTCCCATATAAGCTATGTGGCTTTATAGAACCTTACATTGGTGGTCAACTATCCTTCACCTTTGGTGTGTTCTAGATTGTCAAATTTCCATTTAGTAAGCATATAGTCCATGTATTAATTTACCAAGTGGACTTCGACCATGTGGAAGGGTTGGCCAAGAGGCTTGAGGTAGTTGTCTAGAGAGATATGTAAGAAAATACCTTATGCAGTGCGCATACAAGAGAACACTCCCAAGAAGGATAAACCCTAGAATTGGGAGAACCAGTGAAGTGTTTGCTGGAACCAAGTTGC
Organism: Cibotium barometz; assembly: GCF_041138505.1. Taxonomy (NCBI): domain Eukaryota; kingdom Viridiplantae; phylum Streptophyta; class Polypodiopsida; order Cyatheales; family Cibotiaceae; genus Cibotium; species Cibotium barometz. The sequence continues at coordinate 10,592,449 of NC_141059.1, forward strand.
TAAGTTGGTTCAGGAAGCATAAGGAAAGGTTTGGAATGTGCCCATAGCTCCACGACCAATCACAGTGCTAGCACATTGTCCAGAGGCTATCCAAAGAAGATAAGGTATAGAGTAGAGATAGAAAGTGCCAAAAAGAAACACAATCAAGAGGAAATGGTACAAAAAAGAACCACAAAATGCCAGAAGCTCCAGACTATAAGGCAGAAAAGGTACAAAAAAGAGCCGTAAAGTGCCTGAAGCACTAGAAGGGTGCAGGAAAGGTGTATAACAAGTCCAAGAAGGGATGGAAGTATCATTACTGAGTCATTAATCTGGTAAAATAGTAGTAAATGAGCCCTAAGAAGAGCCCAGAGGGATGTAACAATGAGGAAAGCAAAGAGGAAAGAATAAACCCAATCAAAGGATCGAAAAACCAAGAGTGGTGTGTGCATGGGAAAGGGGTATGAATGTTACCGCCGCGCGAGTTGCAGCAAGTGAAGTGAAGATAGTTGGTTCATCAGCAGATAGAGATTTAGGGCATATCATAAAACATTCAAATGTCAAAAAATTTCACACACAAATTCATGATGACTAGATTCACAGTGCACACAATTCGATGTGATAGGGTGACTAAGAGAAATGAAGTAGAGGCCGCCCCATAATACAATAATAATATGAGGCTTTGTACACTAGCCAATGCATGACTACGTGCCCATGGACACGTGTCATATGAGGGTGTGTCAAAAATAGTGCACTCTAGCCTGGGCACTAGTTCTGGTAGCCTTCCAAAATAGGGATTCAGTCTGAATCAATTTACAGACTTTGGCAAATTCACACCATCCAGTGATACTAACTTAAATGTTCCGATGTTGAGCTTTGCAGATATCTAGTATGGACCTATCCATCTTAACTTGAGCTTACCTAGATGTGGACCCATTATAGAATTAAAAAATAATACTAGATCTCCTACATCAAAAATTTTGAATTTAGTATTTCCATTAACAAAAAGCTTCCACCGCTTCTGGATGACATTAGCATTCCAACTACTCTAGAGCCTTTTCTTGCTCGAACACTAGTAGCTCCTCTAGCCAATGCTCACTCATTAGGGCTAAAAACATTTAAAAAGGGGCCACATTTTAATCACTTGTACTGGATTTGGATTAAGCTTTGAACCAATAGAAATGTGACATTCAACCATAAATATGACATTGGGTGTCATATCAATACTAACTTCACTAGTTTTGGCTATTTTAGTGGGTTTGAAAAGATGTAGGGGAGAAGAGAGCTTGAGCTCTTGCAAGCACACACACACTCACAAAACCCTAAAAGAGAACACACAAGGTGAGAGGCTGAAAATCTTCTTCTTCTTCACTCAACACTCAACACACCATATACAAAGATAAGAGTACACACCATACGAAAAGGTACTCAACCAAATACATACTAGGGTTCTCTATAGTGTGAACCCAACTAAATGAGCTAGCGTTATAACTATGCCAGTCTCTAGAATGGCTGTCACATAGCCTGTCATCCCACTGGCCGCATATCACCCATGATCTCACCAACCAGCTCGATATCTCAACACTCCCCCTCGAGCTCAACTCCATCTCATGTACACTAAGCGAAACCTTGAATCTGCGGATCTTCTCTGTACCCAATGCTTTGGTGAAGATATCAGCGACCTGATCCTGTGTGCTAACATAAACAAGGTCAATGTCTCCTGTGCTTGCCAAAACCTTCTCTCTTACAAAATGGTAGTGGACCTCTATATGCTTCGTGCGAGCATGAAAAACTGGGTTCCTGGCCAACTGTATACTGCTAATGTTGTCACAGAAAATGACAACTTTTCTATCCACTGACAGACCCAAATCTGCAAGTAGCTTTCTCAACCAAGCTACCTCACATGCTGCCATAGCAGCACCTCTGTACTCGGCCTCTGTACTAGATAGAGCAACCGTAGGCTGCTTCTTGCTGCTCCAAGTCACAGCAGCACTCCCCAAAGAAAACATGAAGCCACTAGTAGATCTTCTATTTGAGATACTACCAGCCCAATCAGCATCTGTGTACCCATGTACACATATCTCTGTTCCAGTTTCATAAAATAGTCCACAATGCAAAGTAGACCTCAATACCTCAGTATGCGTCTCAATACATCCAAATGCGACTTCCACAAGGAACCTACATAAACTGACTCACCAACCCAACAGCATAGCTCAAATCTGGCCTGGTGATCATCATGTAGATCAAGCTTCCTACTATATGCGCCTATACATAGTAGGATCCCCCGAAATCTCTCTTGAATTTGAGATAGGCTTACAGCCTGTCATACCATACTTGGACAACATGTCCAAGCCATACTCTCTCTATAACAATCCAATACCATGTGGTGACCTAATCACCTCAATGCCCAAGAAATATTTGAGCTTCCCCAGATCCTTCATCTCAAACTTCTGTCTAAGCAAGATCTATACATCAAAGATCTCTGCATCATGGTCCCCCATAATGATCAGGTCATATACATAGATGACAACAAGCACAACCCCTCTATCACTGTGTCTCACATACAGCGAGAAATTTGCATTGGCTACATGAAAGCCAATAGTGACAAGATATTTAAAAATCTTGTCAGACCATGCTCTTGGTGCTTGTTTTAAGCCATACAAGGCTTTTTTCAACCTGCAAACATGCTCGAGGTGACTCAATCCCTCATAACCAGGTGGTTGCAACATATACACCTATTCCTGTAAATCCCCATGCAAGAATGCATTCTTTACATCCATCTGATGTAAAGACCATTGCTTTGACGCAGCCACTGCTATCACAACTCTCACTGTTGCCATCTTGGCAACTGGGCTGAAAGTTCTCATAATCAATGCCATATGTCTGCGCATATCCTTTGGCTACCAATCTAGCCTTGTACCTGCTTATGCTTTGATCACTGTTATGTTTTACTTTGTACACCCACTTGCATCCAATGGCTTTCTTGCCTTCAGGCAATTGCATTAAATCCCAAGTCTTCAGGCAATTGCACTAAATCCCAAGTCTCATTTCCATATAGTGCATCCATCTCCTCATCCATAGCTTTCTCCCAACACACATTTCCAATAGCCTCATCAATGCATGTTGGCTCTATAACCTGCACAACTTTTGTTATGTATGCATAGTGATGTGCCACATAACCATCATAGGTAAACCTCTGCATAGTATTCTTCACTCTCCCAGATCTTCGCAGCTTTGCATTCATGGCTTCCATAGCCCTCTTTACACCAGGTGTTCTCATAGCTGGTATCCCAAGCTCCTCATCAAGGCTCATCGCTAAGCCACTAGACTCTCCATATCAACCATGAGAATGCCCCTGCAGAAATGTCAGGCATACTAAGGGGATCAACCATGAGAATGCCCTGCAGAAATGTCAGGCATACTAAGGGGCTCAACCACTTTCTCTTTGCCTTTATGTGATGTACTAATCATATTTGCAGGACTGGTATTATAACGCAGCAGCCTGCCACTCCATGGTCTATCAGTTGAACCACTAGATGAGGACTCTCCTGGTCCACTCAAAGACTGTGATTGCTGACTTGCATTTTGTGCAACCACATTTCCACTCACATCAGTCCCAATAGCTTCTTGATCAGCAGCATACCAACTGCTCATCTCATAAAAAACAACATCCCTGCTTACCCTCAACTCACATGTAGCAGGGTTAGAACACCTGTATCCCTTTTGCTCAAGGGAGTATCCAATAAACACACATTTTTTAGCTTTTGGATCTAGCTTAGTTCTCAGCTCATCTGGTACATGCACATATGCAATGCATCCAAAGACTTTCAGATGAGACAAATCAGGTTTTCTGTAGTAAACCTCTCCTCTGGGAGTTACATCATGTATGGTTGCAGTTGGAGTCCTGTTCATGATGTGAACTGTTATAGAAATAGCCTCAGTCCAATAGCTATGCGGCATATTCTTCTCTTCCTCGTGTAATCTCAGCAATAGCTATGCGGCATATTCTTCTCTTCCTCGTGCAATCTCAGCAATGTGCCTGTTTTTCTGCTCAGCAACTCCATTTTTCTGCGGAGTGTATCTGCATGTAAATTGTCTCCGAATACCATTCTTCTTCAAAAATTCAAAGAACTCATTGGAGAAGTACTCTCCCCCTCCATCTGACCTTAGGCACGCTACATATTTTCCTATTGACTTTTCAACCATAACTCTGAAATTCTGAAAGTGAGTGAACAACTCACCCTTCTCCTTCATGAAGTATACCCACACTTTCCTTGTGTGGTCATCAATAAATGCTGAAATTCTGAAAGTGAGTGAACAACTCACCCTTCTCCTTCATGAAGTATACCCACACTTTCCTTGTGAGAAAAAACAAACCTACATATGGAAATTGATCTAGAACACCATCTACCGGCTCTCCGGATTCTATCCTAGATAGAAAATGAGAAACTAAATGCTCATTCTTAGGTCTATGTTCAATGGTGAGATCTAACTCTAGCAGCACCAGCATCCATCTTGCCACCACATAAATTAATACATAGTGATCGACATGAAAAATAAATGAACTAACCAAAATATAGTGCCTAAGCTTGTTGACAAAATACACCATGCCCAAAACTTCCCTCTATTTCATGGAGTAATTCTTCTCATCTCTACAGAGACAGCATCCAATTAGCATAAGAAATTGGATGAAACTATCCAGCCTTAGCTTGTTGCATTAAGGCATTACCAATGGCAACATCTGATGCATCCACAAAGACATGAAATAGCCTCTTCCAATCTCTAGGTTACACAATCAACACTGTAGATAACATCATCTTCAAGTGCAAGAATGGTTGTTCACAATTATCATTCTAGATGTACGGAGCATTTTTCTTTGTATAGGTAGATATAGTGGACATGCCACATGTGCTAGATATCTGAGAAACCTTGTTTTCCATTTAATTTGTCCCAAGAATCAGCTCAATTCTTTAGTGTTACATGGAGCTTGTAATCGAGCAATGATAATCACTTCCAGGGATCCACTACTGCTAACCCATATTTTGAAACAATGTGGCCAAGCAAAGCTTCACTACTTTACTACAAAAGCACACTTTGCTGGATTGAGAATTAGTCTGGTTTCACGGAACCTTTGCAGACACAATGTTAAGTGTTCATCATGCTGCGAATGCCTCCCAAACACACTGAAGTCATCCATGAAGACCCTCATGAATGTTGTGAGGTACTCATAAAAGATTTCTTGAACCATCCTCTGGAATGTGGCCGGTTCATTCTTTAGCTTGAAAGCCATTACATTGGAGGCAAACACCCCCCACTCCATGACAAAGGTTGTCTTTTATTTATCCTCAAGTGCCATCCTTACTTGATTTTATCCATTGAATCTATCCAAGAATGAATACATATCATGGCACTAACTGCATCCAATAGTGAATTTGCAAATGGAAGAGGATTTGTGACTATGATTGTATTCAATTTTTGATAATCCACACATACCCTCAACTTGTCATTAATTTTGGGAACAATGACAATTTTGAGCAATTTTTCAATTTCTTCTTTAACTTAATGGGCATAATTTGGATTTTTCCGGTACCTCTACTGATGGGAGCTGCATCTTCTTTAAGATTAATCTTATGCTCATAAAAACAAGGGTCAATACCCTTCATATCTATATAACTGGACAAGCAAACACATATTTGTAATCTGACAACATTTCTTGCAATTGTTATCTCTAGTCCTTTGTAAGTTTAGCACTTACTAAGACCATTCGATTGTTTTGATCATCTCCCAAGTTCATTTCAGACAGCTCATCTTCTTGCACCCGACCACTCTTTTTCATGTTTCTCTCATCATGGGCTTCTCCCCAGCAGATATGAACGCCTTGATTTCTTTAGGAACCTCGTCCTTTTTTTCTTTTGGATAGAATTCTTATATTTTCTACACTAGTTTGGTGAAAATAACCTGCCACAATAATCTTCTAACCTTACCTTAGGGTTATCTTATTACTATGTTGGTTTATCCACCAACAAGAGTAAATAATGCCTTAAGCATAAAATTCTAGAGAGGATAATTAGTATCGTTAATATTTTCATCAACAATGGAATGGTGGTGGATGGGGTCTTGTAAAAGATGCCATGTCTCTAAGGTAATTCTAGATAGTAACTAACAAAGAAGCTTTGTACCACATTGAAGCTCTGATACCATGCGTGATGATACAACGTGCAGTGCATAAAAGAGAATACTCATAAGCAGTAGGATCTTTAATAGCATAAAATAAGTAAGAGTATCAATAGAGGGAATGCCAAGCTATCGACAAGGTGTGGAGGCTAGTCACCTAAGAGAGAAGCATATCCAGCTTCTTTTCGAACACCCTTATAAGAGGGTATCATCGGTGGTGATGTCTTCTAGTTCTTTGTGTTGGAGGAGCTCTTGATCTCAACTTGTCCACTTGGAAATGGCTTGAATGTACTCATTACGGATTTTTATCAAGGTCTTGCCTCTAGTTTTTGTGAAGGCTTCTTCACATTCTTTTGCAAGCTCGTTCATAGCCCAAACTTTTTGGGATTCCTATGTTGTTAGCTTTCGTGACCTCTTCCATGAGATTTTTCTTGCAAGCTTGATGTGTCATGGCTACCCCTGTCTTGTCTCTTTTACTTGTGTGTAATTTAGTTAGAGTGTGTCCATGTCCTATTTGTGAGATTTGGTGAGTGAGACCTTTTTGGGTGACCTTGACTTCCTTGAACTAGCTCGTTCATAGCCCAAACTTTTTGGGATTCCTATGTTGTTAGCTTTCGTGACCTCTTCCATGAGATTTTTCTTGCAAGATTGATGTCATGGCTACCCCTGTCTTGTCTCTTTTACTTGTGTGTAATTTAGTTAGAGTGTGTCCATGTCCTATTTGTGAGATTTGGTGAGTGAGACCTTTTTGGGTGACCTTGACTTCCTTGAACTAGCTTTGAAGCATGCAAACTTCCTCCTTTGCTTCTTTGAGATCAGCTTGTAAGGTGGTTGGTTTCTTGAATTTGTTATTGATGGCAAGACAACAGTCTGTGGTGTCAGACCAGTCAGACAATGTCATGGGAGACACGTATCCACCCCAGAGAGCTTCTGGATTTGAACATCAACACTAGAGTGGACATGGGAACACTCATAACTCAACTTAGCCTTGGAACTTCCTACACTCACAATCACCTCTCACACTACTAAGCCACACTCTCACTCTTGAGCACTCTCTCTGGCACACAACATGTTTCTTAAAATAGATACACATCATTCCAAGTCAACATATTGCCAAAAATACATAGAAATAAAGTGAGATGCAACATTTCTCTTTGATAAATGTATTACTTGCAAAATTGGTACAATTAACTTTAGAGCAACTGCTCAAGACATAACTGAAAATCTCCTAAGAACTACGACCATAGCATGGTTCATAATTCACTAGGTGTGACTATCAGCGACATGCATTCCTGCAATCTTCATCTCTCTCGCTACTCGCCTTGCACCATCCTTTTAAGCTCGGTCTTCTTGATCTTGGCAATGGCTATGCCATGGTTACTATAGCCCATCATCTTCACAGGTGTAGTATCGAGGTGGTTCCCCATGATGTGGAAGGTGGTCAGATTGTGTGTTCTGCTACCATTGAGCTGTTGGGCTCAACACCTAGCATGCCCAGTGCTAGAGCTTCTACTCTGGAACTCGTTCCCTTGGCAAATTGTTTTTTGAATTTCATAAACATCTCCGAAGGAGTGGTGTTTGGAACATATACATTATCAGAGTAAGTTGCACACTTCTGCATTTTCTTTAGTTTGTCAGCATGCTCTCTTGAACATCCAAGACCCCTATGGTCGGTCTACAGAGTTTGCAGCCATATACTCTCACCACTGGTCGACCTGGGGTTTTCCATAGGATCTTGTTTTCTGCCACTGGTATTGGCTTCCACTTGTTGACCTGTATAGCTTCTTTGTACTCTTCCGAATGCTCTGGAAGTGGTCTCCGGTGTCTCACTTCTAGACATCACTGTTGCTTGGTGATTGCATCCTTGGTGGGAGAAATTTCCTCCCCTCCAGAGTTTGAGAGAACAAGAATTGAGAGCATGGATGTTCCAGAGGGAGGGGTTTTGTGATCAGTATGGATTTTATTCTATCTATGTTTTTAAAGTATTGTGGGTAGCTCCTTGTTGTTCTTCAGTAACTTCGAGAACATCACATGGGAAGATTAAAAAAATAGATTATCTGTGCTGGCCCATGGAGTAGTTAAGGTGTTGACCAATCGGTCTTTAAGGCACTCATTTTCTTTATTGAGGGCTTGGTTGGCATCCTGAAATTTTTGGACCTCAACCAATAACTCTCCACGCTCTTTTCTTGGCACTCTGGCAAGCAGCATCTTTGGGATTTTTGTGGCTAGTTCCACATCGTCCTTCATCTTGGCAATTTCCGTTTAGAGTCTGGTGACCTCTTCTTTTGCTTCCTGCAGCTCCAGCTTCTAGTGTAATCTTGTTTTCTGGGTCTACTACACTTTTTCCACCATTGGTCGTGCCTCTTCTATTTGCCTCTCAAGGGCTCTTTTGTATTCTTCCTAGTCTCAGGGCCTCTCTCTCTTCTGAGTTGGTCTTAGTTTTCCAAAAAATGTTGCATTTCCAACTCAAGGGCATTCAGCTCACTAATTATGTCCGCGTTTCAAATTTTGTGCTTTTCTTTAACTTTTCCTTATATTCTTCTACTTGTGTTTTTTCTTTGTCTCTCACTTCATAGGATTCCCTCAGAATTTTGGCGTATTCTTAGGTGGGCATGGCATCTTGCAAGTCTTGTTGCAATTCCTTATTTCTCTTTGCCAGTTTCTTAGCCTCCTTGTCCTAGTGATTTGCTTTCCAAGCTTTGGCCTTCAGGGCTTGCACCAAGCTCTGCTCCTCACCTTCTGTTTGTCGCTCCTTTTCGGAAGTGCTTAGCTCCCTTGGCTTGCAGGCTGCTGCTTATGTTGATGCTACTGTGGCTGTTGTTGTTGTGGTTGTTGCTGTTGCCCCTTTTCTACATCATCATCTTCATCTAGGTCATGAATGACCTCTTGCGCTTTACAAGCCATTTGATTCTGTATTTCAATCAGTGCTTCCAAGGCTTGGTCCCACACCTTGCTGAGTTTGGTCTTTGATATTTTTATAATTGTTGTCTTGGCATCGAGCGAAAGGCACAATACTTGTTTGCTTCTGGGCTTCTACTAATCCCACCCAAAGTCTCTCCAAATGAGTTTGGAGAATATCTTCCTCTCACTAGTGGTGAGGGTTTTTATCTTTTCTTCACTTAGCTCTTTTTTCTAGACCAAGGACTTCTCTGCCGCCATGGCAAGTTTGTTATGCATCTCCGTATTAAGTTCAGCCATGATTCGTGCTTTGTTCTCCAAATCCTTGGCTTTTTTTAGCTTGAGAAGCCTGTGTTGTTAATGATTTAGGTCGCACATCTGGTGAAAAGTGTTCTGGGCCTTTGATTCATATTCCTCCACTGCAGTGATGGCCTAAGACAGAATGTTTTGGGCTGCCACGATCATCAGCCCTTTGTTCATGCTCAGCTACTGAGTGGGGAGTTGCACCTCCAATTCTCTGGGTAACTTTGGGTTGTGGCTTGGACCTTCTTGCATTTGTTGTGCTAGGGTTTCCACCCAAGCTTGAAGCTCTGGTGCTATGAAAAGTTCTGCCCCTACAGACATCTTGCCCTTATGTGCTTCCTCTTCTTTCTTTTTCTCCTAATCTCATTTTATTTTCTTCCTTCCTTCCTCCTGTTTTCTTCTCTTATATTCTTCCTCCTTTTTCCTTTTCTCCTCTTCTAGCTTCCTATTTTTTTCTGCTCTTGCAGTAGCTTCTTGCTTCTGTCTCTCCTCCAGTTGCCTTTTCCTTTCTTCCTCCACTTTTTGTTTCTTTATTTCCTCCAATTATGGCAATAGGTCTTCATCCACTATGTAATTTCTCTTTTTGCTGGCCTTCTAAGCTATCTTATTTTGTTCTTCTTCATCATCCAAATAATCCAAGTCATTTTGGTGGTCTTCGAGGATCCTCTGGCTTTGTGGTGTGATCCCCACATTGGATTCTATGGACCTGAGATCCACGAACCTGGTAGCCTGTGTGATTTCCCTTAAGTGTGCATGCACCACCATCAGCTATTTTTCTTTGTCCCATGTGGTTGCTCGGTTTGCCAAATTTTCCTTATAGATAGCAACCCAATTAATCTTCTCTCCTGCTTCTCGTGCTCTGAGAAGCCTGCAGTTTTTGTTCGACATGGTCTCTAGCTTCCCCAATGAACATCACATTTTGTAAAAAAAGATGAATTTCTATCTTTGGGTCTTGTCTGCCACATCCTTTATCTGGTGCATGTTTCTCGTCTTCGAGATCTCTTTTTCCACCCTGGGCTTCATGTTAGTGTCTAGCACGCCATCCATTGGTAGCCCTAGTGCGTGATGTACTGTGAGCTTTGATATTTTTATGGGCTCCTTCCCCTCCATGTGCACAGTGTTTGTCCCCAAAATTTGATTGATCATCTTGCCCCCATCCTTGGGGTCTTACAAGTCCTCCCATTGGCGATTCAACAGCTTTTTGAAGATGCACTTGCTTGACCACTCCTAGTGTTCCTTCTTTCTCATGTCAGGGACCATCATCAGCATACAGAGGATTTTCTTTGGCCTTAGAGTCTTGCTGATTTTTGGCATGGCTCTCTCTTCTGAGAGAGTGTTGTGAATTGGTGAGAAAGCTATGAGCAAAAAAGGAGGTTGAGAATATGCGCGTTTTGGCTCCTTGTGCTCTTTTTTGTGATGCTTTTTTCTCTTTCATTCCTTTCTTGGGGCGTCATCATTTTTGGCTTCCCTCTTTTCGATGTGACTTGATTTGTATCATTCTCTCCATCTTGGCTTAAAGTCATTAAACTTTGCTTGCCACCTCCCCGGCTTACCATTGCATGTGGAGTTTGAATGATATTGTGAAAACTGTCCTCCACGTAGTCACTTATGTTGATATCATGGCCATTTGCATTGCTAACGTGGATCTGGTTAGCGTACACTTGGTTGTTTGTTGCTTCTTTGTCACTGACCTAGCCTTGTTTGGTTGTGGAATTGTGATCTCTTGTTGTAGACTGGCAAACCTTGCAGACTCCCTCCGTGGCTTTGTTGCTTTCTAGGTTTTCTGTGTCAACTTTTGTTGTTGGTGAGATCATGCCACAACAGAGACGCTCGAGACCGGCGGATCCTTGTCCTCCGCTTGTTCTTCTTTTACTGTGACTGTTGGCTCATATCTCGAGGGGTGCACTACTAGAAAACCCTAGGTATCACATGCGTTCAAGAGGTATTAAAGAAACCCCTTAACTAAAATTTTTCCCCCAATAAAACAACCCCTCTTTACTTATGAACTAACGGATTTTTTTCTAAAGTTGAATTAAATGTAATCCTGTTAATTTTTCTCAATGTATCTAATAAACCCCTCCTGCTAAGCTCACGTGGTACATTAACATTTTTTGATGTGAACCCCCCGAGGCTCATGTACTTTCTCATCCTGAAGTTGTTCACTATTTTGGCAAAAGGTATGCCATCCAAGGTTTCTAATGTAAAGGCATTTTGATTGACCAGGTTTTTCACCATAAATGGCCCTATTTCCACAGGATCTTGAATTTTTTGAGGTGCGAGCCCAACTTGGAGTTGTATACCAACACCAAGTCCCCTTTCTTGAAAATTATATTCTTGAGATGCCTATTAATCCAAGCTTTCCTTCTTCACCGTGCACTATCTCAGCCTGTAGCAAATTGTGTTCTCTTTCTTCCTCGAAGGCTAGGAGCTCTGTATTCTATGCTCCCAGGATTCCTCCATTGGTAGCCTTTCTTGGATGGCCACTCTCAGACTAGGAACCACAAATTCCATGGGCATTATTTTCTCCAGCTCGTAAACTAGTTTGAATGGCATTTTCTCCATTGAGACTTTGGAAGATGTGCGGAATGCCCATAGGGAAGAATCTAGCTTCTGGTCCCCAATCATTTTTGTTGGGATTTATGATCTTCTTTTAAATCTTGGCCATAACCTTGCTGGTGGATTCCACTTGGCCATTGCATCGTGGGTAATAGGTTGAGGACTTCTTGTGACTGATGAGATACCTTTCCATCTGTTGGATAAATGTAATCCCAACTCCTTAGTCCAATTTAATGTGTGGTGGCTAGGCTAGTGGTCAGTGGTGGTTGGTGTAAAGCCTACAAACGGTTGGTGCATATGGTTCATGCGACTCATGCAACTAAAAATAGGGTAGAGGGGTCTCTAAATAAGGTACAAGTCGTGATCAAGTGATTATGTAAGTTTGGTTCATGCCTAATCATAATTAGAGTCTTTTTGTGTTAATCTCAAAGCAATTTTTGCATATACTAGTTTTTGTCCCTCATGTTCATGATGTTTTGTACAAGCTTTGATCCACCTTGAGTATGTTTTGATCAATATTCATAGTTGAATTATCATATCCAACACCATCATGGAGTTGGTCATCCACTCCATCTAGAGCTGGTTCTCTTGAATCCAGTCTGGATAGTGTAAGATTCCTCCCCCACCCCCTTTTTTGATGTCTAGTATCTTTCCCTGTAATCAATCCCTCTTCAGAAATATAAAGACCTTGTTTCTAACTATTTTAACCTAGAGAGAGAAAATATTCTAGAGAGAGAATATTCAGATTTTGAATATTTTTGGATAGAAAAATATCTCTTATAATTAAAATAAGTTCCCCTGAAACAGAAATTCAAAAAGAACTTTCCAATGTGCAATTGGAATTAATTGGAAATGGGTATAAAGGACCTTAGCCTAAGGGTCTAGATTTTTAAAATTTTTTGGATTATGGTCCAATTAAGGTTCCTATGGGCCAATAGCATCAATCCATGTGTAGGGAGGAGATAAATCCAATTTGTAAAAGAAGATACCCAAAAATGAGTAAATGCTCACATAAGATGAAGAGTTGAAAATGTACAAGGTTTATTAGTAAAAAACTATGAGCAATATTAAAAATATGAGATATTTTGGGTATCCAAAAAATGAGTAAATGCTCACATAAGATGAAGAGTTGAAAATGTACAAGGTTTATTAGTAAAAAACTATGAGCAATATTAAAATGATTCCATTATGACACATATGTAAGGAAGGGGAGTTCTTTAAAGGAGGTGCATATTTCACATAAGATGAAGAGTTGAAAATGTATAAGGTTTATTAGTAAAAAACTATGAGCAATATTAAAATGATTCCATTATGACACATATGTAAGGAAGGGGAGTTCTTTAAAGGAGGTGCATATTTCACATAAGATGAAGAGTTGAAAATGTACAAGGTTTATTAGTAAAGAGCTATGAGCAATATTAAAATGATTCCATTATGATACATATGTAAGGAAGGGGAGTTCTTTAAAGGAGGTGCATATTTCACATAAGATGAAGAGTTGAAAATGTACAAGGTTTATTAGTAAAAAACTATGAGCAATATTAAAATGATTCCATTATGACACATATGTAAGGAAGGGGAGTTCTTTAAAGGAGGTGCATATTTCACATGCTTGAATGAGTTTTAAACTCATAAAAATTGAGATATTTCATCTCTCCTCTCTCCTCATTCAAGTCTAGTTCCAAAAAGTTAGCTTAACTGACCTAAAAATGGTCAAATATTGACCAAACTGATTTAGAAAATTCTAAAATCAGTTTGTTTGGTTAGGAGCTCAATTTTTCCTATAAATAGAATCCTCCCCCTTGTTGAAAAATATATAGTGTTTATGCATCGTTACTCTACTCCACCTAAGCCAAGAACTATGAATTCATTAATAATTCACTAGTTTTTGGAGCTTCCCTCTTTCTTCAATCCCCATTGGTGGCTCCATCAACATACTTAACCAATTGATTGGTTGGGGGCCTCTACCGTGAACAAAGAATCAAGCAAATTGTAAGGTAATTAGTGAATATTGATTTTTTCTATGATTTCTCAATGTTTCTCTCTTCTCAACCCCTCTCAAGCTTGAGAAGCTTAATTGGTATGGTTTTTTGAATGCTATTGAAGTGAATTGATGAATGTTAGTGAAGAGTTACATAATTTAATAAATGCTATTGAAGTTAATTTCCATTTATGTTTAAATTCTAATGGTTTTTATGTAATTTCTCTCTCTCACTCAAGAAATGGTCATACTCATGACCCATTCTCAATCCAAATCAAGCTTTTCATAAAGCTTTTCCTGAACCCAAGATTAAGCTATGCTTGAGGCCAAATTAATGGCTTTTTTCTATGCTTTTAGTTTATGTATATTGATGATTCAATCCATTATGGATTAATGATCCAATTAGAGATCATTTTAATTATTTACTTAATGATAAGCTTTATCCCTTAGAAAAATTGAGATTTATCAGTCATAGCAGCGGAGCTATGGCAAAAAGTTTATAAAAATACGCATAAAATAATTTCATTCAAAGCATGAAAAGAGGACTTCCTACCATATTCTAGGAATTACCATCCTAGATTAATTGAAAGAATTTCATTATAATCATGGAGAAATTGAATTTTAATATCATGCATAAAGGATAAGTTTTTATATCAAAAGTGTTATTTTTACCATTTTTATTTCATGCATAGAAGTATGCATAATGGATAAATTTTTATATCAAAAGTGTTATTTTTACCATTTTTATTTCATGCATAAAAGTATGCATAATGGATAAATTTTTATATCAAAAGTGTTATTTTTACCATTTTTATTTCATGCATAGAAGTATGCATAATGGATAAATTTTTATATCAAAAGTGTTATTTTTACCATTTTTATTTTCATGCATAGAAGTATGCATAATGGATAAATTTTTATATCAAAAGTGTTACTTTTATTATTTTTATTTTCATGCATAGAAGTATGCATAATGGATAAATTTTTATATCAAAAGTGTTACTTTTATCATTTTTATTTTCATGCATAGAAGTATGCATAATGGATAAATTTTTATATTAAAAGTGTTACTTTTATCATATTAGATTTCATGCATAGAGGTATGCATAAAAGATATTCTTTTTATACTAAAAGTGTGATTTTCATCATAAATGGATTTTATGCATAACTTAGATGCATAAGAGAAATTCTTCTATTCTAAAAGTGTAATTCCTACCAAATTGAATTTATGCATAAGAAGATGCATAAAGATTGATTTTTAATTCAAAAGTGTCATTCTCATCTAAATTGAATTTATGCATAGGAAAATGCATAAAAGATTGAAATTTAATTCAAAAGTGTCATTTTCATTTAAAATGAATTTATGCATAGGAAGATGCATAAAAGATTGATTTTACTTTGAAAGTATATAATTTATGTATAAATAAATGTGTAAAGAAATCTTATATCAAATATAAGAATTCTCTTGTATTCTATAAATAGATATGAGATGTGATAGGATGTGATAAGAGGTGTATAAGATGTGATAAGAGGTGATAAGATGCTTATGAAATAAGTTAGGAGGTGATAAGATGAATTAAGATGTGATAAGATGTGTATGGGATGAGGTAAGAAGTGTATGTGATAGGATAAGATGTATATGGGTTGTGATAGGGCGAGAATGGATGTGATGTAAAAGATTAGATGTGAAGGCATATGGGGTTATATGAATGTGGGAATGTGGAAATGGATGTATGTATGTGGATGTGTGGATGTGGAGATGGGAGTGTGGATATATGAATGTGAAAATGGATGTATGCATGAAGATGTATATGCATAGATGTGAATGTGGATGTAGATGTGGCTGCATAGATGTGAATGTGGAATGTGGATGTGGATGTATGTATGTATGTGGATGTAGATGTGGATGTATAGATGTGAATGGGAATGTGGATGTGGATGTAGATGTGGATGTAAGTATGAATGTGGATATGGGATGTGGATGTATAAATGAGGATGTGAAAATGGAGGTAAGCATGTAGATGTGGATGTATAGATGTGAATGGGAATGTGGATGTGGATGTATGTATGTATGTGGATGTGGATGTATGAATGAGGACGTGATAGTGGATGTATGCATGTGGATGTGGATGTATGGATGTGGATATGGATGTGTATGTATGAATGTGGATATGGGATGTGGATGTATAAATGAGGATGTGAAAATGGAGGTAAGCATGTAGATGTGGATGTATAGATGTGAATGGGAATGTGGATGTGGATGTATGTATGTATGTGGATGTGGATGTATGAATGAGGACGTGATAGTGGATGTATGCATGTGGATGTGGATGTATGGATGTGGATATGGATGTGTATATATGAATGTGGATATGGGATGTGGATGTATAAATGAGGATGTGAAAATGGAGGTAAGCATGTAGATGTGGATGTATGGATGTGAATGTGGATGTGGATGTGGATGTATGGATGTGGATATGGATGTGAATATATGATATGTGATGTGAAGGAATCTGAAGTGAAGAGATGGAAAATGATGTGATTGGATGAGTACACATATAAATGGAATGTGGAATAAGTAATGTGGATTAATGAGGGATAATGTGAAAAAATGAGAGTTAATATAGAAATTGTATTTGTAAACTGTTTGTAAATGCTGTTTGTAAATGGCTGTTTTATGTCAAGAATGCTGGGGAAGCATTTTGACCGTCTTGTGTTTAAGGTCGTGGAGACCTAACTGATAAAGTTGCAACTGCTGACGGAGAGTCAATGGAGGACGTCTCCCGTAGCAAGGTCGACCCAGGTCTTGACCAGCCTCGGTTCGATTAAAATGGTGAGCTTCCGGTACGGTGGATGAGGGACCAAGGAAGCGGCCTATGAGTGAAGCGCTAGGTCACCTGCGAAGGATCCTAGAGGGTGCTGACCATACGGTGCTCGGGCTCTGGGTTGCCTAGGATACCCACGGGTGCGTCGAGGAAGATATTGGAACAAGGAGTAAGAGTTGTTTTCTGAAACCAAGCATGGATCTGGTTGATTGACCTTGCTGGTCTTCAATGGATGAGTCCATGGCTCTTTTTATGGATCTGTTGGGTTGATCTTGCTGATCTTCAACGAGAGTCCATCTTGATTTTTATAAGTGATTATATTGCCGAGTACTATGGGCTAGGAACTATTGAAAAGGCCCCTGAGTGGACAGGTGGTGAGCGTTCTAGTTGCCAATGATGCCATAGATACTCTGATGAAGAAATGATGGAAAATTATGAATCAACCGGATAAATTGGAAGATTGTGATCTGTGGTAATATGGTTTCATTAAAGGATTGTTTTAAAGATAGCTGATGCTAAGAAAAAGGCAATTTCATATTGGGTGTGTAAGTGGTGTGGTTAGTTTTATGTTTGCATGAACTTCCGGCTAGGGGCCTTGGAACTCTTTTCCTTGGTACCCGGGACAAAACCTAACCAAATTCCAAATTGGATCCCATCACTA
The DNA here is from genome assembly GCF_041138505.1 of Cibotium barometz. Taxonomy (NCBI): domain Eukaryota; kingdom Viridiplantae; phylum Streptophyta; class Polypodiopsida; order Cyatheales; family Cibotiaceae; genus Cibotium; species Cibotium barometz. Next base: position 10,609,826 of record NC_141059.1, read on the forward strand.
CAGTGGTTGGGCGGTTGGCTAACCCATGGGATCGGATGGGGTTAGGCTGGCATTATGGATCCAGAAATCGAGATTTAATTTCTATTATTACGATAGATGAAGTAAATCCCGGATAGAAATTGTTCTATGGATAGGAATCAACGGCTGTGCCTCTTGATGGGGAAAAAAGCGTTGATCCCGATTATGCAGCAAAAAAACGTTGTTGTGGTCGTTGTCTAGTAGGCGAAGATCTAGGTAAATTTCTGTTTGCAGTACTCGATGTTGTTGTGTGTTTTGTATGAACCCTAAATCAGTTTTGGCCAAGTTAAAGATGTCTAACAGTGATCATCCAGGGCCGGAAGTTGGATCCGAGGCATGATTGAGAGAAAAAAATTGATATGTGTGTGGTCGATGCAAGGACCAGTATATATGACAACGTTGTATAACAATTGAGCATTCCAAACATATGGTCTTCATGAGGCAGTGGCATGACCAAGTGCGGATGATAACAGAGCGGAGAACCATAGGAGAGTTCTAGGTAGCATGCCACACCATTCGGTGGCATCGGGTAGAGTATTGAAGGTGGCAAGGCTTCATATGGAAAGCATGGTTGAGACTCATCTTTCCCAACCAATGAATGGGGTGCATCCACCATTGCCACATGAGGAGGAAGAGAATCTCATCACGAGACATGGTGAATGACTTCTTTGGACGGGAGATCATAGGACGATAGTGAAAAAGCCCCAATGTCACAAGAGGAGGAAACCTTGCATAGAGAGTGTATGATGGATGTTCGTACTCCACACTGCGAGCAAACTTGGAGCTATTGAACTTGCAAACAACTTATGGATGGAGTGATGCAAGTGTCACAAGTCTTCTTCAGGGTAAGACTGCCTTATTCTATTGAAAATATTTCATGTTCTATATACTCTCCTTGCTAATATTTTGACATATGATTTCTTACCCTACGATGTAGGCTTCTCGAGAAGATTCTTCCCCCTCAAAATCTATCATTAAACTCACGCGATGGGTGTCATAAAATTCTCTCTATGCTAGGTATGGATTACACAAAAATACATGCATGTCCCAATGATTGCATGCTATTTAGAGGGGTTAATAAAGATGCAACACAGTGTCTACAATGTGGGGAGAGCTGCAATGAGGATGATTTGCAAGGTGATAAAGTTCCCTAAAAGGTTTTGAGACACTTCCCTATCACTCCTCGCATCCAACACATATTTAATGTAAGGGGATTGCAAAACTCATGATGTGACATGTTACTCGTTGCTCGATTGATGGCATCATGAGGATCATTGTTGATTCACCAGCATGGCAACATGTGGAGCATCAATGGATAGAGTTTAAAGATGAGACTCATCACTTATGTCTTGGCTTGGGCATGGATGGTGTTAACCCATTTGGCTTCAAGTCCACATCATGGTCTACTTGGCCTATTGTATTGGTGAATTACAACCTCCCTCCATGGGTGGCACTCAAGAAAGGTCATACCATGCTTGCTCTCCTTGTACCAGGCAAGTATAAGGTGGAAAACATGGATGTGTACCGTGAGCCTTTGATTGAGGATCTTGAGACACTTTGGTGAGGTATCAAAGTACATGACGTTTCAAGCCCAATAAATAGGCATGAGGCGGAGGTGAAAGGAGTTTTGCTTTGGATGATGCATGGCTATCCTAGGTTCTCGGAGTGCTCTGGTACCTACTTGAATCTTATATGCATAAGTTTTAGCCTTTAAACTTTAATTTTATATCTCTATCTCAATCATCTCAATTAAAATAGGTTTGGCAACCTTCGAACATCATGCATGTCCGATTTGTGGACCATCACTTGTTTTGGAAAGACCCTCTACACTTAAGAAGGTGGTGTATGGCAAACATCATTGATTTCTCCCTCCTTCACATCCCAAGTATGTGCCACATGATGTCTCACCACTTGTGATGAGAGGTAAAGATTGGTTTGAGGCATGGAGAAGCACTCCCAATCCACCACCAAATGGGATGTCTAGACACTCAATCTTCTTTCACCTTCCATATTGGTGTGACATGAAGATCAATCATCTCTTAGATCCCATGCATATCTTCGAGAATGTGGCAACAAATATTTGGGACCATTTAATTGGTTAAAGAGATACAAAGGGTGCAAGGGATGGCTTATCAAACATTGGACGCCTTCAAAGTGCATGGCCAATTGAAAGTGAGAGTGGTAAAATAGTCCTACCAAAGGCACCATGGGTATTAACCAAGAGGGAGCACAATAAGGTGAAAAGTGTGATTGCCTCTTTTCGTACACTAATGGGAGTAATGCATTCATTGAAGGAGGGTGCCTTCAAAAAGACCAAAAAGAAAGGAGAGGAACAATTATATGGCCTCAAGACACACGATTGGCACAAGATATTATAGGTATATAAATATTCACTTTTTCATTTTCTCTTTGTGGTACATAATTTGTAAGCTCATATACTAACTTCCATTTTTTTCTATGCATAGTTTATTCTTCTAATTGCTATAGTTGGTTGTGGAGACAAGAAGGTGAGAGAGGCTATTTACAAAATGGAAAGGCTTGGTGAGGTATGAATCTTCTCTTCAATTCACTAAGTTATATTTCTTATTTGGAATTCTCATGCACTCACAAGTTATGTATTGGTAAATAGTACATATAATTGCTATGTATGTAGGTATATATCCTTAAAGGAAATAGATCCTACATCCATTGAGATGGCTCATCTCAATGCTATTGAGGTAGTGTGTATGATCGAGGACAACTTCCATATAACAATTCTCACTATCTAATTGCATCTTGTGGTGCATTTGGTTGATGAAGTGGGATTGTTCATGTTCAATGGATGTACCTCAAATCAACTCATTGGAAGAAGACGATGAAGAAAACATTTTGGATGGGGCCGATGAAAAGCATGAGGAACATCAATCGGAAGAAGATGATGAGTCACCTATCAATCATAAAAATGCTTCATTGGATCATGATAGTGATATTGATATTGATATAGAACCCCATCTTTTCATTGAGCTTCCATTAGATATAGACATTGATGAAGCAACACATATGGATTTATTACAAGATGGGATAGATTCATGATCTTGACATTGTTTTGCTTCTCATCAAAAGTTTTCAAATATCTTTTTTTTTTCTCGAAACATGGCTCCAAGGGTTTTAATGGATGATTTTTTAAAACTATATATCATTTTCTGTGTGCATGTGACATGTATTTTTAGAATTCAGCATCCAACAACTCTCTAGAATTTCATACAGCATAATTCCGCTGTTATCTTCTCTGCTCCTTCTCTGTTATCTTCTCTATTCAGCTGCAAAATCATAGTATAGCAGTGAAATTTCACTGCTATAAACGCTGTGGAGCAGTGAAATTTTACTGCTAGAAGCGCTGCTAAGCAGCAAACGTAATCCTCGACATCCCAACAAAAAAAGCGCTGCTCAAATGCTGCTAGAAAATGCTGTTGTGCCCCTGACGTGTTGTAGTGAAACGATGACTTCTATTCACAATCACATTTGGCCATTGCATAGAGTATGACTATGTGGGTCTTTATGCACACATTGTGGGTGTTGAAGTGGATGAGATGCTTGCTGTAATTTTTGGAGAGCAAGTAAATGAGGAGATCTCGATGCCGGTTCTCTCTCAACAAGACCGATGTTTTCGTGGTCAATGGGAATGCACAAGTTAAAAATGGAAGTGCTTGGCTTACTTCCATAAGTGCTTTGATTAATGGAAATGCTTACTTCCACAACTTAAAAATGGAAATGCTTGGCTTACTTCCATAAGTGCTTTGATTGATACATTTTCAGCTTATGATATGATGCCACAAGATCATAAAGACTTGATCATTGAGAATATTTTGGATGTAGATGCAATTGTGGTTGACACAAGGATGATAATTCATGTACATGCATATGAGGTTGCATTTGACATATGTCTTGCACATGAGGATGAGGATTACACACATGGTGGAGACACATGCATTGTTGGTCATGATGACATTAGGCATCTTGATGATGATGCTCATGAAGGTGTTTATGATTCATCTACCATCATTACTAGTGATGAGGACAGAATCTATGTTGATGTGGATGATGGTAGTACGCATACACATGCTTTGTATGATCAGGATGTGATGCTAGTGAGCATGTGGATGGGGGGGTGCACTACTAAGAAACTCCATGTATCATGTGTGTTTAAGGGGTAATTAAAAATTTTCATGAATAAAATGGCCCCTTTTTCTTTATGGACTTATAGGTTTTTTCTCAAAATCGATTAAACAAAACCCTTTTGTAAGTGTATTTCTTAAATTCACCTTAAAAATTTGAATTAAAAATCCTATCATTTAAACTCACATGCCATACTTACATATTTTTAGGTGAATCCCCCAAGATGACATAATCAATGTGGATGACATTAATGATATGGATGACATTGATGAGATGAGGCTACTCATGCATGTGACCTCTATGAGGGTTATGCAGAAAGTGATGAGGATTATGCCTTGGTACATATGGATCATGCTTAGGTAGTCACTTGTTATGTGGATCATACCAATGGATCTCTACATGATGGTGATGGATGTAGTGAGGAGATGGATTCACATTTGATGGAGCATGTTATAGAGTATGAGGCACTCTCTTTTGATGCTCATGGATGCCTATGCATTGACACAAACATATTCTATCAGGTGCTAGATAAGTATGCGAGAAGCCATTCGACAATGCCAATAAGTATGAAACCAGACCAATAAGTATGCAGTTGGGATCATCCTGAACCCCACCCAGATAAGTAGTTTGTTATGATCATGTTTCGTTGTTGGAAAAGGATATTCTCACCAATCGCGTTCTCGGTTCAACTCGTGAGGCTACTTTGCATTCTTAAGCATGGATTATTATATAATAATATTTGTTTATTTTTTTACTGCTTTCCTACCAAACTATAGGATAGGAACGATACCCATTCTTAAGCATGGATTAATATACGATAATCTTTGTTTGCTTTTTTACTGCTATTAAGCATTACATGTGGCGGTAGGGTTTGAACCCGCAATCTTCAGGTCATAAGCATGACGAGTTTGCCATTTACTCCACCCCGTGAAGACCGATCTTTCTCGGCTAATTTTTGAATCAAAATTTCAATCACGTAAATTTATGCAATAAATAGATGGGCGGAATAGGGTTGCGGGTTGATTGCCGAGGAGTCCTTTTTATCGGTCTTTCCCTGCAGAGCGTGGTGGAGGTTTCTAAGGACCTATCCATGAAATATTGGTTATAGGAGGCAAACCACCTATGGGTGATCCATCTCTTTCCATTCTCATTATCTGCTCACCGGTCCTACTGGGAGCTCCCATGGAAAGGAAGGTCTCCTTAGTAATTTGTGAGAGTGCAGGTACCATTCATGTTGTGAAATGGATCTCACAGACTTAATTAGAATTATTATTTTATGTGGAACGGTGTAGGATATATGCCAATGGAGTATGCCAAGTTCTTATGCTCTCGTCGAAGTATATTAGTTATCCCTAGTGGTAGCTACCTCTTAGGTATGGGCTAGGTGCTAGGATTAATAAAAAATTTATGAAAATCATGTCCTAAAAAATATATATAAGTGAATCAAGACATGACATGTCTACAGCCATGTGGAATGCTTGGTAGGACCTTGGGTTGTCTTAGCACCTTGGGGCCGATGCCTTGGTTTCCATGGGGTGAACACTGACGTCTAAAAGATTCAAAAGAAGACCTTCAAGGACTCTATCGCCTTGATAGATGTTGGTAGGACTCAAGGGTACATTATGGGCCCTCGAGACCGATGCCCTCATCTTCATGGGGTACTCCTTATGTCAAAAAGAAAGAAAAAGGTCTGTCGCCCTTGAGATACTTAGCGGCCATTAGATTCTCTTGGTGGAGGTCTCTTGGCCATTGCTTGGGTCTCATTGGGATGGAACCTTCCTCTTTATACATCTTTTACACACACACACACCAAAAAAAAAAGAAGAAGAAGAAGAAGAAGAGAAAAAAAGAAAGAAAGAAAGAAAAAAGGCCCAATCACCATTGCTCATATTTAGGAGTAGGGTTGCCACTTAGGAATAACTTAAATACTTGTAGGACATTGAGACTGCGGTCATCACCTGTGGTGTACAAGCACACTTGCCTTTGCATAGCACTATCTACCACTTAGTCTCACTTTGACTAGTCTTTACTCACTTCTTTTAGCACTCTTTAAAACTCTAATCGGCCTTTCACTTGCATGCTCACATGTGAGATTGTCATTGCTGTTTTCAATAAAAGGCTTTACTTGTCTTCCATTGTTTTTTGCAGCTTTTGCTTCAACCGCACCCGAGGACGTGCGGAGTTAGGAAGGGGGGAATGTTCCACGGGAACACGGATTATGGAAGGAGGCCGGAAGCAATTAATGCGAGAGAGCGGGATTGTAGCCATGGGAACATGAAGATGCACATAATTTTTCCATATTTTTGTGCCGAAGTGCAATGTAAATCGTTTTAGGCCAATATGGGTTCTAAATGAGAGTTCTAAGTGTATTAAAGCAAGGCTCACTTATGGGGTTGTCCGCCCATGTGTGAAAGAGGCCTAGGGTTAGGGTTAGTGGCATCTCTACAAAAGAGATGTTAGCTAAAGAAAGTGGACGTTTTTGCCATTCTCATAAGCTATTGAGTGAAGCTCTTGAGCTCTCAAGCTATGGCAGCTCTCTAACTCTCTCTCTATTGTACTCTAATGAGCATCAAGCTCCAATGAGTATAGCTCCACTTCTTTCTCTTAATCTATTTTAGCATCATTGAAGTGATTAATCTATGATTAGTTGAATGCTTCTTTCTTTCTCTTGTGTATGCTGCATGCTTGTAGTGTGTGTGTGTAGTCTCCATTGATGCAAGCTCTTGCCCACTTCATTGGCAATGAGTTATTCATGGATAGACTCTCTCTATGAGCTTGTGGGTTTGTGAATGTTATATTCTCTGCTTGCTTAAGCTTGTGGGTTAGTAGATGCACGCTTATGGGTTTGCAGGCATTAGGGAAAGCTAAGATTTAATCAATGTTTGAATGGGATTAAGAGATTGCTATGCATTGCTTGTTCTCTTGATTAGTGTAGTGGATTTAAGGGATTGAGAGATTGATTGAGGTGTTGAATGGTTGAATCGTCAAGTGGTGGTTTGTGTATGTGAACTCTCCCTCATGGGATAAGCCTTCATGCACTAATCGGGTCGAGTCCTCGGATTGACATTGTATTTCTTAACACATTTGTTGATCAGTAGTACTCTATGAGCACTATATTGCACAGTAGAGAGAACCGCTCTACAATACAGCTTCTAAAAACGAACTCTAATCTTTCCACATTTTTGCACATCATTTCTCGTTATTCCACATTCCTCTACATCAATTCACATTGCTTATTCCACATCCAATCATATCTATTCCCATCGTCCTTCATCCATACTCATACAATCACATCATATTACATCTCATCACATCTATTCATATCTATCCTCATTACATCACGTCTAATCCATCCACATTATGTACATCTCATCCATTCACATCTATCCAGGTCCACAGCACATCACATCACATCTGTCCACATCACATCTCATCCATTCACATCTATCCAGGTCCACAGCACATCACATCACATCTGTCCACATCACATCTCATCCATTCACATCACATCACATCACATCACATTCATCCACATTACATCTCATCCATCCATTCACATCTACCCAAATCCACATCTCATCCATCCATTCACATCTACCCAGATCCACATCACATTCATCCACATTACATCTCATCCATCCATTCACATCACATCGCATCCATTTATATTCATTTAGATCCACATCTCATCACATCACATCCATCCACATCACATCACATCCATTCACATCTTATGTCATCACATCACATTCACATCACATCACATCACATACATTTACATTTACCCAGATCCGCATCACATCCATTCGCATCTACCTAGATCCACATCACACCTCATCCATTCACATCTCATCACATTCATTCACATCCATCCATTCATTCACATTCATAGCTATCCACAATCACATCTTATCCATTCACATTCACATCTATTTACATCCATCCACATCTCATCACATCCATTCACATCTCATCACATCCATTCATATCTCATCTCATCCATTCATATCTCATCACATCTAGTCACATCTCATCACATCCATTCACATATCATCACATCACATTCACATCTCGTCGCATCCATTCACATCTCATCACATCCATTCACATCTCATCACATCCATTCACATATCATCACATCATATTCACATCCATTCACATATCATCACATCACATTCACATCTATTTATATCCCATCACATCATATTCACATCCATTCACATATCATCACATCACATTCACATCCATCACATCACATTTAGTAGGCTTTTCTACTCTCTCGATATACTGATAGAACTTTTCTAAGTTTCTACCAATTGCTTGGTGTGGAGTGGAAAAAAGAACAAGGAAGCAGACCTCTATAGCTTCCCACTCCCCCAACCTTGGAATCACTAGCACAGAACAGGGGCACCATAGACAAAATAATCACCCAACAAACACACACTTCCACTGTGTGCATGACGAGGTAATCGAAGGCTAGCACAAGTGCGCTATGAGAGTGTTAACCTGTGGACTACACCACCAAACACGTTAATCACGCCTTCTCCTTCAAATCAACACACACAAATACCAACACACAACGCTGTCCCCCATTCATCTTAGCAACATAGATGCATAGATCACAATACTACATCCATGTGTAAAAGGAATCATGGAGTGTGCGACAGGGTATGAGGAAAACCCCAAATACCACAAGCTGCAGCAAGACCCAGAAGAATAGCTTTACATTTTAAGCTTATGCCCAAAGCCATAGTACCTTTTCAAAGAAAACCTGAGCTTGATAGGAGATGTTACCATAGCATCACCACCTCAGCCCTCCACCCAGCTGGTCTCAAATACCAGCCTCAGATACCAACCGTAGCAAACAAACAAAACACACACCCCTTGTCTGAGACACCAGGGGGCGATAACCCAACGAAACCACACACACACACTCTCTCACTCTACTCAGCCAGCTCTGCGCGGCTAACAAAAGAAGCACACCGCTTTGCTCAGAGGCAGAAACCCCAATAAGAAAACTTCTCTGCTCTCAGATACTAGCTTTGCAGCCCACCCTCTCATCATCACAACCAGGATCACCATGAGCTGCGATCGCCACTAAAAAAACAGTTGAGGTCTCTGTTGCGCTTTGACGGAGCTCCAGTCAGAGTAGCGAGGTCCTGGAAGTCAACTTTTTGATGGCCATGTTGGCATCTCGAAAGGCCTGGAGGATGGCCATGGCAACGTCCCGACTGGTGGCCTTAGTGCTCACGCCCACGATGCCAGGAGGGCCTTCACTGTCACTCGTGCTTCACTAGTATGTGCAGCACCCACGACTTTCCAAAACGAATGCAAGAGCTGCCACACACTCTTCATTAGCTACACCATAATTTTCCACAACATGGCTATTGCAGTTGGTGCCATGCACTACCGATCATCATCACGTGCTTGCTAAAAATGGAGCGCCATGGACTGCATCCAGAATCAGCCCACGATCGACCAGCCCATCGTCACATTTGGGGTTCCCATATATTTTCACGTGGAGGCATCATATATGGTAAGAGTGCAATGGTAAGAGTGCACTATCAAATCCATGACTCCATACATGTGCATTATATGGAAGCCCCTCCTACGACGTGCGTTCAAGGGGTATTTAAAAAACCCCTTATCTGTGAATTTTGAGCTAATAAAACTACCCCTTTTTCTTTATAGACTTACGGGTTTTTTTCCAAAGTACAATTAAAATACCCCTCTTGTAATTGTATTTCTGTAAATTTACCCAATATTTTGGATTTAAAAAACCCCACCTAATGATCGCACGTGGTAGACTTACATTTTTTGAGGTGCACCCCCCGAGATCCAATCATTATCTGAATATGGAAGCATTACCAAGAGCTCTTAAAAGAGCATAAAACCACCCTGTTGTTCTAACATACATACATCAAAGCCCAAAGGCCGCCAACATCAAAAGCCTTCAGCAAGCTTTCCACACATTGGAGACCAACCTTCCTCAAGGCCATACGCACAGCTACAATGAAAAAAACTTCAAACCTCAAGCACCTGCTCCCAAAAAAAAACATGCATGTACTAGCCCACTACCAAGCCATCCACTCTGTACATATGCCAGGGCATTCAGGGCAAAGCTTTTTTACATGCCATGCATCCCATATATACACAAGCCCAAAACACCTTTACAAAATGCCTGACACTTGGCTTAGTTAAAGGCAACTTTTTCTTGATCCCATTAAATCTAAGTATGAGAGTGTTGTTAAAGGTTTAAAAAGGAAAAATGATCCTTATAATAATTTTATAGTAAAAACTCAAAAAGAGTATTTACCTATTGTGTTTTCATTCCTTACGCTTCATTAATGTGAGGACTAATTCTAAACTTCCATTTACTTATTGGATCCTTGATCCTCCCAGGGATTCCAAATTCCCTTTTCTGATTAAGAATTATCCAAGTTTTCTCAATGGATATTTTTACATTCTTTCTCAAATTTTTCAAAATAAGATATATTCAATATTCTTCTTTTTAATAAAAGATTCATGGGATTTACCAAAATCAATTCTACCCAATTTCTCAATAAAAATGATAATACTCACAACTTCACTTTTAATAAATACTCATTTTTTTAATTATGCCAAAAATTTCTCTTTTAACATTTAATTATTTGGATCTCGAATATCATGGAAATTTTTACATCAAAATTCTTATGCATAAAAAAAAATTTAGCAAAAATTTATCTTTTCTCGTAATTAAATAATTATACATACATACTAAAAAGTATTCTTTCATGAATATGATAAAAATCATTCTTCTTTCTTACAATTTCCAAACCTAGAATATGGTAGGAAGTCCTCTTTTAGCATTATGCATAAAAATAAGATATGTATTTTTTTTCTTTAAAAGTTGCCATAGATTCGCTGCTATAACTAATAATTCTCAATTTTTCTAAAAGAATAAAAGCTTGTTATGAAAATATTATAGAAACTTCTCTTCTAAACTTGAAATTAGATTTATGCATTCATAGTATAATTATCACCTTAATTAATGTATAATTATGATTAATTATCTAGATTAACCCAAAATATACATTCCTCATTTCTAAAAATTTCAGCATAACCTCCTTTCCATTTAGGATGAATTTATAGGATTTTTCATACCATAAACAAGATTAAGAGAATTAATCCTTCTTTTTCCTAGATTAAAAATCATGAAAAATAACTAATCCCTTTCTCTAGCTTGCCAAGCTTAGATATTAGCTTAAGATAAAGAGATTATGAAATAGAATCATCCTTTTCTCAAGATCCAGCCCCCATAGGAATGACTAATCTTTTCAAGAGAGAGATTTTCTTAAAATTAAGCATAAAATTCAACATTGATTTAAATAGACATTGAGAGACTTTGGGAAAGCTTGATTTGAATAAAGACCATCATTTTGAAAGCTTCTCAAGCTTGAGAGGGGTTGAGAAGAAGAAAATCATTGAGATAATCCATAAAAATTAATCTTACCACTAAGTTTGGCTTGATTCTTGATTAGCAGTGAAGCCCCCAACCAATCAATTGGACACCAAGAGGATAAAAGCAAACTTCAAGGGTTGGTGGAGAGAGAGAGAAGCTCCAAACTCCCAAGAGAAGAGGAAAATTAAGGGATAATAGAAAATATGCTTATTTTAAGATAATACTGGCATATGGTATAGCTCCCATATGAAAATACAAAGGAATCAGGGTCTATTTATAGGTGAGGGAGGCCACTAACCAAGTCCAACTGGGTTCTAGAATTTTCCAACTTCATCTTGACTCAATTTGGATAAGATTTGGACCAAATTGGCTCCCTTTCTTATCTAGTTTGATCTAGGAGAGAGATAAAAATATCACATTTTTTGAATTAAAAAACCCAACCACACATGTGAAAAAGGTGCCTACCTCAAGAGTCTCCCTCTCCTTACCAAGGTGTCACTATCTCTTAATTTTTAACTAAGGTGTCACTATCTCTTAACTAATAAACCTTGTACTCAATCAACTCTTCATCTTATGTGAGTATTTACTCATTCTTTGGATTTATCCCATCCCAACACTTGGATTAATCCAATTGGCCCATTGGAACCATAATTGGACCATAATACAATGTAAGGTTCCCCCCCTTCTAAAATAGGGGAAACACTTAAGATAGTCCACTAAGTCTTAACTTGGAGAAAATTTCCTATTTATCGCGACACCTTGACCATGTAGAGATTCAAGGATACGATTCATAGGTAAGACCTAGTCCTATCCCACGCGGCGCGGGGGGAGCGTGATCTTCTAAAAATCAAATCACCCATAGGGTAATTGATCATCATAAATTGGGCAACTACTAGACTTGATTTCTAGAGGCAACGCTTTTTTCCTCATCCATGCAAGGCACAGCCGCCCGCCGCTGGCCTAGTCTTCTAGAATAGAGTTGCCCAAGAACCTATTTATCTAACGTAGGACTTTCACTTAATATGTTGGAAAGCTACCCGACTAATCACGTCTACCCAGGATGGTGCCGTCAGGGCATTCCATCCTCCCACTTTCCACCCTACTCACGCATCAACTTGTTTTCTAATTAATCCTACCACACTGTTTGACATAAATAAACATGTTCCTTAATTAAGGCCCTTTTCACAAGGTTTATTAGAACAACCTTTTTCCACAGTATAATAATGCCAAAGACAAGATTTTTTAAAAAAAGTTTATACATGAATCAATTCCATACAAGCCAAACCGGCTCTCTTATTCTTTTCCTTTATACTACCGATGATCTAGAATTCGGCCTTCCAGCCTCTACATGCTGGGCAAAACCCTACGGGACCATACATCTCATCGTCACATCCGCTCGCAAGGACTCAAGCTGGCCTGTTGCCCTTTCAGGCTCCATCGCTCGATCCTCTCGCCCCTCAGAGGGATGTCTGCACACTAGGGTGGGCGTGATCACTGCACTAGCCTGGGCCCTCAAAACTAGACAGCATCATAATCTCTTGTCTCAATCGGCGAATCTTATTCTCCCAATGGTATGAGGGATACCTTGGGCCATTCCTGGGCTTTGCTAACGATGCCGATCGGCTACACAAGAATGGAACGGAGTTCACGTCGAAGCCAGGAAAAACTTGCACTCTTTAAAGATAACAATTTCAATGCAATTCATTGAATACAGCATCACTCAATTTGTAACTTCATACAATTTTATGTCATTATTTTAAAAGGAAAAGATACACATTTATTAACACTAATATTTAAAAAAAACTCTTCTTTAAAAGATAACCAAGCTAACCTGGCTAGCATTTCCTTGAGGAGCTTGTAAAGGGAGGGTTGGCATCGGGGGCTTCTTCTCTAATCTCGTTGTTGCGCGCTGTCGTGCCACGGCACGTCTATGGTGTGAAACCATGCATGTGAGGCCATTAAATGCAAATCCAGATGCATGGATTAAGTGCCACAGTGTACATGATATTCCGAGGGCTAGTAGAAGTCCCTGTGCTTGTGTACATATGGAATGCGTGAAGTGTGGAGAGTTTTGCTCGGGGATGCCTTAGCAGATGGGGGGGTGGCAAAGTATGTCACGTGTTTTTCTGAGAGGTATTTCGGGCTTGTGTAAATATGGATGCATGGCTTGTGTGAAGGGTTTTGCTATGAAGGGCGTTGCCAGGTGTTCAGTGTGGATGGATTTGATTTGAGGTTTGTGCAAGCTTGTCTGGAACGAGGTGATATCAGCTCCTCAATGGCTCGTATATGTACGCGTCCCTTTAAATGAGTGGGCATGTAGGGCAGCTCTGCTGGGCGAGAGGAAAAGACCCTTTAAGTGGTGGTGATGAGCGTGAGATGCAAAGTGGGCATCGAGGTTGTATTTGATTCAGTATGTGGAGATTGGGGGAGCAATTGATGATGTGGCCAATGTGCCTTGACATGGTGTGAAAAGAAGCATAATTGTGTAGCCATCTCTTAGGCCTTAGAGAAGAAATAAAATATAATAGTAAACGTGGCCAATTTGTGCAAAGGCCACATGGGAGCTTTAGGTGGCTGCCAGCGCATATTCCAGAAGCAAGGCGAAGCTGGCGAAGTCGACAGCGTGCAAATAAAGTGAAGACCGCCACGTTGAACTGAGGGAGGGGAGCCTCGTCATTCTCTGCAGAGAAGACAGCATGGTGCGGCCGTCGTGTAGAGGCAGGGGAGGCTTCTCCAGCAGAGCAGCGGACACACAGGAGAGAAGTGTGGGCTGGCGTGTGGGAGCCGTCTCGCAGGTAGACGTGTGAAGAAAAGCGAGAAGGCGATTTCTGGATTTCAGCTCTGGGGCGCAGCTGCAAGACAAGCGAAGGGAAGCGCAGGGGCGGTCGTGAAAAGAGGCTGGGGCCCTCCCTTGTGAGCTGCAGAGAAGTGTTCGAAATGAGAGCTGCAGGCTAGTGGCCATCGTGTAGAGACTGGGAGTTGAAGGCCGTTGTGTAGATACGGCGGCGGGGACAGAGCAAAAGCTGGAGTGTGGACGCGCAAGTCGAAGGGCTGGCAGAGGTCGAGAGGGGAGCTCAGTGGGGGGCTTTGAGGTGTGTGCAGCCACGAGCTGGAGCTGCAAGGGTTCGTGTGGCTAGGCGCAGCTGCTGATGGGGCGCTGTCTGTGGGAAAGAGAAGGAAGCTGTCTGTGGGAAAGAGAAGGAAGCTGGCGAAGATTGGAGCCGCTAGAGAATCTGGCGCAGCCGGAGGTGCTCTACTAAGCCAACAGAGCCAATGTAGTGGTTTTCAAAGAGTGGGCCGCCTTGCAGAGGCGTGGTGAGAGAAGAAGAGAAGCGGGCTTGTGGCATTACAGGTGATCGAGAGGCTGGGCAGCTGCTGCTGCAGGTGATGGCGCCAAAGGGTGAGCCACTGAAGTAGCTGGTAGTCGGGCTGATAGCGCAAGGAGAGTCGAAGGGCTGACAGGCTTGGCTGGAGGTGCTTGGCTGGAGGTGGGCGCAACTGCAGGATTGTAGAGTAAGTGATCATACGGGCAGCAAATTTGTGTCTGTGTGCAAAACCAAAACCTGCATTTAATCGCCAATTTAGTGAAGCATATGTGTGTGTAAAAGAAACCTTGAAGCTTCACCTACTTGAAGAGTGTGTGTGTGTTTGATGCAATCCAAACAGCAAGCTTAGTGTATAAAGAAGTGTGTGCTTTGCCTTGTACATGCGTCTCTGAGAGTGGAGGGAGGAGGTTTGGCAGGATTTATTTTCTCTAAAGAATCAAATCAAGTGTATGCAAATCATTTACAGAACACCAAACTCTCACAGCCAGACACCCAGTGTGTTCTCGGCTAGACCGCACACATCACGACAGCTTTGGTGAACCCGACGTGAAACTGTTGGGGTGAGAGTTAGTGGTGAAATACATAGTGCAAGTTATGGCTCAGAATCCTGAGGGACAGGGGGTTCATTTTGACCCCGGGTTTATGCAAATGTTTCAGATGTTTACTATGTATATGAAAGAGCAGCAAGCGACTGAGAGGGAGCAAATTTCCACGACTAAAGCACTAAAGTCAATCGTGAAAAAGGTGGATCAATTTGATGGTAAAGACATCACAAAGTACCTATGCAATTACACAAAGGAAATGGAGCTAAACAGGGTGACTGAGGAGGATATGGTTTGAAGTTTTGAGCTGGTATGTGTTCCCAAAATAAGAGAGCGCATAAGAAGATTACAGGCAACACATGGTGGCAGAAATTGGGAGGAGTTCAAGCTTGCTTTGAAGGATGATTATTTCATGGAGGATTCCGAGGCAGGAGACTGTATACGTCTTGAGACTGGCTGGGAAGAACCTGTGGATTCTCAATCTGTTCATTCCTACATTGCAAAATGCCAGAATAATGAGGCACAGGTAGAGGAAAAGCATAAGAGGGAAAATGACGAAGGAGATGCCATGGATGATGGTTATGATGCTTCTATGAATGCTTTGCCATGTTTGGTTGATAGTGTTCAAGGTGTTGATGATATGCATGTTGCTAATGATGTTATGGAGGATAGTGCATATGTGACTGAAAGTCATACGAATGTTGTTTCAGAGGATGTTTGCTTTGCAGATGGTGGTTTTTGTTTGGAGTTTCTCTTTCAAGACAAGCAGGTTTTGTTAGAGGATCAGTTTAGTGAAGTTAATGTTTATGTGGATGAGTCTATTGCTCAAGACAGTGAGGATCTTGGGATGGCTCTCAGCTGTTTGATGATGATGAGTTTCTATTTGCAAACATCGGTAACCAACAATCTATGAATGAGGCTTCTTGCACTCTTGATGATGCTAGAGATGTGTTTTGTTTACATGGCAAAGATGATGCTTTTGATGTTTATGCTATTGATGGACCGGGACATTTTGATGTAGCATCACACCTCGATTTTCTTGCACCAGTTTGCATAGATGCATGTGAAGCATGTTAAGGCTTTGACAGCATATTGGTGGTGAAGATAGATGAGGAGGTAATATGAAAAAGAGCACAATGTGATGAATGGCTTGCTATGATGCCATTATGTGTATTTGAACCAAGGATATGCTATAAGTCAATGGAGCAGGCTCATGTGGAATGCAAATGGGTATTTGATCGTGGTATATGGATTGTTGGCAACCATGACAAATGTATTTGGGGATTGAATGCAGAACAATGGTGGATAATCAGGAAGGCTTTGTTTTTTTTACTTGTTTGATATTTATGGATACCAAAGCTTGGTTTGAAACACTTTAAAGTGTTTCAAACATGGGGGTTGGCCAGATGATAGGTTCTTTTTGCTGATTAATGTATGAAGATGACATTCAGATATATGTGGATCTTGATGACAGACGACAGGTTCTTTTTGCTGATTAATGTATGAAGATGATATTCAAATATATGTGGGTCTTGATGATGACTTGGCACATACCGGGAGGATGTGCAGGTTTAGAGGGGGTGGATGTCATGCCACGGCATGTCTATGGTGTGAAATCATGCATGTGAGGCCATTAAATGCAAATCCAGATGCATGGATTAAGTGCCACAGTGTACATGATATTCCGAGGGCTAGCAGAAGTCCCTGTGCTTGTGTACATATGGAATGCGTGAAGTGTGGAGAGTTTTGCTCGGGGATGCCTTAGCAGATGGGGGGGTGGCAAAGTATGTCACGTGTTTTTCTGAGAGGTATTTCGGGCTTGTGTAAATATGGATGCATGGCTTGTGTGAAGGGTTTTGCTATGAAGGGCGTTGCCAGGTGTTCGGTGTGGATGGATTTGATTTGAGGTTTGTGCAAGCTTGTCTGGAACGAGGTGATATCAGCTCCTCAATGGCTCGTATATGTACGCGTCCCTTTAAATGAGTGGGCATGTAGGGCAGCTCTGCTGGGCAAGAGGAAAAGACCCTTGAAGTGGTGGTGATGAGCGTGAGACGCAAAGTGGGCATCGAGGTTGTATTTGATTCAGTATGTGGAGATTGGTTGATGATGTGGCCAATGTGCCTTGACATGGTGTGAAAAGAAGCATAATTGTGTAGCCATCTCTTAGGCCTTAGAGAAGAAATAAAATATAATAGTAAACGTGGCCAATTTGTGCAAAGGCCACATGGGAGCTTTAGGTGGCTGCCAGCGCATATTCCAGAAGCAAGGCGAAGCTGGCAAAGTCGGCAACGTGCAAATAAAGTGAAGACCAACGCGTTGAACTGAGGGAGGGGAGCCTCGTCATTCTCTGCAGAGAAGACAGCGTGGTGCGGCCGTCGTGTAGAGGCAGGGGAGGCTTCTCCAGCAGAGCAGTGGACACACAGGAGAGAAGTGTGGGCTGGCGTGTGGGAGTCGTCTCGCAGGTAGACGTGTGAAGAGAAGCGAGAAGGCAATTTCTGGATTTCGGCTCTGGGGCGCAGATGCAAGACAAGCGAAGGGAAG
Organism: Cibotium barometz; assembly: GCF_041138505.1. Taxonomy (NCBI): domain Eukaryota; kingdom Viridiplantae; phylum Streptophyta; class Polypodiopsida; order Cyatheales; family Cibotiaceae; genus Cibotium; species Cibotium barometz. The sequence continues at coordinate 10,627,849 of NC_141059.1, forward strand.
CTCAGGGGCGGTCGTGAAAAGAGGCTGGGGCCCTCCCTTGTGAGCTGTAGAGAAGTGTTCGAAATGAGAGCTGCAGGCTAGTGGCCATCGTGTAGAGACATGGAGTTGAAGGCTGTTGTGTAGATATGGCAGGGACAGAGCAAAAGCTAGAGTGTGGACGCGCAAGTCGAGAAGGGCTGGCAAAGGTCGAGAGGGGAGCTCAGTGGGGGGCTTTCAGGTGTGTGTAGCCATGAGCTAGAGCTGCAAGGGTTCGTGTGGCTAGGTGCAGCTGATGGGGCGCTGTCTGTGGGAAAGAGAAGGAAGCTGGCAAAGATTGGAGCGGCTAGAGAAGCTCGCGCAGCCGGAGGTGCTCTACTGAGCCAACAGAGCCAACGTAGTGGTTTTCAAAGAGTGGGCCGCCTTGCAGAGGCGTGGTGAGAGAAGAAGAGAAGCGGGCTTGTGGCGTTACAGGTGATCGAGAGGCTGGGCAGCTGCTGCTGCAGGTGATGGTGCCAAAGGGTGAGCCACTAAAGCAGCTGGTAGTCGGGCTGATAGCGCAAGGAGAGTCGAAGGGCTGACAGGCTTGACTGGAGGTGCTTGGCTGGAGGTGGGCGCAACTACAGGATTGTAGAGTAAGTGATCATACAGGCAGCAAATTTGTGTCTGTGTGCAAAACCAAAGCCTGCATTTAATCGTTAATTTAGTGAAGCATATGTGTGTGTAAAAGAAACCTGGAAGCTTCACCTACTTGAAGAGTGTGTGTGTGTTTGACAGCAAGCTTGGTGTATAAAGAAGTGTGTGCTTTGCCTTGTACATGCGTCTCTGAGAGTGGAGGGAGGAGGTTTGGCAGGATTTATTTTCTCTGAAGAATCAAATCAATTGTATGCAAATCATTTACAGAACACCAAACTCTCACAGCCAGACACCCAGTGTGTTCCCGGCTAGACAGCACACCGCACGACAGCTTTGGTGGATGTCGTGCCATGGCACGTCTATGGTGTGAAACCATGCATATGAGACTATCAAATGCAAATCCAGATGCATGGGATTAAGTGCTATGACGAGTCATTATATGATGCCCATGTACATATGTTCATATTGTAAATGAGGTTCAATAAGAGGAGCCGAGGCTGAGTCGAGTCTCGAAGCTTTTGTACATGAGTGTGGTGTGAATTATGGAGCCTTATGCTTATGGTGGACCTTGCAGTAGGGAACACCCTTCTCAACATGTATGGAAATGTGAGAGCATATATGATATAAGGATTGGTTTTGAAGAATACCCTTTGGAGATATCGTGTCTTGGAATGCCATGATTTCAGTTCTTACTCGGAATGAGCAAAACAAGAAGAACTTTAATAAGATACTGCACACATTCAAAGTCTTTGTGTGTCCTCATAAGCAGAATGATCCCTTCAATAATATCTTCATGCCCATGGATGGTGAATCTAGTGGCAACTATGCTAGTGAGAAACTATTTCAAGATGGATCTTGTGAGTAAGGTGGTGGTGGTGGTTCTGCTGTTACTCAGACTTCATGGGTAAGTGGGAAACACTCAATTATGTACATGGTCTGCATGGCTATGTAAATGATGGTATGGGTGGCTCATCAAAGAGCTATGTGAATGATGTAAATGGCTACCCATGTGCATGATGTGTAGTAGCTTCTCTATGGTATTGATGAGCCGAATCAATGATTACCTCTTATGGGAGTGCAATCATGATGCATGCTTTAGTAGGCTTATGATATGAATATGATATTTGATGCTGCTTTGGTCCAAGCATATACATATGAGGAGTAGATATATCATGTGTATAGAAGGTAGTAAAGACGGCAGCTTGCCTGGCAGTAACCAAAAGAGATATCCGAAATTAATGCAAAAAAAAAAGGTGGCGCAAGTGTTTTTGAAACTTGGGAAATACGAAAATTCAGCTGCAAAAGGTGGGGAACGCCCGAATCCCTTGCGGGAAGGAAAGAAGAACCAGAGAAGGAGCGCATATCGTAGGTGTGTGCAGAAAATGAGAACCAGGAGCGCCATCTAACCAGTGATTTTAAAATCAAAAAGGCGACTACTGTTCATAGCTTCTTGGGGTTAGAATTAAAGAGGATATTGAGTACTATCAAGGGATACGGTTTTCACATCATAGGCATCTTGTTCCTTGTGCAGTCGGTAGTGAAGTGGCCGTGAGGGGAAAAGTGAAAATCAAAGAAAAAATCCGCTTTTTTTACTTTCAGATAAGTAAATTTTGTTTTTGTTTATTACCACTTATAAATTGAAAAATGGTATAACCTATGAAACCTTTAAGGTTTTAGAAGACGAGAAGGTTTTGGATTTGAAGGATCTTGGAATAAGAAAGTATCGAAATACAATAAGGTTCTTGGAAATTGGGTTTTATTTTCTACTCGATTGGATTTTGGAATGCAAGTCATGGAGTTTCCTAAAAATCACATGAGCATGTTATAGATATGCCATATGTCATCTTTGTTTGTGAGTTGTTGGAATTTAAAAGCAGGTTTTCAGGAGATAAAGAGACACCTTGAAATGATGGAATTGGTGTCACTTGATGTATGTGATGTGAATGGTCACATGTATGTGGGAATTTTTTGAAGATTATGTTGTGCCTACATGTGATTGGTTTGAGGCATTTGGAAAAAGGAGTCAGTAAATCTATGCTTGAAACGGGACATGCACTTGATACACAATTTATGTGCAATCATCAGGCTGAATTCGGGGATGTATTGAGGTGAATTGGCACATGTTTATGTCATCAAAAATGGAGATGTCTTATGCTCCTTGGAGAGTTATGTGTGTGAGTTTCCTTGTGGGAATTAGAAGCTACTCTCACAGCTAGAAGTCTCGTACTTTTCCAGCTAGAAGTCTCGTACTTTCCCAGCGACACCATCCACGTTACGACAGCGCTCCTCCCGAGGTAATATTCTGACGTTTTCGGGAAGGGGCCATCTTGGATGTCGTCTTGTAGGGCTCGCTGTGTCGTAGTCAAAACGCTCCAGTCAGATCTCAATTCAAGATCGTTTGCTCACCGTATGAGCAAAAGACCACAGCGCATGAACCCTCTCTAAAGCAAAAACCTCTTATACTAAAGTCCACGCAAATTTGGGGGGGGGGAGGGGAGAAGAGTTAAGGACATTGCTTGCTAGCAAGAGGGGGGATGGAGGAAAATTGCCTTGTCTGAAAAGTGGCAAATGAGGGGGTGTGGAGAGGGGTGGCTGCAAGGGGCGACTGTACTACAGCAAGTACACTGCACAGGAACGGACGGCGGCACAACAGAGCATACACTATACGCAGAAATGCATGTTGCCCATGGAGCACCCCGGGGAGGTTTATATAGATGTGGGGTACGGGTATGGGCACTACGCAAAGCAAGGACGAAAGGACGGTGTACCAGTAAAGGCTGTGGATCAGTGGCCTACATGGCTCAGGGGGAAAGGTACGGTGTCGGCGGTTAACAGGGAAAGGAGTGGTACGTAGGTACCTTCTCTGGTCAGGGGGGCAGCATGGGTGTCCACGTAGCAGTACATGTGGACCACACAGTGGGCGGTCGTCCTTTGGTTCTTGTGCCGCCATCATACGAGCACCCTGGTAAGTGTGTACGATCCAAATTTTTGACACCGGCCTCGATTGCGTGCCGGACCACCCCGAGGGGCAAAATTTGTTTTTGTGCGAGATGTTCTCCTGCTCATTGGGGTGCAGATCGTTTGTCAATCGGACGCCCGGTCGTGCATTTATTAAGGTTTAAAGGTTGTCGCTTTTTAACTAAAAATGACTGAAATTTGCATATAAGCTTGATCCGGTGTCCGTTTTGGATGCTGTAAAATCCTATATTAGGGTAAAATTACGTGCAAATTCCAAATTTGGACTCAAAATTTGAAGATTCTAAGTAAAAATGACTCACTTAATAAAATCATTGATTTTTATACCATAAAAACTCATAAATTTATCTATTACATGGACATTTCTTTATTAGTGAAGATGGGTATGTTACATCCTTTCCCCCTTTTAAAGAAATCAAGATGTCCTCATCTCGTCTCATGAATTGGGGATAATTCTTTAAGAGTGTAGCTTCATCTTCCCAAGTTGCATCCTCTTCTGGGTAATCTTTCCACTGTACTAGATGTTCTATAAGAGTTCTATTTTGGAGTTGTCTTTCCCTAGAATCTAAGATGCTACTGGGATGTAATTCAAGGGCTCCTTGAGTAGGGATTACAACTTGTTCATCATCAAGAATATGATCGAGACTGGGTACATAAGGTTTTAACAAACTTACATGAAATACATTGTGGACTTTGATATGGACTGGGAGATGGAGTTTATAGGCACTTTTACCTAGACACTTGATAACTGTATAGGGACCACAATACCTAGGGCTGAGCTTCTTATATTTCCCAAGTGATAGAGAAATTCATTTGGGTCGCACTCGTAGAAGAACTTTGTCTCCTTTTTTGAAGATCCTTTCAGACCTCTTGGTGTCAGCATAAGGCTTTTTGTCGATCTTGGGCAGCTTTAATATCCTTTTGGATTGCCTTGGTTTGTTCCTCCATCTCTTCGAGCATTTTCCTAGATGCCTCAACTCTTATGGTCGGATTAGAGAAATTTAGAGGAGACAAGAATTCTTGCCCATAGAGTGCTTTGAATGGTGACATTCCTATGCTGCTCAGATGATAAGATGCATTGTAGGCAAATTCTACCAAAGGAAGGTATTGAATCCACCTTCTTGGTTCCCGTCCACAATATGCTCTAAGAATGTCTTCATAGACTTGATTGACTGTCTCAGTCTGGCCATCAATCTCTGGATGATAAGCTGTGTTAAAGCAAAGTTGAGTTCCTAGGGCTTGAAATAAGGACTGCCAGAACTTTGAAGTGAAGTCAAAATCCCGGTCACTTACTATCCTTTTTGGGAGACCATGACGTTTGAGCACTTCGCTGCCCAGCACCAAAATTTCGTTGCTTACCCCCACAAAGCTAGGAGTGAAATTTTGCTGCTCACTAGTAACCTGAGAAATTGTCACTCCGCCTAAATCCCCGCCGACCTACTTCCCTATTGCTGCACATGCACAGCTACGCCTGTAGCCCAAGTTTTCCTCCCACCTTAACTCATCCCTTAAGGGTCTTGAATCAATCAAGTCTCCCTCTCCAAGGTAAGCTCTTCTTGATTTCCTCTCTCTTTCATGGTTTTATGTCTTCTTTCAAGCTTTCATGAAAAACTTGGATATAGCTTCTCTCCCTTCTCCTCTCTCCTTTTCTCCCTTCCCCTCTCTCATTTTCTCCCTTCCTCTCTCTTTTTCTCTCCCTTTCCATAACCCTAGCCTAATGCTGCATAGAGCTCTAATAGACAGTTTTGATGGAGAGCTCTCCATCAAAGATTTCTATTAAGCATTATATGCATTATGCATAGGTTTAGGCTTAACATAAACTAGTTTTTCTATTCACTTATGCATTAAGATTAGGGTTTAGGGCACTCACCTCTTTTTTTTCTTGTTCTTTTTGCTTACTAATGTGTTAATGAGGGCTAACGTTTTTATTTATTATGTTTCTTTTTTGTAGGATTATTCAAGTGAACAAGCTTTTGGGCATAGCCTCTCATACGGTAAGCCCTCTTTCTTTGTGCTTTGTGCTTCTTGTCTTTGTGTTTTTGTACCCTTGGGTGCCAGGGATTAGTGAAAATCCCTGTCCCCACTGCACATTGAATTTGGGGGTGCTAGTAGCGGAAGTATCACTTCTTGCACGGAGGGTAGAGTCTCTCACTCGGGGCCTCACCCACGGATATCCGAACAAGAGACTAATCCCTCGTCTTCCAAAACCGACCTAGAAAAAACTTCCCTCGCCCAAAAAGCACGAGTGATTTCTCCAAGAAAATTTATTCTAACGTAGTCAAGAGCCTTAATTTACCTATTAACATTCCGACCAAGCCTGCAGGTCACATGGTCGAGTCAAGGGAGGAACTTGCACTTGGATCATAGAGACCAACACTTTTTTCCTCATCTCAAGAGGCACAACCATTGATTCTTTTCAATAGAACAAGGATTATCCGTGATTTACTTCAACTATTGTAACTTAACAGAATTGAGTCTTATTTTAGGGATCCATGCCTAACCCCATCCAATCCCATGGGTTAGCCAACCGCCCAACCACTGTATTGATAGGATCCATTTAGAAATTTGGTTATGTTTTGCCTCAGGTACCAGGGAAAAGAGTTCCTAGGCCCCCTAGCCGGCACTTCAACAACGTTCAAGATAGTCACACCACTTACACACCCAATATGAAATTACCTTTTTCAGAGATTCAGCTATCTTTAAAACAATCTTTTAATGAAACCATAGTATCACTGATCATAATCCTCCAAAATATCTAGCTTGAATTCCAATTTCCAATCATTTCTTTGTCGGTGTACCTATGGCTTCATTGGCAACCAGAACCCTCACCACCTACGCACTCAGGGGCCTTTTCGATAGTCCCTAGCTCATAGTACCTGGAAATATAATCACATAAAAAAATCCAGATGGAATCTCCGTTGAAGATCAGCAAGATCAACCAACATATCCATATAAAAGAACCATGGACTCATCGTGTTGTAGACCAACAAGGCCAATCAACGAGATCCATGCCCATGTTCACAAAACAATTCCAACTCATAGTTTCATTTTCTTCCTCGATGCACGTGTGGGTATCTTTGGTGACCTAGAGCCCGAGCACCGTATGGTCAACACCCTCTAGGCTCCTTCACAAGTCACCTAGCACTTCACTCATAGGCTGCTTCTTCCTTGGTCCCTCATCCACTTTATCAGAAGCTCAACATTTAAATCAAACCGAGGCTGGTAAAGACCTCGGCCAACCTTACCACGCGAGATGTCCTCCATTGACTCTCCGTCAACTGTTGTTGCAACCTTCACTTGGGTCGTCTCATGATGACCATAATCGACAAGATAGTCAAAATGCTTCCCCAACATTCTTAACATAAAACAATCTTTTAAAAACAGGTTTCATAAATACAATTTCTAACGAACTCTCATCTTTCCACATTGTTCCACATCATTTCTCGTTATTCCACATTCCTCTACATCAATTCACATTGCTTATTCCACATCCAGTTATATCTATTCCCATCGTCCTTCATCCATACTCATCCAATCACATCATATTACATCTCATCACATCTATTCATATCTATCCTCATTACATCATGTCACATCCATCCACATTACATCTCATCCATTCACATCTATCCAGGTCCATATCACATCACATCACATCTCATCCATTCACATCTACCCAAATCCACATCACATCACATCACATCTCATCCATTCACATCTACCCAAATCCACATCACATCACATCACATCACATTCATCCACATTACATCTCATCCATCCATTCACATCACATTCATCCACATTACATCTCATCCATCCATCCATTCACATCACATCGCATCCACTACAAGACATTGCTGCCATACACGCGTTCCATACACGCGATAAGTTACGAGCGCGTGTATGATCGCGCATGTATTTGAATAGTATTGGGCGCGTGTATATTGGCATCTAAATTCGCGTGTATTGAACTTTAAGTAATGCGTCTACCAGGGCGTGTATAAGTGCGTGTATATACACGCAATTATACACGCATCAATACATGCCTTATTTAGAAAACTAAATTCCTTTACAAAATTAAAAACTATTTTCTTTAAACCATCTCATAGTACATTACAGTATATATCATTACACAATCCTGCTACATGCGTTTACAACAATGAAATATATTCAAAAATAAATCATGAGATAATTAAAAGACAACATATACAATAGAAATGTCATCAATTTAGAACGATACAGTGATGGATTGGTTAGGGTTCGATCTCATCTTCAATAAGATCCATCCTTGCAACATCAATATCCATTTGATCAATTTGTAAGGCTACGATTAAATTTATTCCACTATCGATATTCTGTCCATTGATAATGGTATCGATGTCTTGATCATCCTATCACCATCATCCTCAATGGTAGGGTCATTCTTGTGATCATGAGAAATGGCACGCTCATCCTCATTATCATGATCATCTCTTATTTCTTGATCATCGATCACAACATCTTCATTGGCATGTTCGACATCATCTTCATTGCGGCTTGTTATATCCTCCATATGCTCCATATCAGTGAATGTATTATACATCACTTTGGAACGTGGTGCAATAGGGATGACATACCACCATTTAATGTCATACACCATTGGCAGATAGATAACCTACTCAAATACACATACTGCAGTAATTAATTAGCATATCAAAAGTTAAGGGGTACGCGAGCTTAGATATATATGTACATGAAACACATTAGGTAAAAAATGCATACCTGCTCACATTGTTGTGGCAATACGAGCCTATCTTTCTTTGTTTGCCAAAACTTTGTAGAGTCAATAGTTACATAGCCACTTGCATGGCGTTTTATCGTTGCATTAGGCCCTTTTTTCACCACGTTCATTTGCCATTTGACATCCAAAACATACACAAAGAAGCGACGAAAGTCAAGCCTAAATATGTCTTGGATTGTGCCACAATAATCATCCATTTTTCCATTAGCTCCCTCAAAGCTACTAATGACACCGCAATCTTGTGTATTCCTCTTTTCATCAATTCTTTGTGTTCGAAAATGCTTGCCTTCACACCATATAGCATTGAACATAGTGCACTGGACCAAAATAGAAGCAATATTTGTGTAAGCAATGTGAATAAATATTAAAAGCAAATCACTTACAACTAATGCAAAACATTAGTTCTATGTAGCTTTAACATGCATCCTCGTGCATACTCCCATTCTTCCGTCGTGATATGCAGCCCCTCGTCGCTCTCTGCTCTCTCCATTTCCTCATGCAACCAATCAACATGATATCATTCGGAAGTGTTGCTAGATGCTTAGGGTACGCCTTACGAGAGCCATGTTGCCTCCGAAAGAGAGCTCTTTCTACTTGCCTTTTTGTCTTTGCATCCCCATATCTTGTAACCCATCTGCTCATCACATCACTATTAAGGATGCAAGTGAAATTGAGATCATCAATCAATGTTCTGTTAATTACTTTACTCTGTCCTTTTCCTTGAGGCACAATAGAGGTCAACCTCAAGTCCTCTTCATTGCTCCATAGTCGTGGCAAAGAGCTGTCCACCTGACCAAGAAATTCTAAAATATATACAAGAGACTCTTGTATCAACCAACCCTCGGCCATGCTTCCTTCGGGCCTTGCACTTTGCCTCACAAAGTCTTTTAAGGTCTTCATAAAGCGCTCTAGGAAGAACATCCAACGTGCATGCACAGTGCCACATAAAGCAATTTCGTCCACTAAATGCACAATGAGATGTAGTTGACTTGTGAGAATGGTTCACGGAAAAGTCTCCTCTACCAAACAAACCACCTCCACTGCCATAACACGCGCATCATCCAACGTGGCTGGATCAATTGCTTTGGAACTAACATATCTCAAAAATAAATGAATAGTACGTTATACCTCATGCACTTTCATTTTGCTAGGTATAATGAAGGGTGATCTGACATGGGTTTTACATACCTCACAAGCTCGCCCATCTTATAAATATATTTTTTCAAACTCTTATTTGCACAATGGTCGATGCTAGTAGGTAGTATGAACTGCACACATAAGAGCACATGTATATATGGTTTATGGCATTACAAAATTTAATTTCAACGTACAAGACTTGAAAAACCCTTCCTTGGAGCATCTTGTGCCAATCGTGGGACTTCAACCCATATAGTTGCTTAACGCCTCTTTTCTTAGTGGTTGTAAAGGCTCCCTTCAATGATCTCATGCATCCAGTGGGAGTACGCAAAGTGGTGATGGCCTGCTTTACCTGCTTCTCCTTTTTCTTTGATATATCCATGGTGCAGGCGGAAGACGAACGTGCCCACCCTCCTCTCGTGGCCAAGCTTGACGCAAACGTCCTGCGACCCGCAAGTCCTCCCATACGCTAACATTGTCTCGTTTACCAATAACATGTTCCCAAATACCAGATCCCACATTCTTGAAGATGTGCATGGGATCAAGAAGATGGTTGATCTTAAGATGGGTCCAATATGGTAGCCAAAAAAAAATGGAGTACCTACACAAGGGATTGCTCTATGTGATCTTTAATCCAATTAGAGACTACACAAAACAAGATTGAAAAACATTACTATACCTGTTCATGCCATCTGGAGGAATAATATTTGTAGACTCCCAAATACGCTTCCAATCTTTTGCACACGAAGTGTTTGTGGAGGAATGTTACTCTTACTAGCAACATATTTAGGATGATCTGACGGGAGAAATCGATGATGATTATCGAATATGGTCTTACACAAACCGTCATTATCCGATCGATGTGAGGAATGCCATGACATGAGCTCTACTATGGATTTGCACTTGTTTGATGCGAGGAATTATAGGAAAGTGTCGCAAGACTTTACGAGGTACATCAAAACTCTTCACATCTATTCTATACCTTGCTTCACCACAAGTGGGACAATGTCGAGCCTCCTTATGCGTCCCACGAAAGAGAATGCAATCATTGACGCATGCATGTATGCGATCATAATCCAATCCTCCAAGAGATGTCACATAGCGCCTCGCTATGTCTCTTAAGGTGGGTAGTCTATTTCCCTTTGGAAGCATGTTTGATAATAGCCTGCATCCAATATCATCAATTAGTCCGAAACCCTAAACCCTAAACCACTAATTCAAATTTACAAGTTAGAGTGCTTACTTCAATAATGCATCAAGACTTGCATTGCTCCATCCATAAACTGTTTGTATATTGAGTAGTTCAAGTGAAGCACGTAAAATAGAGAATGTGCACCCTTCAAAAACCGGTGTCGATGAAGCCTTGTAAAGATGCTGTTGTTCCATATCATCGTCGTCCATACCTTTGGGATCATTCCTAAAAAGATGCCGCACCCATTAGGAACTCAATGGAGTCTTCTTGGGCCCTTTTATTTGGCAGTTTAAGGGAGTCAAACCTTTTCTCTTAAGAAGAAACGTTTTCTAATTAGAAGCTTCAAAACGGCTACTTTATTCGAATTTGAATTTTGGAGGGAAAATGGAATTTAAAATCTAGCGGATAAAACCATATCATGTAACATATCTATGGAAAGCTCTTGATGCGTAGATCACGGATCTATAATCTCCGCTCAAATCGGAGCTTGTATGTAGAAGTTATGGAGGTCCGAAAATTGTAAAATTGCCCCCTCCCCTTTTTGGGGGAAAAAGTGCACCCTTTGACCACTCTTACACCTCTCTTACAAACCATTGGTTTTTGCTTACATGGCGGGCTCCTATTTGTCAAAAAGTTAAACGTTTCCATAACCTCATGGCAAATTAAAGGGCCCAAGAAGACTCCATTGAGTTCCTAATGATATCATTAAACACTTCCTCTTCCACAACTTTGTGGGGTGCAGGGCTATTGTCATCCCTTTCCCACTCATCTCTGACAATAGATCCCGAAGCTTCAGCATTATCTCGTCGACGCTTTGCGTGCTCGCGCCGGGCATAGGGCACCATGTTAGGGTGTGGTACTGCATCCTGCTTCAATTAGAGTATATAAATTACAACTCCATTAATTTAATTTGGATACCATGAGTCATTTGAATACTATCAATTTACATCTACTCACCTCTAAACCTGTTTGATTCCATTCTCCATACATGGAGATGTGATTCAAGGTAATTCGACGCGCTCGTACAATGCATCCTTGACATCGATTACACATACACTTGATCCTTTGTCCCAACCACACATCACGATTACGATGACGCATTGTCTCATCCTCACTAGAACTGCTTGAGGAGGTTGATGACATCCTATGTACAAAAGAGTAAACACAAAATCATAATCAGTTTTCAATTAAACTATAAAAAATACGTGTATCAACGTGGCTATATCCTCAAAATCGTGTGTATCAACGCGGCTACCTCCTAAAAATCGCGTGTATCAATGCGGCTATATCCTCTTCTTCGCGTGTATAAACGCGGCAAAATCCCAAAAATCGCGTGTATAAATGCGGCTAATTTATTCTAAACGTAAAAATACACGCGCTTTTACATGCGACGACCTGTCCATATCTAAAAATAACCCGCCTTCTCCAAATAAACATTTTCAAACTCAAGATTTTCTCTCCTTCGTCGCCGCCTCTTCCAACAGAGCACTAAACCTAAGTGCAAGGAGCAGACAAGGAGCACACACGGGTGAAGGAAACCAGCCAAAAAGAAGACTCACTTTTTCAAAGGTGAGTCAGTTTGTCCTTTGTCCTGTCTCTTTCCTTCCATTTGTTTATGCTATTGTCTCTTTTCTTTATGCGTTTGTTTCCGTCCTTCTCCTTCTCTGGTTGCCATCTGGTGAACGATTGTGACAGTGGGCGACAGTGAGCTTTTTATAAGTACGATTTGTCGGAGGTCGGTCGCTTTCAAAAAAAAATTTCACAGGCCGCGTGTAGGAACGCATGTATGTCTGCGTGTATGCTGTTTGCACAGACTTTCACGGGCATATACACGCGTTTTTTGACGGATGTATACACGCGTTTTGTGACGGGTTTATACACGCGATTGCGTTTCACCCATGCTTGCTATCCAGGTTCTTTAGAGAGATGATCCCATCTGCATATGGCTTGCCTTCACAAAATCATATACGCTAGCTTGCATTTGTGCTTTGATGCAATCATGTATATACTTTTATTTTTGCAGATTCTTTATGGATCCAGGTTCTTCATCCCATCCATTTGCTTACAGCAATTGGCTGATGGAGATGCTAAATCATTTTGGGCGCCATCCTGGTCCAGTTGAGCTTACAGAGTACATGTATGCCCATCCCCCTCCTTCCATGCCTGGTATCTATACCCCGCCCGCGAGTATCCAGGTCACTCCACTGCCGTCTATGCCTACGAGTCCGACGAGACGGCATGCAGCTTCTCCTCTTCCATGCCCACCGAGGAGACATACCCCGTCCCAGACACACTCACGCACACCCTCCCAGGCACCGTCACGTCAGGTTTCAGAGCCACCATCACGTACTCCCTCAGAGCCACCGTCACGTCAGGGCTCACAGCCACCGTCACGTAGACAATCCCCCAGTCGTGACTCCACCCGCAGCAGTAGGAAGAGTGGGAGTGGAGGATGCGGGCGGGTGCTTTGGTGGGGGAGGTAGTAGGGCACGCGGTGAGAGAGGAGATAGAGGGAGAAGAGTTAGAGGAGACAGTGAGGATAAGGAGGAAATGAGAGAGGTGGAGGGAGTGATCTGCTATGATGTGACGGATAGGGGCGGGATAGTGATGGATGCGAGGGGAAAAGAGGTAATGGAGTACATGCGTGGGGTAGTATCAAACTTGTATAGAAATTATTTTATTAGATTTAAAGATCAAAATAGCCGATTAGTTGGGGAGGTGATAGAAGCTGTACATAGTCGGTACCCTAATCCCCCACATGCGACATTCTCGGATGCATGGGGAAGGACGCGAATAAGGGAGATCTTAAGTAATAAAAGATCTCACCTTAAGAAACTCGCGTACGATGATGGGCTAAATGTAGTAGCGGGTGGCTATCCTGCCGAGAAACCTGCCACACTGTGCACAAACGCGAGTGGAAGGAGGCAAAGAAACGAGCAGAGGGTGGCGTGAAGAGCAGGCAGCATGTGGAGGCACGACGGATCCAGATGGAGACCATTGGATCTTCGCATTTCGGATCTGTCGGCGTCGAGTCATGGGAGGCAGAGTTCGTATCTTGCCACTTTCTTTGATTGTTTACTTAATTCATTGATTCTATGATTATTTTAATCTTACAAATTGTGTTGATTAACGGGTTACGGGGAGGAAGCCCATAGCCCACGATACTGGGTATGCTCGCCGGCATAGCAGACGTGACACTTGGGCCATCTTCAGAGCCGAGGGACGTATTACGGACGCGCAGTTTGAGATGGCCCAGGAGACCATACGGTCGATAGGTACTTGAAAACTCTAAACGAATGATTTTGGTTTATTGAATTACATATATATATACTTATATACTATATATTACTTGAACAGGCACAAGCTGCTGATGATCCACCCGTCGCCACTGCAGAGGGTGGACGTGAGCACTACTCATCGGACATTCCGACCGATGTGAGCTCATCTGATCATGGAGGGAGCACCCAGTCATCATCTGGGTCTGAGTAGTACTTAGACTTATAGTATCACATTCCATATTGAGGATGTGGTTGTATATATATTTTTGTAACTGAAGCCATGGGCTACTTCGACATATGGACTCCCTTGTATATATATGTACACATAAAATTCTGATAGTAATATTGAATCATGAATCGATAGTATTGCATTCATGTCTGTCTTGAATCGTGTATTGACAATGTATGCATTCATGTCGTTCTTGTCTTAAATCTTCCTCGTGGGGATGGTCCAATGCACCCAAAAAAAAAATCCAGAGAGTGTTATTGGGTGCTGGAATGCTGGAACAGCATTCAGGTACCAAATAGCACTCTCTGGTTTTTTTTGTTTTGCTCTCTATTCGCGTGTATAGACGCGTCAACTCTGCAAAAAGTCACGTGTATATACGCGGATAATCTGTGAAATACGCATGTATAAGTGTAGCTAAACTGACAAAATGCATGTATACACCCTTCTATCAATGCGTCTAAGTGCAGCTAAACTGACAGAATGCGTGTATACGCCCGTGTATCAGCGCGTCTGACTATTGCTTTACACGTGCTTTTACACGCATGTCTCTGACCGCGATGATACACGCGCTAATACACGGGCCCGTTACTTTTTTTCCACAAGTCATTTTTAGCGGCTAGGAGCGCCAGTATGAGCCTGATGCCTTGTAGTGATCCATTTATATTCATTGAGATCCACATCTCATCACATCACATCCATCCACATTACATCGCATCCATTTATATTCATTGAGATCCACATCCATTCACATCACATCGCATCCATTTATATTCATTGAGATCCACATCTCATCACATCACATCCATCCACATTACATCTCATCACATCACATCCATCCACATTACATATCATCCATTCACATCTCATCACATCACATTCACATCCACTTACATCTCATCACATCACATTTACATCCTTTCACATCCATTCACATCTACCCAGATCCACATTACATTCATTCACATCTACCCAGATCCACATCACATCACATCCACATCACACCTCATCCATTCACATCTCATCACATTCATTCACATCCATCCATTCATTTACATTCATATCTATCCACATCACATCTTATCCATTCTTATTCACATCTATTTATGTCCATCCACATCTCATCACATCCATTCACATCTCATCAAATCCATTCACATCTCATCTCATCCATTCACATCTCATCACATCCTTTCATATATCATCACATCACATTCACATCTCATCACATCCTTTCACATATCATCACATCACATTCACATCTCATCGCATCCATTCACATCTCATCACATCCATTCACATATCATCACATCATATTCGTTTCATCACATCACATTCACATCTATTTACATCCCACACATCTATTTACATCCCACACATAATATTCACATCCATTCACATATCATCACATCCATTCACATATCATCACATCACATCACATTCAGTTGTACGGTTTCTCTACTTTTGATACTCATAGAACTTTTCTAAGTTTCTACCAATTGCTTGGCTTAGTTAAAGGTAACTTTTTCTCGATCCCATTAAATCTAAGTATCAAGGTGTTGTTAAAGTTTTAAAAAGGAAAAATGAACCTTATCAGAATTTTATAGTAGTAAAAACTCAGAAAGAGTATTTACATATTGTGTTTTTATTCCTTAAGCTTCATTAATGAGAACTAATTCTAAACTTCCGTTTACTCATTGGATCCTTGATCCTCCCAAGGATTCCAGATTTCCTTTTCTGATTAAGAATTATCCAAGTTTTCTCGATGGATATTTTCACATTCTCTCTCAAATTTCTCAAAATAAGATATATTCAATATTCTTCTTTTGAATAGAAGATTTATGGGATTTACAAAAATCAATTCTACCCATATTTCTCAATAAAAATGATAATACTCAGAATTTAAATTATGCCAAAAAATACTCTTTTAACATTTAATTATTTGGATCTCAAATATCATGGGAATTCCTCTTTTTACATCAAAATTCTTATGCATAAAAATAAATTTATCAAAAATTTATCTTTTCTCTTAATTAAATAATTATGCATACATACTAAAAAGTATTATTTCATGAATATGATAAAAATCATTCTTTTTTCTTACAATTTTTAAACCTTGAATATGGTAGGAAGTCTTTTTTTAGCATTATGCATAAAAATAAGATATGTATTGTTTTTCTGAAAAGTTTGCCAAAAGTTTGCCATAGCTTTCCTGCTATAACTGATAATTCTCAATTTTTATAAAAGAATAAAAGCTTGTAATAAAAATATGATAGAAACTTCTCTTTTAAACTTGAAATTAGATTTATGCATTCATAGCATAATTATCACCATAATTAATGTGTAATTATGATTAATTATCTAGATTTACCTAAAATAATCATTCCTCATTTTTGAAAATTTCAGCATAACCTTCTTTCCATTTAGGATGAATTTATAGGATTTTTCATACCATAAACAAGATTAAGAGAATTAATCCTTCTTTTTTCTAGATTAAAAATCATGAAAAATAACTAATCCCTTTCTCTAGCTTGCCAAGCTTAGATATTAGCTTAAGATAAAAGATTATGAAATAGAATCATCCTTTTCTCAAGATCTAGCCATAGGAATGACTAATCTTTTCAGGAGAGAGATTTTCTTAAAGAAAAATATTAAAATTAAGCATAAAATTCAACATTAATGTAAATAGACATTAAGAGAATTTGGGAAAGCTTGATTTGAATAAAAACCATCATTTTGAAATCTTCTCAAGCTTGAGAGGGGTTGAGAATAAGAAAGTCATTGAGATAATTGAAAACATAAAAATTAATCTTACCACACTAAGTTTGGCTTGATTCTTGATTAGCATTGAAGCCCCCAACTAATCAATTGGTCACCAAGAGGAGAAAAGTAAACTTCAAGGGTTGTTGGAGAGAGAGATAAGCTCCAAACTCCCAAGAGAAGAGGAAAATTAAGGGATAATAGAAAATATACTTATTTTAAGATAATATTGACATATGGTATAGCTCCCATATGAAAATACAAAGGAATTAGGGTCTATTTATAGGTGAGGGAGGCCACTAACCAAGTCCAATTGGGTTCTAGAATTTTCCAGCTTCAGCTTGACTCAATTTGGACAAGATTTGGACCAATTTGGCTCCCTTTTTGATCTAGTTTGATCTAGGAGAGAGGAGAGAAAAAAAATATCACATTTTTTGTATTAAAAAACCCAAACACACATGTGAAAAAAGCACCTACCTCAAGAGTCTCCCTCTCCTTACCAAGGTGTCAAAAATGCATCATTTCTCCAAAATATCTCATTTGTTTACTAATATCTCTTAATTTTTAACTAATAAACCTTGTACTCAGTCAACTCTTTATCTTATGTGAGCATTTACTCATTTTTGGATATGTTCTTTTATTCTTTGAATTTATCTCATCGCAACACTTGGATTAATCTAATTGGCCCATTGGAACCTTAATTGGACCATAATCCAAAAATTTCTGAAAATGTAGACCCTTAGGCTAAGGTCACTTATACCATTTTCAATTAATTCCTAAGGCACATTGGAAAGTTCATTTTAAACTTCTGTTTTAGAGGAGAATCCATTTTAGACACTAGGAGAATTTTTGTATCCAAAGATATCTAAATTTTGAATTACCTCTCTCTAGACATTTTTTCTCTCTAGGCTAAAACAAGGTAAAAAAAGATCTTTCTTCTATTTCAGAGAGGGGATGATTATAAGAACAAAAGGGGAGGTTCTTACACCTTTACATCTCAAAAGCTAGAGGGAGGAATCTTACATCCTACCCCACTTTAAAAAACGCAAGATGTCCTCATCTCAACTCGAGGATAATCTCTTTCTTCTTCTTCTTCAATCACTTCCGCCGATCTAGGAACATCTCTCTTTGACTTCCCCTATTCTGAGGCGGAGGTCTTGCATTATTTTGCATTGAAGCTAAGGATTTGTTAGAGGGTCTTCCTCTGGGATTTTCTTGATTTTGACAGAAAGGAACCTGATTACTCTGGAAGGAAGGATGTGGAGTCTGGAATCTTGGTCCCTGAGGAATCTTAGTCCCTGACTTCCTTGCCCCGAAAACCTTGATATAAAAGGAGTTGGGCAATCCATACTGCGATGTCCAAATCCTTGACAATTATAGCATTTAACTTCTTTGTTCAAGGGTGGAACTTCTGAAGTTGAGTTCTAAGGGATTGAGTTCCGGGAAAAGGACCTTTCTTCCATTCTAGAACTCACCATATCTGAGTTTGACCTTGTTGTCTCTTAGGCAGTGGAAAGTTGGAATCACCTTCCCAAGCTAGAAATCTTTTGAAAGATGATGGGACTGGCTTTGGCGGGACCTTGACAACAAAGGCCTTGGCAAAATCCTTCACCATACGTATGGCTTCAGCCATAGAAACTGGCTTGGCATTCTTCACCAGGGTATTCAAGGGTTCGTTCATTCCCTGAATAAACCTGGCCATCAGCTATTCTTCCTCCAGAGTGGTGGTGAGTACTTGAGAAGGAGAGCGAACGCTTGGTGATACACTTCAATAGTTTTACTCCCCTGGGTTAACTCTAAGAATTCATTCTCCCCATTCATCCTCATTGTGGCTTTTATCAATTTATCTACTTTCAACCAAAATTCAGAAATCATCATCTTTCAATCAGAATCCAAATCAGTTCATCAATTCTCAACCAGAATTCTAAAATCATATCAACTAGCATTCGAATTCATCATCATCTGGATAGCATTTTTGCTTATAATTTCAAGGTCTTAGATTTACTCCTATATATTGCTAGTAAAGAGCTGGAGTTATACCCACGATATATATAGGTAATCACGGTCCTTGGAACTATAAGGTAAATACCATCATATCTAGGCCTCAAGTATGTAAGGGATTCCACACAATTACGGTACTTCCTTCTGAAGATCCAATTTCCAATTTATGAATCTTCATTCTGAATATCAATTTGTATGAATTTCATTGCATAATTACAATCTTTTGTTGGTACTTCATAGAATTTTGACATTTCTTGCTTCTTGGTTTATCCACTTTAGCCAATTTGCTCTGATACCAACTAAAAGATCCATGTCCCCACCACGCATCGAATTTGGGCATGCTAGCCAGCGAAAGTAGCTCTTCTTGCACGGAGGGGAGAGCCTCACTCTGGGCCTCACCCACGGATATCTGGACAAGAGACTAATCCGTTGGTTCTTCCAAAACCAAACCCGGAAGAAACTTCCCTCACCTAGACTGCACGGGTAATTCCTCCGAGAAAATATATTCTAACATAGTCAAGAGCCTTAATTTACTGATTGACATTCTGACCAAACACGCAAGTCACAAGGCCGGGTCAAGGGAGGAACTTGCACTTGGATCATAGAGACCAATGCTTTTTTCCTCATCAAGAGGCACAGCCTTTGATTCTTTTCCATAGAACAAGGATTATCTGTGATTTCCTTCAACTATCGTAACTTAACAAAATTGAGTCTTCTTTTAGGGATCCATCAGTCCAGCCTAAACCCATCCAATCCCATGGGTTAGCCAACCGCCCAACCACTGTATTAATAGGATCCTTTTAGAAATTTGATTATGTTTTGCCCTCGGTACCAAGGAAAAGAGTTCCCAAGTCCCCTAGCCGGTGCTTCAAGCAAAGTTCAAGATAGTCACACCACTTACACACCCATTATGAAATTACCTTCTTCACAAATTCAGTTGTCTTTAAAACAATCTTTTAATGAAATTACCTTTTTCACAAATTCAGCTGTCTTTAAAACAATCTTTTAATGAAACCATAGTATCATTGATCATAATCCTCCAAAATATCTAGCTTGAATTCCAATTTCCAATCATTCCTTCGTCGGTGTACATATGGCTTCATTGGCAACCAAAACCCTCACTACCTTCTCCCTCAGGGGCCTTTTCAAAATATCTAGCTTGAATTCCAATTTCCAATCATTCCTTCGTCAATGTACATATGGCTTCATTGGCAACCAAAACCCTCACCACCTTCTCCCTCAGGGGCCTTTTCAATAGTCCCTAGCTCATAGGACCCAGAAATATAATCATATAAGAAATATTGAGATGCTCTCTCCGTTGAAGATCAAGATCAACCAACATATCCATATAAAAGAGCCATGGACTCATCCTGTTGAAGAGCCATGGACTCATCCTGTTGAAGACCAACAAGGCCAATCAACCAGATCCATGCCCGTGTTCAGAAAACAATTCCAACTCATTGTTCCATTTTCTTCCTCAATGCACGTGTGGGTATCTTCTATGACCCAGAGCCCGAGCACCGTATGGAGCACCCTTTTGCAGGTCACGTATAGCGCTTCACTCATAGGCCGCTTCCTAGGTCCGTCATTCATCGTATCGAAAGCTCACCATTTCAATCGAACCAAGGCTAGTCCAGACCTCGACCGACCTTGCCACGCGAGACGTCCTCCATTGACTCTCCATCAGCTATTTTACAACTTTCACTTAGGTCGTCCTCCAGCTATTTTACAACTTTCACTTAGGTCGTCAAGATAGTCAAAATGCTTCCCTAGCATTCTTGACATAAAACAATCTTTTAAAAACAGGTTTCATAAATACATGTTCCACGGGAACACTCACGGGAACACAGATTATGGAAGGAGGCCGGAAGTAATTAATGCGAGAGAGCGGGATTGTAGCCATGGGAACATGAAGACGCATATAATTTTTCCATATTTTTGTGCCGAAGTGCAATGTAAATTGTTTTAGGCCAATATGGGTTCTAAATGAGAGTTCTAAGTGTATTAAAGCCAGGCTCACTTATGGGATTGTCTGCCCATGTGTGAAAGAGGCCTAGGGTTAGGGTTAGTGTGGCATCTCTACAAAAGAGATGTTAGCTAAAGAAAGTGGACGTTTTTGCCATTCTCATAAGCTATTGAGTGAAGCTCTTGAGCTCTCAAGCTATGGCAGCTCTCTAACTCTCTCTCTATTGTACTCTAATGAGCATCAAGCTCCAATGAGTATAGCTCCACTTCTTTCTCTTAATCTGTTTTAGCATCATTGAAGTAGATTAATCTATGATTAGTTGAATGCTTCTTTCTTTCTCTTGTGTATGCTGCATGCTTGTAGTGTGTGTGTGTAGTCTCCATTGATGCAAGCTCTTGCCCACTTCATTGGTAATGAGTTATTCATGGATAGACTCTCTCTATGAGCTTGTGGGTTTGTGAATGTTACATTCTCTGCTTGCTTAAGCTTGTGGGTTAGTAGATGCACGCTTATGGGTTTGCAGGCTTTAGGGAAAGCTAAGATTTAATCAATGTTTGAATGGGATTAAGAGATTGCTATGCATTGCTTGTTCTCTTGATTAGTGTAGTGGATTTAAGGGATTGAGAGATTGATTGAGGTGTTGAATGGTTAAATCGTCAAGTGGTGGTTTGTGTATGTGAACTCTCCCTCATGGGATAAGCCTTCATGCACTAATCGGGTCGAGTCCTTAGATTGACATTGTGTTTCTTAACACATTTGTTGATCGGTAGTACTCGATGAGCACTATATTGCACGGTAGAGAGAACCGCTCTACAATGGCGCCGCTGTCGGGGAGCGAGTGCCTACATTAGTTGAGCACCATACACACACTACCACTCCTTGTTAAGCTCCAATCGGTTGCAAAACTGTTGGATAGGAGAGCAGGCTTTGGGACTAATTTTGGTATTTATTTAAGACTAATCTGTTGTTAAATTCTCTTTATTTGTCTTTCAATTTGGGTGCGATTGGCGAGCTATGCTTCTCCCTTGAGGTCAGGACAAGGATTCAACACACGAGAAGGATTGGAGGTAGGCGCTAAACTTGTAAATTTCAATTTTTGTGCGAAAGAGAGAGACCTGTTTTTTGCATTTTTGTCATTCTGATTGAGGATGATTTTTACAGTTTCAATATCTGCATGTTCGTTTTATTTTCTATTCTTAGCTTAGTTTAGTTTTCTGCATCTTTAATTTTGTGCATTTTAGTTCTCTGTTAAACCTGCACATGTAGAGAAACAGAAATCTGTACACACACATTAAGATTGAACATTTCGAATTTGCTGCAAATTTCAGAGCTGCACATGCATTGAGTTTCCTACACATGTATTGAATTCGCTGTAAATCTGACAGCTGCACACGCATTGAGTTCACTGCACACGTATTTCAAAAAAGAAAAAAATAATAGTAATAAAAGAAGGCGGTTGTGCGTGAACAGCGCACCGCGAGGAGAGACCCACACACTGCACCGTAAAGAACGCCACCGCACCGGATAAGGGGGTTCCAAAAAAAAGAGTCTGGAAAATTTTTCATTTTCTACCACAAAAATTTGGGAGGTTATCTAACTTTTCGAGAGGAGTTAGAAAACACCCATCGTCAAAATTTTGGTCCCGGAACCATTTTCCCATAGTGAGAGTATGGGAAACTGGTAAATTTTAGGCGATTTTCGATCCGAAAAAATACGCTATTTTTTTTGGCCTAATGTGTTCGAGGGGGTTCAAAATGGGTTCTAGCAAAGTTTGAGCCAACTTGAAAATTTTTGGATTTTTAAAAAAATAATAATAAAAATAAAAAAATTAAAAAAAAACCTTAAAATTTGACCTTATACACTTGCGGTCAGGACGTCATATAGACACTGCCATAGGGCCTAGGGCACCTTCTAGAGTACCTACGCAGGAAAGTGAGACCCAATCGGTAAGAAATCTGGCAAATATTGCTGAAACCTTTTCCGAATCCCAATCTGATACCCTTTTCAGGACAACTAGCTCATTGTCTATGGACAATCTAGGGCTGTCCCTAAATAGTCATCCCTTAGCCCCAAATAGGACACCCACAAGATCTTTTAATCCATTTGAAGCCGACACCATGGGGTTACCACTCAATGTGAGACTTCAATATGTCTACACAAATGCTCAAGGAGCTGAGATCTTTAGGAATCCACAACAACGGTATCTCGTTAAGATCGCAGACTTTTTCTCAGAGCTTGATAGAGCACCTCTAGTCAACGACCAGGGTAACATGTACATGGGTGGAGATGGTGTTCGCTCTACGAAGTCACCTATCATCTAGAGAATGTAGACAAATTAGGGGAGCTCTCTAAAAGTGAGTTCTTAGACTTATCAAAGCTTTCCAGAGCAAGGGAGTCTAGAGATGATTGGCTCATTGAGGCCAATGCCCAGTCCTCAAAGCCATCCATAGATGATTTACTTTTTATAAATCTAAATTTGAAAAGGGATAGAAAAGGCAAGAGAAAAATGGATCAGGGGGAATGGATCAGGGGGCTGAGAACCAATGGGAGTTTGTATGATAAATTCCAGTGACAAAGGTCTTACAGGATGACCCACTTCAAGAGGTCTATAAGGACTCTTTAGAAGGATATTATGCCACAACTAGATTGCGAGAACTAGATCTTCCTCTAGCACTTGTGGTGGTAGTCGAGAAGCTTGCAGAATACAAGAACCGAATCGTTGATAAATGGGCCAATGAATACCGAACCTTAGATTGGAAGGAGATTCGGGAGCTCACGTGGAAAGGACAACCATTATTCATAGATGTGTTCTCAACAAATGCAGCTAAACCAGGAGAGACAGCCTTTCTTGGAGAAACTGTTGCTTCCCCCCTACGAGAGTTCACTAGAGAGGGACCCTCGACATCAAAGTGGACCACTGCAAGTAGCCCAACTCTAGCACCAAGATATTATCCTACACCAAAAGTGTGACCACAGATCACACCACAACAACGTTTCTCTCACTATGACAATCGGAGGGTAGGGGAGCCAACTCGGCCTCCCATAAATGCACCTCCTGAAATGCGGGTAACAAGATCTTTGGAGGGGGTTGGTGAGGCAGGTAATAGGGGAACCACACCAATTTGGGATGCATGTGGACCATCTTACCAAGGAGAGGAACAGTTCCCACTGAGAGTGAGAGGCCGTAGGTCCTATGATGAGTATTCAAGACAAGTAAGGCCATTAACTCTTCAGAAACTGGTAAAGAAGTACGAAGGGTCAGGAGATCCATATGACCATGTAGCAGCATTTAGGCAAGCAGTTCGAGCTGAGCAAGTGACTGACAAGCATACGCAAATTGAAGGATTTGGGCTCACTCTTGAGGGAAAGGCCCTTGCTTGGTTTCAGGCACTAGAGGCTTCAGACAAATCTTCTTTACGAGTTTTGGAAGAGAGATTCATTGCTGCTTTTTCCTTGATGGGGATTCAGCATGACACAGTAGCAAACATCTACTCTTTCAAGCAAGGCGAGACTAAGAGTGTTAGAGACTGTGTAAATAGGATGAAGCAATACATTAATCGTTGCCCAAAAGACGAGAAGCCCACCCAGAGTCGGTTAATTTCTCTCTTCTTAAAAGGACTCAAAAATTCAACACTGCACACACATCTCTATGCAAAGAAGCATACAAATTTCAATGAGTGTTGCCATGATGGTATGGATTTCACAGATAACTTCAAATTCCATGATGGTATGGATTTCACAGATAACTTCAAATTCCAAGATGGTACTGGCCGTGAGTTGCAACCTAAAGATCAGTGGGGTGATGACCAAAGTTCAGGGTCTAGCGCACTAGTAAATCCAGACCACATAGCTAACCTAGTACTAAGGAGATTGGGACAAACCTATCGCCCACCCATGCAGCCACAACAACAGTAGCAGTGAATGAGGAGTGTACTACCTACAGGTCATCTTTGTGGAGCATGTGGTGGTAACCATAAAACCGAAGAATGTAATACCTTTTCTCCTCTAGTCACAAACCAACCCACAAAGAAGTGCTGCCAGGCCTGTGCTTGGAATTATACCCACACTACATAGGAATGTACTCGCATTGCAAGAATGAGACAGGAGTGTGAGCAGCAAAGGGGTGTAGTGGCTCCACAAATGCATCAACAGTATACTAATTTTGAACGTAAGCCACCGATGGCACAAGAGCAAGCACGACCTGTACTTGGAGCTCAACCTCCTGCTCCTGGGACTGCCCTTGTGAGGTTTGTTGACTATGACAATTCAAATATGTGTAGAGACTTGGTAAACCCAAGCTATGTGGAGGAGGAATATGCATCATATTCATCCAAGGAAAATCTCTTTGAAAGTCCCGCATATCCAAGCCAAGCATTGGAGGCTCAACTGGGGGAACAAAATTCTTTGATGTTGCTAGGCGGCTACCAACCTAGGACTCCAGGCCCCTCAGGTCAATGGCAGCAAAGGAAAGTAGAAGCCAAACTAATGGGCCCCTGTTATGAGTGCGGAGAACCCCATTGGGCTTGTGATTGTCCACATCGCCCAAGGCAAGCAGCTCGATCCAATACAACAGTACCACAGTTTCCACCACTTGAAAGATATTGTCTAGGGTGTTGTGTAGAACACTTCCCAAAGGATTGTTTGCTGAAACCATATGAGGAAACTACCACTCAACCAAAGGTCTCACTCAACTTTGTAGAGGCAGTTCCATCGCCACCTTCATTAGAGAATGAGGATGTCGTGCCACTTAGAGTTATGACTAGATCACAGACACGAAATGCCAAAATGCAGACTGATGAGACACCTCAAACTAGGGATGCAAAGGCAAATCTAGTGGACAAGACCCTACATTCCAATAGAAAAAGGACCACTAGTGTAATAAAGTAGGAACTTTATTCAATAGGGTTAATAATGGGACAAGTCCATGTATAAAAGAGGGGAATTGGACCATGGTTGTAACTTTTGATGATCATTTTTAGAAATTGAAACTCATGTTTCTTGGAGCTCATGGCTTCTCTCTTGGCTTGTGGAAGGCTATTTCCATTCTCTTGGTGAGAGACTAAACACACTTAGGCATCATGTTTACATGGTGATTACTCATATTTTTCATGCATTACATCCCTTCATTCCAATTGGTATCAGAGCTCTTGATTTTGATCATGGGCATGCATGGGTTGTTGGGAAAATTTGCTTGAAAATTTGAGTTTCTTTTAATTTTTTTTTCATTTTCTTGTAATCCTTGAGTGATTCTTGACAAATCTTCTCTAATCTTGATTAATCTCATGGGGATGGTGAGCATTTCATGTAGATTGCTTAGATTTTGAGTGATTTTGGCCATTTTTGCCCTTTCTGGACCAAATCTGGGAGTATGGACCAAATTTTTTAAAAGTTTTGGACCAAAAATTGGGGAAAATCACTAATCCTGCTTAAGCATCACTAATCCAAAACGTTTTTGATTAAGGAAGCTTTCCTGCAAACCCTAGCTATGGTGGGAGCAAACCGGGTCATTTTGGAGCACCTTTAGCACTTTCTATGAGCAATAGGGTTGCATCTCCACATGAAGGAGACTCTCTGATGAAAACGCGGTGGTCGGGCAGCCTAACGGCGCACGGCGTCAAGAATAAGGCTAGGAAGCTAAGCTAAGCTTAGCTAATGCTTGAGATAGCTTAAGCTTAGTTGATTGGTGACTTTGGTGGCTATTTGCAAGCTTTTTCATGGGAGAATGGTGGATTTTCTTCAACTCCTCCATGGCTGAAAATCAGAGGTAAAATGGCTCAAATCTTCATCTCCATCAACAAATCTCAAGCATTGAAGCTTTTCTGGGACCATTGGTGAGTTGCTACATCCATCCTTTGCAAGATTTGAAGCATTTGTGAGCAATGGAATGAATTAGGGTTTTCCACATGAAGAAACCCTAATTTTCAGAAATTAGCCATTAACGCTTGACCATTCACATGCCAATATTGCTTCTCCATGCATTATTGATGGCAATGGTGAAAGGAATTGATTCCACATGAGCTTGGCCAATTCATAGATCACATTTTGGGGATTTTCTTCATTATGTCTCAATTTGGCATGCCATTGATGGAATAGCAAGCTTATGCAATGTTTTTGGAGTCTCTCATGCTCATCTTGATGCCATATGGACACTATGGATGCTATACATAGCCATGCCAATGCTATGTTTTACACATGGGCATAAGAGAGAGCATTTGGAAGCATGCATTTGTCAATATGATGTGAAAGGGATTGTTGGAATGCAATTGCAAATGCCTTGATTGTGGTTAACAATTGCTTATGCAAATGCCATGGTGAGGGCATTGTGAATTGTTGGTTTGTGTTGGAGCTTTTGGATGATGGATTGAGGCATGAGTCCATGCTTTATTGGTGAGTTCTAAATTGTAAAAGGGCATGAGTCATGCTCAATACTTGTAAGCCAACAAACTTGTTCTATCATTTGATATTATCCACATCATTTTGTACCTACACTCACCATTGCTACCACTTCAAGTTTCTATAGAATCTAGCAATGTGTGAGGGTACCTTGGCATTGGTTGGAGAGGCCAAGGGGAGAATGGCTTGAACTCTTTGTGCCGTGATTGCCTTGGAAAAGCGGTACAAAGGGGGATTAGGTACACCGGTGTGAAGAAATGGCCTCAACCTTCACCTTGGAGGAAAACTTGGTGAAGGGGTGAGAAGAGCTTGGCCAGGAGATCGGCAAGCTTCAACGCGCGTCCTCAACAATCCTCACCATCGACTTTGTGGATGCATTTGGGCAATGGGGCCCCTTTTTCCGTCATATTGTATGGATATTGCAAATGCTTTGATGGACAAGAGTGTATATGATTGTTCATGACATTGTGGGATACAAAGAGTATTGCATTGTGAGTTGAGAAGTTGCATTTTCATTTGAGATTTGGTTCCAATTACAAAGGAGACTATGGCGGAATTTTTCCAACAAGGGAGCCAAACAAGCTTATTGATTGGAGATTTACCCCATGGATACACTTGAAGAGTTATTCACAACTACCAAGGGGAGAAACACCAATCATTTGTAGCCGGATTGAGCTTTGGGACCGAATTTTGGGAATTTTTGGGATTTTACAAAACCCTAATTTAGTCCTAGGGTTTTTGGGATTAGGTCCGAGTGATTACACGACTCTATTCTACTCATTGAGAGTTTTCAAATGAGCCATAGAACCCCTTAATCGGATATCACAATCTCGGTCAAAGTAGTCATGTTGACTTTCTGGTCAAAGTCAAACAGAATATACTTCCACTTTGACTGAATCAAAATGCTTTTAGGGGTAGGTTCTATCTTCCGTTAGCTTTCTATAGAGCCGTCAAAATCCTAATTCCGACATATATTTTGCATTTTAGAGCTAATTTACTACTTTCAGCTGTCCCGCACAAACCCTAAAACAGAGAGTACTTGCCCACACCTAATTCTTACTGTGTTCATTTGGGAGCATAGTAGACACCATTATCTACCCACAGAACCTTCTTTTGTCCAATTCCGACATCATTTGGGCATTCTACCAACATCTTGTATTTCTTCACTATGCCGAAGGGAAGACCACGCAAGGGTGGGGATGTTGTGCAAGAAATGATCATGGGTGATGAGGACATGGAAGGTAATATGGATGCAAGGGATGCATTCATCAATGAAGACAATGGGGGCAATGTACATAATCAAATTTCTCAAGGGACACAAGCGGTGGTTAACCATGACACCCTCATGCAAATGCTTGTACAACGGTTGGAGACCTTAGACTCCAAGCTTGATTCTCATTTTGAAACATTATCCTCACGGATTGGTGTGATGAAGGACAAGTTTGGGAAGTCTCAAGCACAAGAAAAGCATGGGAATTATGGTGACTATGAGCAAAGAAAAGGCAAGGGCATCTTGAATGAGGATTCCATGAAGGCCGTACAAGAGGATCCATTGGGAGCATCCACTCGGGGATTCATGGCGGATGCACGGAGACCTCTTGTCAAGGATATGCTTCCTCCTTCTTTTCATTCGGGTTTGTCTCACCCTAATGCATCAAAGGGTCCTACCTCTTCTAGGGCAATGCATTCAAGGGAAGAGGATGAGGCGTTTGTGAATGATGGGGAGATTGCACTCGATTGGAATCAAATGTCCTTTGCCCAAAGACAAAGGGATGCTCACGAGAAGTGGATGGAATTGTCGAATATCATCAGGAGGGATTACAAAGACTTTGCACAATTTATGGAGTCATACTCGAAGATGCAAAGATTCAAGCCCTCTACCCAACATGATAACCCATCCCACATATCTTCCAAGGATGTCAAAGACAAAATCTCACTATCAAAGTTCAAAGGTGACGGGTCATCTCCGCAAGAGTTGGAGGAGTGGGCTACCAAGCTTGACACTTATTTCCAACTTTACCCAAAAAGTGAGCGTGATATGGTACAATTCTCCTCCTTACATCTTGAAGATTATGCTCATCAATGGTGGAGGCACTTGGTCAAACAAGGGAACACGCCATCAACTTGGGAAGGATTGAAGCGGGAGATGAACTTGGCCTTCACATTTCACCCTTAGTGCTTGACCGATACCATGAAGAATGGTATGAGCTTTCTCAAAAGGGGATGATGGTGAGAGATTACATCAAGAGATTTTTGAAGCTTTCAATGTACGTGGAAGGCTTGAGTGAAGACATGAAGATGAAAAAGTTTGTGCATGGGCTTGAACACTTCATCAAGGCGGATGTGTCGGCTCAAAGGCCTAGCTCTCTCAAAGAAGCTATGAGGTTAGCCGAACTCTATGAGCCAAAGTACAAGAGGTCTCAGCCCATGACCTTCACCAAAGACATCAAACCAACCACTACTTCTTACAATTTTGGGAAAGGTCCTACCTCTACATTACCATCCTCTAATCCAAGAGCCCCTACATCATTTGGGGGTGGACAGCCAAAGAATGGGATACATCAATTTGATGCCAAAAAAAGTAGTGACTTCATGAAGAAGAGGCCCTTTCAACCCTTCAAGAAGACTCAAAGAATGGATGATCCAAAGATTGAGGAGTTGAGAAGCAAAGGGCTATGTTTCAAGTGCAAAGAGAGGTGGTCACCCGGGCATGTGTGCAAATCAAAGAAGATTGTGGCCACTATGATCCTCATGGATGAGGAAGAGAACAAGGATGACTCTCATGACATTGAAGAATGGGAGGATTGCAATGAAGAAGCACATGAGGAGTCACTTGAAGACCATTCTTTCATCACGGAGGATGGTGAGTTTCCGTTTGATCCGGGAGGTGGAGTTAAGGAAAGCCTTGTGGATGGAGACATGCCTACCAATGCAGAAATTTCAGCTTGCATATGCTCTATCTCATAAGAGTTGTTGGCGGGTTGCAAGAACCCAAGTACACTAAGGTTGGTGGGGACCATCAATGGGAGGGTTGCACATATTCTTGTGGATTCCGGGAGCACTCATAGCTTCATCAACTCTAAATCCATCAACTCTCTCAAACTCAACACAAAGAAGACACCTACAACGTTCCAAGTGCAAGTGGCAAATGGGGAAAGTGAGAAGACTAGCTTGGTTTGCCCTTCTACAAAAGTGGTTTTATCCTCTTCATACACTTGGGAAGGTGATTTGGTGGTTTTGGATATGGGTCCCATCGACATTATCATGGGGTGTGATTGGTTGGCTTCACTTGGTGACATTCACATGAACCTTCAACAAGGTTTCATGAGCTTTCTACATCATGGGAAACAAGTGGTACTTGCTGCAAATGCACCTAAGAAGCTCTCTTTGATCACTCCAAGGCGACTCAAGAAAGAGATTAAGGCTTTTGGAACTATCTATGTGTTACATGTTACCCAAGAGGGGATGGAAGGCAGTGGACAGCACATAGATGAGGAAATGGCAACTCTTCTTAAGGAGTATGAAGATATTTTGCAAGTGCCAAAGAGTCTACCACCTAAGAGGATGATTATGTGCTATTGAAGCTTCCCAAGAGTCGGCATAACACTCTCAAAGGTGTAACCAACTCAAAATTGGCTCATAGGTATTATGGACCATACTTGATTATCAAGAGGGTTGGTGATTTGGCCTACAAGTTGGATTTGCCTTCTTCGACAAGGATCCATAATGTGTTTCATGTATCTAACCTTAAGAGGTTTATGGGATCTTTTCCTCAAGAGATGGAAGAGCTTCCACCCATGAATGAAGAAGGTGAGATCATTTATAAGCCGGAGAGGGTTATTGGCAAGAGGACAAGAGAGTTGA
Organism: Cibotium barometz; assembly: GCF_041138505.1. NCBI lineage: Eukaryota > Viridiplantae > Streptophyta > Polypodiopsida > Cyatheales > Cibotiaceae > Cibotium > Cibotium barometz. The sequence continues at coordinate 10,659,034 of NC_141059.1, forward strand.
CGAATCGGAATATTGATGAATACCTTGTCAAATGGAAGCAATTACCCATGGATGAGGCTACTTGGCAATCATTGGAGTATGTCCAACAACATGGCTTACTTGTGGATGACTTTCCGTGACCAAGTGGTATGGTTTACTTGAGCAGATTGGGTAATATGAGGAGAAGTATACATGCTGTAATTTCTGGACAGCTTTGGGAAGGTCTACTATTGGGCCTATTTTTCTACTCCAACAAGCTTCATGGCGTATCCTAATGAAAGATTATGATGTGGGCTACATATGGCTGAGTGTACATATCATTTTCAGCCCAATATATGGAGTCTAAATGAAGGATTTTCAAGGGTCTTCATCGACTAGAAGGGCTGTCATAACAGTCCCACCCATACACTTTGGGCTTGAAGCTTTGTGGACTTGTATACATCCGGATTTTCATTGTATATGTGCTTTGGATGTACTTGAGAACTCTTAACCACTTCCCATTGATTACATTAGAGTCTCATACTTTGAGATTGTACATGTTATTGATTTTGAGGACAAAATCTTTGGGAAGGGATGGTTTGTAATAAAGTAGGAACTTTATTCAATAGGGTTAATAATGGGACAAGTCCATGTATAAAAGAGGGGACTTGGACCATGGTTGTAACTTTTGATGATCATTTTTAGAAATTGAAACTCATGTTTCTTGGAGCTCATGGCTTCTCTCTTGGCTTGTGGAAGGCTATTTCCATTCTCTTGGTGAGAGACTAAACACACTTAGGCATCATGTTTACATGGTGATTACTCATATTTTTCATGCATTACATCCCTTCATTCCAACTAGGAGGAAAAAGAACCGCAACAAGCAAACTAAGAGTGCATCCACTAGTTCTCAAGAAGTCTCTAAACAAAACATGAAGGATCAAGCTTTTACATCCCAAGAAGTGCATGAGGAGCATCAACCTCAACCTGGGCCTAGTGCTAAACAAGATGAGGCTAGTACAACCGAGGATAGTTCTGGGGGTTCTGTTTTTGTGGATAAGGTGAATGAGACTCTAGATGCCATCATTAATGCTCATAGAAGTCGCATTGCAGCTTTATCTGAGCTACCCAAGAAGCTTCAAGAATACCCAAACCCTCGTGAGGAGAAGATCAATCTAGCTGTACATCAGCAACTCATTAGGGAAGCTCAATCAATACTTGGGGGCCCACCTCCACCTATCCCTCGGGGCCCAACCTCTCTTAAGCCAACATTAGAAACCATACCAGAAGTGTCATCAAGTTGGGAAATGAAAACTGAGTTGATCTCACAAGCTCATAGCAAGAAGTCTGCACCAATTGCCACCCCATTGAAAGAAGGTATTCTGCCACCACCTAGTCTTGCCTTCCCATGCAATGATGAAGTTATTGATGCTAACGAGGACATGGCAAATGAGATGTGGGCAGCAGTTCATGAGATAGGTAAAAAGAATATGTCCTCTATTATCTCACCTCCATTCTCTGAGGTGGATTTTACCAGGGGCACAAAAAACAACTTTAGATGCCCAAGCATCCAGGAGGAAGTTCAAACAATTGTTTCTCCTAGAAGTAAGCATACAATGAAAACCTTACCATCTTATTTGGGAGAAAATGAGAACTGTTCTCAAACCTTGAGGATACCCTCCATGCATAGAAGGTTGACAAAGGAGATGGATATGGGTATCGTGCAAGCTATTTTGTCAGCACCAGTGGCTTGTACTTTACCTTTGCTTGATTTGATAAAGCTTCGACCAGAGTTGTGGAATGATATTGCCACATGTTTGTCAGAGCAGGTATTGCTACAAAAGGGTCACCATCATTGTACTATACACCCTGAGACAAAGCATGTTATGCCAGTTCCTATCAACAAAGTAGGAAAATTTTGTGAGGACGATAAAATTTTGTGAGGACGATCACGAAAATGCTACCCTCCCATAAGAAGTGCGAAAAGTAGCTTCAACTGCAATACTTGATAGTGGTGCAGGAGTGGGCATTGTGACAAGGTCCATTTGGGAAAAGTGGGGCAAACTAGCTATTAGGAGTACCAGAATGCACTTGCAGCTAGCAGATGGAAGCTTAGAACATCCCATTGGGCTGCTAGAGAACATATTGGTCACCACATGTGGGATTGAATATGAGCATACATTTGCAGTAGTGGATTTTGGAAAGCATCCAAACTATGAAGTGATATTGGGTAGACCATTCATACAACAATTTCAAATGATTCAAGATTGGGGATACAATTATTTGTACCTCCGACATAATTCTGTCATCACGAGGGTCAACCAAAGAATCACTCATATCGGGATGTAACAAGGTGTCCAATAGATGAGTTTGATTCTGCTTCATCTGAAGGCTCAAGAGTTACATTGTCAGATGGGTGAGAAGATCTGTGGATGTGTGGAGTCTCATGTAAGGATTTCAACACTGAGAGACTTAAGGGTAATCGAAGTGGGTAATCGAAGTATATCAGATGAGGCATACATTCCACAACCCTTCCTTGAGCACTTAATTGATCCCCTAGAATGGAGTCATGTCCTTGCAACATTATCGACATGTGCTTTACCTAAGCCAATTCAATTTCGTGACTCAGATATGGATATGACATTATTCCTATACGAATGGTACAACCACGCATGTAGAGGAAGTCTCAGTGGAGGATTTAACACTCGAATCTGCTAATGATGCTGATAAGGAAGATGGATGGGACTCTGATTTTGAAGATGATGTGATAATCCCCGAGGAAGAGTTAGGAAAGGCACACCTACTCTTGAGAGGAAGGGAGGTTCAAATAGAGATCCCTCGAAGCCGACCTAAACGTAAATGCTGTAAGAGCCATAAGAGAATCCGTAAACAAGATGAGAGGGAACGATGTGAGAGAAAACAAAAAGAAGACGAGGAGTTTAAGAATGAACACTCTCGACCACCACCTCACTTCTCAGGAAAGAATGGATATCTATACTATGTCCAAGCACAAGATAGTATCAAAGACCAAGTAAAACGATCAAATGGATTCCAACCAGGAGAAAAGCTAAAAACTATTAGCAAAAATCGTAAAAAAATGAAGAAACCAAAACAAAAACTCAAGTCTCAAACCGAATCAAAAGAGAGTGTCGGAGGTGCAAAGATAATGGTTGAACAAAAAACTCTAATGCAAGATTGCAAAAGAGAGCTCAAAACCGTATGGTCTTCAGTTAGTGATGACTCAAGTGGACAAGAACAAGGTCTCAATGTTCCCCCCAACTTTACACAGTACACTCTTCAAGATCGGAAGATTGTTCTTCAACAGCCCATGCGACAAAAGCCAAGCATGCCAAGGGTTTCATATGATGGTCCAGAAGATGCGGAAAAAATTGATCTCGCGGAGCCAGGAGAAGAGCCTCGCTATGTGTGGATTGCCACAGACTTGTCCTTAGATGAGGAGAAGTTATTAATTCAAACAATAAAGGAGTATCGCGATGTTTTTGCTTGGAGTTATAAAGACCTCAAAGGAGTTGATCCAAGCATATGTCAGCATACAATTCCATTGCGAGAGGATGCAAAGCCTTCCAAGCAACTTCCTTATACTTACAATGAGAATTTTGCACGAAAAATAAAAGAAGAAATAGACAAGCTCTTAGAGGCAGAATTTATCTATGAGATTGAACACACTGAATGGGTCTCCCCTATTGTAGTGGTGCCCAAGAAAAATGAAAAACTTCGAGTATGTGTAAACCTCAAGAAGGTAAATGCAGCTACTGTACATGATCATTACCCACTTCCAATCATGGATCATGTTTTAGAACAAGTTGCAGGGAAAAAGGCATATAGTTTCTTGGATGGATTCTCCGAATACAATCAAGTGTCAATTGATCCAAAGGATCAACACAAGACAGCCTTTGCTACTGAAGATGGCATCTTTGCCTATCGTGTCATGCCATTTGGTCTAACAAATGCACCAGCAACCTTTCGGCGGTTAACGAGTCATGTATTCAAGGAGTAACTTAGGCTTTTTCTTGAGATCTTCATGGATGATTTATGTGTTCACTCACAAGAACGTGATGATCATGTAGAACACCTCAGACTTGTGTTTCAAAAGTGTCAAGTTTATCGTATATGCTTGAATCCTGACAAGTGCAAATTCATGGTAAGACAAGGGAAGATTTTGGGCCATATTGTTTCTCGCAATGGTATTTCAATAGGTATGGATAAAATTGATGTCATTGTCTCATTACCTCGGCCTATCAACCCTAAAGGGGTACAAATATTCATGGAACATTGTGGCTATTATCGTCGATTCATCTACATGTATGCTATCCTAGCCAGACCATTATATGCTCTTCTTGTAAAGTTTAATTGGACTGATGAGTGTGAGGAATCCTTTGAAAAGTTGAAGCAAGCATTAGTGACTGCACCCATCTTACGGGCACTAGACTGGAACCAAATCTTTCATGTCCATATTGATGCTTCAAACTTTGCAATTGGATGTATTTTGGCTTAATCGGGAGAACATAATAAGGATTTCCCAATCTCATATGCTAGTCGACAGTTGAACAATGCTGAGAAGAATTATACCACAACAGAAAGAGAAGGTTTGTCCATGATATATGCAGTGAAAAAGTTTCGCCATTACCTTTTGGCAAACAAATTCATATTTTTTGTGGACCATCAAGCACTGCTATATTTGGTGAATAAGCCTTGTGCAACTGGAGGGATTGTGAGGTGGTTTGTCATCCTTCTTAAGTTTGATTTTAAAGTGGCAGTCCGAAAAGGAACAACTCATCTTAGGGCAGATCATTTGTCTCGAATCACCTCTGGAGAAGCTCCTATAGGAGGTGTGGATGATGATATGTTAGATTCAACACTTTTCCTTGTAGAGACAGCTCCTAAATGGTCTGAACCCATCTTAGAAATTTTGACAAGTGGGCAGATACAACTAGCGGGTCCTAATGTGGACCTATGGAGACCATTCAAGTTAATCTCAGGCAGATTATATCGTCAGGGTAATGATGGAGTGTTGCGGCTTATACCTAACCGTGACCAATATGAGGAGATCTTGGAATGGGCACATGAGGATATTGGTGGAATCCATGCATCAGCTACTACTTGTGTGCGACGTATAACTCAGGATGGGCAATGGTGGCCTACCATGCATGCGGATGCTAAAAAATTTGTTCGTAATAACTGTGCCTCATGTCAAATTCAACAACCAATTCATAATGTCACATTATTCCAAATTTCAACTACACCAAGTTGAAATAAGTATATTGTGGACTATCTTAAGCATGGTCATACTGATCGAACAAATCCTAAACATCGAAATCGTGCTATTGAAGTTGAAGCGGCCAACTATATGCTGATAGAGGGCCAACTCTACAAGAGGGGCAAGGATGGCAACTTGCGCATGTGTGTATGTGAAGCTGACTACTTGAAAATCTTGACTCATGCACATGCAGGTGTTGGGGGTGGACACTTTTCGAGCAATACCACAGCTAAGTTGATTAGGTGGTCTGGGCTTTGGTGGCCAACCTTACAAATGGATGCCGAAGAATATGTGAAACGTTGTGACGATTGTCAAAGGACCAAACCTCCCATCACAAAGGACAATATGCCATTGCGGCCTATGTTAAGCACACGTGCGTTTGCAAAATGGGATAATTATTTTATCGGTCCCATTAAACCTCCAGCTCATCACATGCATGCCGAATATATTATAGTCGTCGCAACTGACTATTTGACAAAATGGGTAGAAGCAAAGGCTACAGTAAAAAATGATGCAAGAACCACAGCCAAGTTCTTGTATGAGTACGTGTTTACACGCTATGGCTTACCTATTGAAATCGTTAGTGATCAGGGTGTGCACTTTGTGAATGAGGTCATAGAGTTTTTACTTCAAGAATTTATGGTAATTCACAAGCGTTCTGCACCCTATCATCCCCAGACCAATGGTCAAGCTGAGAGTACTAACAAGATTCTCTGCACAGCACTCACAAAGATTGTTGAAACTTCATTAATGGAAGTCGTCTCAAGAAATACAATGAACCATTAACTGAAGCCATGCTTCAACAAATGCATCCTGCCCACACACGAAAAGAAGCACATGACCTACTTAAACATCAAACTCAAGAAGAGGCTAAAGCTAGAGTTGCAAAAGCCAAGGAGCATCGCAAGGCTTTTGTGTTGGCCTTACAGTTGGCTACTGATGAACAATATGTCGATCCTTTCAATATTCAAGTGTGTCTTCATCTTCATGAGACTACCTACTTTGTCTCTGCCTTAATTGACTCTGGTGCAGATTATAATGTTCTCTCATTTGACACATGGATAGCCTTGGGACAACTAACACTTGTGCACATTCCTATTGACTTACGAAGCTTCTCAGGTGAAGATAACCCTATAGAGGGAAAATGTGTCATTATGATGTCCATTCAGGATCACCAGATGTTAGTTCCCTTTTATGTGGCTAGTAAGTCCAAGGCAGTGGTAGAGGTTGTTCTTGGTGGTTCATGGTTAAGTGCTACCAATTGTTCATTAGATTGGAAGAATAGACAATACAAATTGCAAATTGATTCTGATTGCATCTTGGGATTTGCTGCTCCACGAGTTTTATCATGTCAAAAGGGTGGTAGTTCTACCTTACACAACCCACTTTCAACATCTGCTCTTCAAGAAGCTCCAAGACAAATGATGAGGATAATCGAAGAGTCCTCAAGTGAGGGCCATGGTGGCTGGCATGTTCCAACTACTCTAGTCACTGCTCAAAGAAGGCCAAGCAAGAAGGAATCGTCAATTTGGCTACCCAAAGATGCGTACAAACTTGTACCATCTAGCTTAGTTGCTAAACCTCCTAAAAAGAATATCCGTTCCAAGCCTAAGCCTCAGATTGTTACTCATTGGGTCCCAAAGCATGTTCTTAAAGCACAAGGCTATTATGAGGGTGCAACAGCACTTTGGCTTCCCAAATGCCATAGTTTGCTAGAGCCAGAAGAGTGTATCAATAAGATTCCAAAAGACACTCTTGGTTTTTCATATCAGTGGGAGGAAAGGAAATCAACACAACCTCTTCAAGATAGGATAGGTGGTTATAATAGCACCTACAAATCTACTTGTGTTGACCTTCTCCAAACATGTATTGAATCACCAGTTGTCCCAATTTCTCCTTGTTACACAATTCCACCATCAACTTGTGTACCTAAGACAAATCCAACTTTACATGAGTCTCCTTTGAGCATAGATTCTAGCACTTCACTGCCTAAATCCTCTTATCTTGCTCAAATTCCTCGACAATTGCTAACCTTCCCACCTCTTAAGAAGGACATACCCAAAACCAAAGGTAAGGCATTAACACTACAATTGAAGCTCTTTGGTAGATCAGTGTTTGAATAGTCTCACTTTTACTAATGTGGTTCCTTATGCCTTTACAAGATTGTGTTCTTTTTGAGTTAATCTTATCTACATTGTTTTTTATAGGGATTGTAATGATGGATATGAGTGTATAAAGTTTGAAGTTTCTAAATTTCATTGTTCTATGCCCACATACCTCCTGATGGATACTTGGCGAGATACATGTCCACCACGCATTGACCCTGATAGTACTCAACCTGAACATCGCGGGGGTTATAGTGCTCCTCCTTTTCAAACTCATTCTAGGTACTTTTATGCTCCCTTAGGTGAAAATTGATGTGGGCATCACTTTGTCACTTTATTCTATCAACAGCATCATCCATTTCCACATATTGTCAAGAGTGTGCAGGACTCGTATTAGAAGAAGCTTCACACATTTGTTGGCTATGCCGCTCTTACTTTCGACAATATGGCACGGGCTTAATGAAACAAATTGTGGGAATTACACCCCAACGCCATAACCTTCTTGATGTGAGAGTACCAGACCGATGACATAATCAACGTAGATTACTTGTGAGGAGGTTCAAGCACAACAATGGAGGGATACATGCATAAATGACTTGCAAGCCCTCTTTCCCCCAGCCTCACCATGTCAATTTTGGATCACTATGAGTACCTATATTGAGCAATTCCAAAATCGGAATTGTCTGCTTAACCTTCCAATAGAACCAATGCCATATTTTAGCGAGGAAGCACTCCTTCCTCTACCACCTTCTCCAAAGGCCGGCTTTTGTACAGGGTTGTCCTTGCATCCTGAAGTGATTGATACCATCTTCCCAGCAGAAGTGGACACGGATCCACCACTAGTGCAAGGGTGAGCTCATCAACTCCATAATAAGATCAACAAGCTAGGGCACTTTTCTCCCACTGGGTTTTTCCCCTCGGCTATATTCGGTGATTGGCACCAATAACAAATTTTATTCTTTTCTTTTCTTTTCTTGTATGTTAATAAGACATTTTGCAAAGATCTCAGCTACACAAGAGCATACAAACACACCCCAATAGTCCACCTACCGTGCACACAAATTAGGAAGGGGGGAGACATGCAATGCCTACAAAGAGCAAAGAGAAGCAATCTACACATCAGCAATGCATCAAGACAAACGCGCCACATCAACGAGCACTACAAACAACAGGTGTATTCAAATCTTAATCTTTTGTTCTTTATGTGCTTTTCACTTTTGCATATATTGTTTGCATGTTCACACACAGTTGGCTGGTTTAAGTTTTAAATGAGTTGTTACCGTGTGGTAGTGATTTCTAGATTCTTAGAGGACTTAGTAGAAGGTATTTCATTTCATGACCTGAAAGTTCAAGGTTTCACGCGTGTAAAAGTGCAGGGTTTCAGGATGTGAAATGGGTTTAATAGATTTTGTTTTTCCCTCTCGAATCTTTCACACCCGTGAAAGTGGTGCAGGTACTGTTCACGCCATGAAATCGATCTCATGGACTTAATTAGATTAAATTTTTTTACACGGGCCATTTCACGATGTGAAAATTCAAGGTTTCATACTAATGAAAGTACAGGGTTTTCATGACATGAAATGGGATTTCCAAAATTTTTTAAAACCCCCTCGGACCTATTTCACGCCCTGTGAAAGTGCAGGTGTTGTTTACACCATGAAATGGATCTCAATGACTTAATTAGATTTATTTTTTTACGTGGATCGTTTCACGATGTGAAAGTTTAGGGTTTCGTGGCCGTGAAAGTGTAGGGTTTCACGACGTGAAATGGGGTTTAATGGATACCCCCCCATGCAGCCTGTTTCATGCCTGTTTCATGCCTGTGCAAGTGCATGTACCGTCCACACCATGAAATGGATCTCACAGACATAATTAGATTTATTTTTTTTACGCGGACCATTTCACACAACGTATACATTCAGGGTTTCATGCCTATGAATGCACAAAGTTTCATGATTTAAAATGGGGTTTCATAGAATCCCCCCCCACACACACACACTTGTTTCATGCTCAAAAGTGTAGCCACCGTTCACTTTGTGAAATGGACCTCATGGTTTTTTTTACGCGGACCAATTCATAACGTGAAAGCTCACTGAAGTAGAGGGTTTCACGGATTTTTATTCCCTCGGACCTCTCTCGTGCCCGTGAAAGTGCGGGTACTGTTTACGCCATGTAATAGATCTCACAGAATTATTAGATTTATTTTATTTTTTTATGCGGACCGTTTGAAGACATGAAAGTTTAAGGTTTTCACGCCCTTGAAAGTGTAGGGTTTCATGACATGAAATGGGGTTTCATGGGTATCCATGTCCCCCCGGACCTGTTTTACGCCCGTGAAAGTGCAGGTACCATGCACGTTGTGAAATGGATCTCACGGACTTAATTAGATTTTTTGTTTTACGCGGACTGATTCACAACGTGAAAGTTTAGGTTTTTCATACCTATGAAAGTGTAGGGTTTCATGACATGAAAGTTGAGGGTTTCACGTGCATGAAAGTGCAAGGTTTCATAGATTTGTTTTTCCCTTGGACCTGTTTCACACCCGTGAAAGTGCACGCACGATTCACATTGTCAAATGGATCTCATAGACTTAATTAGATTTTTTTTTTAAACGCAGATTGTTTCACGACGTGAAAGTTTAGGGTTTCACGTGCATGAAAGTGTCGGGTTTCACGATATGAAATGGGGTTGCACGGATTTGTTTCCACCCTGAACGTGTTTCAAGCCCGTGAAAGTGACGGTAATGTTCACACCGTGAAATGGATCTCGCTGACTTAATCAAATTGATTATTTTTTTACGGGGACCATTTCACGATGTGAAAGTTTAGGGTTTTATTCCCCGTGAAAGTGCCGGGTTTCAAGACGTCAAATAGGCTTTCACAAATTAATTTTTTTCCCCAAGACCTGTTTCACGCCCATGAATGTGCAGGCACCGTTCACGGCATGTAACCGGGTTTCATGGAATTTTTTCCCTTGGACCTCTTTCATGCCCATCAAAATGTAGGTATCATTCACGCCCTGAAATGGATCTCACAGACTCAATTAGATCATGTAGGTATCATTCATGCCCTAAAACGGACCTATTGCATGACCGTGAAACGTGTAGGCACTGTTCACGATGTGAAATGGGATTTCATCGATTTTTTTCCCGTGGACTTATTTCACCCCTATGAAAGTGTAGGTATCGTTCATGCCCTGAAATGGATCTCACGATGTGAAAGTTCAAGGTTTCATGACCATGAAAGTGTTGGGTTTCACAATGTGAAATGGAGTTTCACGGATTTCTTTTCCCCCCTAGACCTGTTACACGCCTGTGAGAGTGTAGGTATTGTTCACGTCGTCGTGAAATGGATTTCATGGACTTAATTAGAATAATTATTTTACGCAAAGTGTTTGACGACCTAAAAGTTTAGGGTTTCACGGCAGCCTTGAAAGTGCAAGGTTTCACGACGTGAAATGGGTTTTTAGGATTTTTCCCCCCCCTGAACCTGTTTCACACCCGTGAAAGTGAATGTACCGTTCACGTCATGAAATGAATCTCACAGACTTAATTCGATTTATTTTATTTTTTTACACGGACCGTTTCACAATGTGATGTTCAGGGTTTCACACCCTTGAAATTGCAGGGTTTCATGACGTGAAATGGAGTTTCATGGATTTTGTTTTTCCCCACAGGAACTCTTCATGCCCATAAGAGTGTAAGTACCGTTCACACCGTGAAATGGATCTCGCAGACGTAATTATATTTATTTTTTCATGCAGACTCTTTCACGACATAAAAGTTCAAGGTTTCATGTCCATGAAGCTACAAGGTTTCATGACGTGAAATGGGTTTTTTGGGATTTTGTTTGGTCCCCTAGGACTTGTTTCATGCCCGTGAAAGTACAGGTACTGTTCACACCGTGAAATGGATCTCACAGACTTAATTAGATTTACTTTTTTATTCGGATCGTTTCACGACATAAGGGTTCTAGGTTTCACGCCCATGAAAGCGCAGGGTTTCACGGTGTGAAATAGGGTTTCGTGCATTATTTCTTCCCCCACGGACCTGTTTCACCCCCGTGAAAGTGTAGGGTTTCTTAGCATGAAATGGGGTTTCAAGAATTATGTTTCCCCCTCACACATATTTCACGCTCGTGAAACTATAGATCCTGTTTATGCAGTGAAATGGATCTCACGAACTTAATTAGATTTATTTTTCTTATGTGGACCGTTTCATGATATGAGAATTTAGGGTTTCACACCCCATGAAAGTGTAGGGTTTCACGGATTTAGTTTTTTTCCCTCCAAACCTGTTTTACGCCCATGAAAGTGCAAGTACCGCAGCTTACGTCGTGAAATGGGGTTTCATGGATGTTTTTTTTCTCAGGACCTGTAATTTCATGCCCGTGAAAGTGCAGGTATTTTTCATGCCATGAAATGGATCTCACAAACTTTATTAGTTTTTTTTTTTAACATGCAATGTTTCGTAAAGTGAAAATTCAGGGTTTCACGCTGATGAAAGTGCAGGGTTTCATGACCTGAAATAGAGTTTCACGGATTTTGTTCCCCCCCGGGACCTGTTTCATGCCCATGTGAGTGCAAGTACCGTTCACACCGTGAAATAGATCTCATGGACTTAATTAGATTTATTATTTTATGTGGACTATTTCACGATCTTAAATTCCAGGGTTTAACGCTCGTGAAAGTGCACGGTTTCACAACTTGAAATGGGTTTTCAGGGATATTGTTTCTCCTCACCCGCAAAGTGCAGGTACCATTCACGCCGTGAAATGGATCTCAGGGACTTCATTAGATTTATTGTTTTTACCCAGACCATTTCACGACGTGAAAGTAAAGAGTTTCATGCACATGAAAGTGCACGGTTTCATGGCATGACTTCTTGGGGTTTCACGGATTTTTCTTACCCCAGACCTGTTTCACACCCACGAGAGTGCAGGTACTATTCATGCCGTCAAATGGATTACACGGACTTAATTAGATTTATTATTTTACACAGACTATTTGACGACTTGAAACTTCAGGGTTTCAGGCCTGTGAAAGTGCAGGGTTTCACAACCTGAAATGGGTTTTTCAGGGGAAAGTGCAGATACCGTTCATGCCTGTGAAATGGATCTCACAGACTTAAATAGATTTATTTTCCTATGCGAAATATTTTACGATGTGAAAGTTCAGGGTTTCACACCCATGAAAGTGCAAGGTTTCACGATGTGAAATAGCTTTTCAAGGATATTTTTTCTCCCGTCATACCTATTTCACCCCCGTGAAAGTAGATGTATTGTTGACGCCATGAAATGGATCTCACAGACTTCATTAGATTTATTGTTTTCATGGATGAGGACCGTTTCAGGACGTGAAATGGGTTTTTCAGGGATATTGTTTTCTCCCCCATACCTATTGTTAATCCCATTTTGGATTAACAAATATGCTCCTCCATTTGAGGACATTAATAGGTGTCATGCAAAGGCACTATAAAAGTTGTACATTATGAGATTGGCCACCCAAGGCCTTAGTTAAGTAAGTTTTAGGCTCCCAAGTGTGAATAAGGGCCAATTGTATATAAGGCATTTTCTCATAATGAATGGACACAATCCCCCTTTGTGCTATGAGAGTGAACTCTTGCTTTTGTCTTGAGAGAGAGATTGAGAGAGAGCATTCTAGGACTTCTGCCTTCTCTATACTTGTATGTTGTATGCTTATATGGAGGAGTGAGAGAGAGTGATTTCCTTGTGTGGTGGTGTGAGTGACTCTATGATGGTGACAGCGTGGAGGTGGAGATTGGAGACCTCAAGGGACACAAGCTCAAAGCATTGGTAAGTGCCCTATGACCCTTGTGTTCTATTACTCTTTCCAAAGATGAATGCATTGAGTTTCTTTTTGGAGGTGTGGTAGCCCATAACATTTTTGGCACCGTTTCTAGGGAATCACCTTTGTTTCTTCCATCCTCTTTAAGTTTCAGCTCCCATTACATAAGTTTCATCATTGCCCTTGCATTCTGGTAGTGCATTGTGTATGGAATGAATGGATAAGATTTGAGTGGAAGTGACAAGTTGTGAGAAATTGGTTGTTTTTGTTGTGTGCTTGTGTAGTGGAGTGTTCTTGGAAGAAAGCTCCACTATTTTTTCTAGTTATCAATTTTGATGTTTGTATCACCAGAATCATTAATGTCAACGAGCAGGTGATATTCAATTTTTCTTTCCTTGCAAAAATTTACAAAAATCCTAATAATAAGGAGCCGTTGGTTGTGTTTTAAACTCGTATTACATTCTTTATGCATGGCACAATCATTTTGGAAGCATCTGGATAGGTATTCTACACCCAAACTACTCTCAGTCAACATGGGAATTCCCCACAGGTGAAACTACAGGAGACTAGTTCAAAATTTGAACTACTCTCTGCAATCTCACCATGTGAAACACTCCCGAAATCATCACCAGAATTAGTACCGCAATTCATGGGACTACCTTGCTAAAAATAGGTAGCCTTATCCTAGAACCTATGACACCACGAGTCTGACAAAATTAAGATCCGTGAAACTAGCAAAAAATGTCATGATGTGAACGATTTATATTTCATGATGTGAACATATTCAAAGCATTTCAGAACGTGAACTCATTTCCTTTCACACTATGATCCAATTCCATTTCACGGCGTGAATTGTTTCTACTTCATGACGTGGACTATTTTTGCAATTTCATGCTTTAACCAAATCTAGCTCAGGAACTTGGTATTGTTAGATTAAGGATAATAAAGTGCTTGAAACCAGTAAAAATTATAACAAGATAATGTGGATTTTTTGAGTCCGAAGCAAAAAATTTGAGCACGTCAAAGTATAAATAATTGTTCATGACGTGAATGGTGCTCTGACTTTTGATGCCATGAACTATTTGTTCTCTACGCTCTCATGGCCTCAGAAAATAAATCAACATTATCTTACCATAATTTTATTGGGGTAGCAAAATAGCTTATCAAATCATATTCACATGCACTTTTGAGGTTTGGAAAGCTCATCGGAGATAACCTCACTCCTCACGATAGTATAACAAATCACCTAGGATCTTCCTATAAATAGAATGTTGGTTCATGCCACTCAGTGAACACTCAATTGAGTGTCTTAAGGAATCTAACCACTATCGAGACTAGTAGTGAAGAATCCATGGAAGAAGGGTTGCGATACTCTGGGTTTGGGGAAGAGGATAAACCACCCTCCCCTACCAGATCTAGTGGTATCATTGATATAGCTCGGGGAGTTTTTGTTCTCCAAAAGCCAGCAATGATAAAGAGGTGAAATCCATGGGCACGGGTCCATCAACCAATGTTGGACTTGCTCAAAGGCAAGAATTACCTATCCAACCTTCAAATTCTAGGCTATTAAACACTGGCACCACCCACCACTGAATGAGAAGAGACATGGAAAGCGCAACCAGGACAAGTCAAGTATTCTTCCCAACCTCAAAGGAAGTAGAATTAGATTTGAAAAGGATTGAAGTAGAACGGCAGCTACAAGAATTGATCTTAAGGAAACAAGAGCTCGATACACAAAGGGCTAGGGCTAAACAAAAGGAGATGGGAAGTGTGAACTCACTTCAATCACGTGGCAAAGAGCCGAAAATAGTCAGGGCAGGAGTGAGGGAGAAATTTCAAACTTAGAGCCCATTAATGAAGATCCAAGAATGGAGGAAGGGTTTGTAACCCTAGATGCAGTGAAGATCCAAGAATGGAGGAAGGGTTTGTAACCCTAGATGCAAGGGGGGATAATCTACCAAGAGAAACAGGTGAAGTGGAAGAGCTCTCTACACCAAGAAGGACATCGAGAAGATGATCAATCATCCCACATTCTTATAAGACATGGAGAGCTACAAAGGTGTACGGAGGCGACTAATGATGACCCATTCCAGAATGAAGTGGTCAGACCATCCTATGGATCAAAAATGCCTAGAAGAGCCAATGTTGGAAGAGGACAAGGTCTAGGTAGGGGGGGGAGTAGCTCCTCGAAGACCAAGAGCGGATCCAACCATAAATCTTAATGCAGCCACCACAAGGATGGATTTGTTGAATATGGCTGGTGAAAATGGGCCGAGGAATGGTCAAGGAACCAAGCACTGCTTTAGAATCTAGACCATCCCAAATGAAGCCACACATCATTTCAAAGCTCATACAAAAATTCTCTGGGGATGGGGATCCGATTCAACATGTAGAGATATTTGAGTCCACATGCAAAACCTGCGAGCCAGCAGTAAGTGATGTAACCATGATTCATGCTTTGTCACTAACCCTAGAAGGAAAAGTGCATCAATGGTTCCGAACCCTCAAGCCAAAAGATAAGATTAATTTCACATGGCTTAAGAATGTGTTTGTGCTACCAAGCTTTGTCAAAAGTGGTGACAGATGGAGTCTTGTGGCACAAGTGCACAACATCAAACAAAAAGAAATGGAATTGATGTGAGACTATGTGTCTTGGCTAAAGCACTTGAATTCAAGGTGAAAACTATGGGAGAGGCTAACTAATGATCAGTTATTGCCTTGCTTCCCCCGAAGAGGAGTCCGTGACCACAAAATGCACAATTATCTAGTATCAACCCGACCGACTATTCTAGATGTGTGTTGTAAGCTGAAAATTGAATGTGAAGACAATATGCTAGAATTGCCAGAACTAGAATATGTCAAAATATTTTCGCGACAGCAATGACTTCGCGAGTTTTAAGTTACCAAGATATTGGAACTCAAAACAAGCAAGTTGGGAACCTGATTATGGATGAACTCAGTAATGCAATACTGTAAAAATTGAAGGTAAATGATGGAAGCAAAACATATGGGCATGAGCATACCACCCATATTTGCCCTTGTAGAGAATTGGTGTGGTGTTCTATGTGCAAATTAAATCACACTACCACTCAATGCCCATAGTTAAGAGCAAGGCCATTACTCTATTGTGCGCATTGTGTAAAATTAGGGAATTATGAGACCTCAATGCATAGATATCCAAGGTTCCAAACCGTAGCACAGTTGTCAGCACCTAGAGCCCTACTGGCCTTAACAACACCACCCGTGCAAATCACTGCAGCTATTGGACAACCAAACCCTTCCTATTTACCTAGGGGGATGTTTCAGGTACATGACACTTCACCTCAACCGGCCACCTGTTCTACTGCCCCACAACCACCACAAGCTAAAATCAACTAAGTATTGATTGAAGAGCCATAAAAGGATATGGATATGGTGTGTGAAGTAGAAATCAGTGTGGTGAGTAGTATGCGAAAGCTGCGAAGATTGCACTAGAATTTTATGTCTTACACAATAACATGCAAGTACCTATGTTTCAAACCATGGTACATTGGAAGGGTAAGGACATAAATGCAAATACGAGGAGATGACCACTATAATGTTTTAGTTGTGGTGTACCACATTGAATCATTGAATGTCCAAACAAGAATGTGATTCATACGCATCAACCTCAACAGTTGACTACACCACCTAATGACATGCTAGTACGTACTTGTACTAAATGTGGGATTGATCATTTGGTCAAAGATTGTCCATCTCATGCAAGTGATCTCATGCAAGTGGTTTGACTTCCACTTCTAACCAGGCCACTGTCCGGACCATAAGTGTGCAACCTGGAAACATCACGCCACTCAATGTCTTGACACAAGCCCAAGCCCAATTAGGGGACAAAGGGAAGAACCCAGCAGATGCAACCACTTCTAGAACTAGTAGGAGAAAGAGGGTGAAAAAAGTGGGTAAGGGTGACACCATGGTCAAAATTCAAGATGGATCTCAAGAAGATACGATCGACACCGGATCCACTCAATAAAGAGAAGAGAGGAATCAAGTGCTCAAACCAAATGAGCTTGACCAAGAAATGCAAGGGGAAATACCATCAACTACTAAAGGAGTCGGTGAATACCCAAATGCCAAAGAGGATAAAAGGAAGCTTGAAGAAGCTAGGTACCTAGTAGAAGAGTGTCAACGACTTCATGAAGGACGTACCTACTCCAATTCCAGAGGAGATGGAAGAGGGATCTCAAGGAAACACGATGTTAAGAATGTTTGAGGAATATGCACACGATGAGTCCATCCATTCATTCCCTAGGGATGGATATGAGATGCACACATGGAAGGAACTCTCAATTTCCAGAGAACCTAGAGACATAGGTAGTCTCGCAGCTATACACTGTCCACTTCTGTGCAAAATGCCATTGGGACCACTGCTACACAGTTCACCAACTTGCGGCTAGACATAAAGGAATGGGTAGAGGGCAGACTAAGGCTAGCTGACACTACAAAGAATGTTCAGTCACCCCACTAGCAGAAATAACCTTAAAACACACAAGGGAAAGAATAACTAGAGTTGTCAAAATACTGGTTAATCAATTGGGGCATTAACGAAAGTGGCGACACTAATGCTACAATGCCAATTCATCATAATGGATACCAGGCATTCGCTATCTTGGATGGTGTGGTGCGAGTTAGCATTATCACAAAATGATGTTAAGAAAATTGAGGATAACTCGATCTGTAAAGAGCACATCTTATCGTTTTTAAAATGGCAGATGGAACATCGTCAAGGCCCATTGGGCTTTTAGAGAATGTGAGACTCAAACTCTTTACGTTTCACTACCATCATACATTTGTAGTAATGGACTTTCTGCGCCAACTAGACTCATATGATATAATATTGGAATACCCTTCATGAGCGAATCTAAATTGATGCACGATTGGGCATTAGACCAGGTGTATGTGTTTGAGATATCGAGCTCGTCTAGTGAGGCAGTGGCCACTGATGACCCGCCTGGGGGATAGGCCCCACACTTACACCACTGGCATGGTTGGTGAGATCTTGGGTGATATGCGGCCAGTGGGATGACAGGCTGTGTGACAGCCATTCTAGAGACTGGCATAGTTATAGCGCCAGCTCATTTAGTCGGGTTCACACTATAGAGAACCCGTGTATGTATTTGGTTGAGTACCTTTCATATTGTGTGTACTCTCATTCTTGTATATGGTGTGTTGAGTGTTGAGTAGAGAAGAAGAAGATTTTCAGCCTCTCACCTTGTGTGTTCTCTATTAGGGTTTTGTGAGTGTGTGTGTGTGTGCTTGCAAGAGCTCAAGCTCTCTTCCCCCCTGCATCTTTTTATGGTATCAGAGCCTGGTTCGTGCTAAGGGCTGAGCTGCAAGCAAGAGAACCACAGGAAGCGGTACGAGGGTAAGAGCTTCAACTACTCTTCCCTATTGTGTTGGTGACTACACCCTTGTCGGGAGCTCTACGGAAGGCACCGGCAAACGGTCTCTGATTGAGGAGCTTTCTTCGCGGGAGTAAAGCTATAGGGAAACTATACAATCCTTCGGACTGAACTTTTAGGTTCGGGTGCGTCCGGACCTCCGTTTTTCAGAAAGCAGGCGATTTCAAGCACTGCGGGTAAGTCATCGATTCTCTGCAGAACTCTGTTTTAAGAACTGCAGGAAGACAGATTGACTGTGCAGACACTGTGGGTGCTGCAAAGAGGTCTATAGTTTCCATTGGGTGTATGTATGCACATTGAAGTCACTGGTTGTGACATTTGAGAGTACTACATTACCGCTGCAGAAAATACAGCATTTGTGCAGGAAAAACCAGAGTGCAGTTTCTGGTAAAATTGTGTGTTTGGCAAGATGTCAAATGATGGGATAACTCAGATTGTGGCTGAGAAGCTGGATAAGAATAACTTCCATGCTTGGAGGTTCAGGTTGACGAATTTCCTGATGGGAAAAGGCTATTGGGACTACATAGAAGGTGAGCATGAAGAGGCACCGGAGATACCGGATATAAATCCGACTGCTGCAGATGTGAAAGAGTTTAAAGACTAGAACCAAGGAGCCAGGAAGGTTATGTATTGGCTCTCCATTAGTATACAGGACACCATGATTGGGCACATTCAGGATGCCAAGTCCCCCAAGGAGGCATGGGACACCTTGGTAAAGCTTTATGAAACAAATACCAAGGCACGCAAGATACAATTGAAGAATGAACTTCATACTGTGGAGAAAAAGAGCATGTCTGTGAATGACTATGCGTTGAAGATAAAGGGTATTGTGGAATCCCTTGCATCTATTGGTGTGTCAGTAGATGATTGATGATAAGGTGGAGGTCTGTCTACGTGGTCTTGGGCCACAATACAAGGCATTCAAGACGTCTATTCAGACTCGGGAAAAAATTCCCAACTTTACAGATTTGGTGTCTATGCTGATTATCGAAGAGAAGAGCTTGGGTGAAGACCAACAGTCTTCACAAAGCAAAAACAGTTCAGAGCAACAGGCCTTCTACACGAGTTCAGGAAGAGGACGAGGTAGAGGAGGCCGTGGACACGGTCAAGGAGGTGGCCGAATAGGTAATTAGAATTATGGCAGCTGTAGCAGCAACAACAAGTCCCAGAATCAATAACAATAACAACACGCAGGTGGAAGAGGCAAATTCAGAGGCAGGGGGAGTCAAAGAGGCCGTGGAAATTGGCAAAGGTAATATAATGATGCACGTGAATGCTATTATTGTGGTAAGCCTGGACATGTGCAGTCAGAATGTTATAAGAAGCAGACTGACATGCAAAATGGGAAAGTGCAGCAAAACAACTATGCATCCTCAAGCAGAAATAATGAGGATAATGAAAGGTTGTTTGTTATGCAGCATGTTGTGAATGCCATGTCTGAAAATGTTGATGCAGCACAAAAAGATAATGTATGGTATGTGGATTCAGGCGCTTCGAACCACATGACAAGTCATGGGGAGTGGTTCAAGGAGATGGAAAACCCGGAAAGACCAGGTTTTGTGGAAACAGGGGATGACACTGCTCATCCAATTGCCCACGTTGGAGATGTGCCATTGTCTATGCAGGATGGCAAAGTGAAGTACCTTGCAGATGTACTTCATGTACCGAACATAACAAAGAATTTGGTTTCAGTTGGCCAGATGATTGAGCAGGGTTTGCAGGTTCGGTTTAACCCTGATGGGTGTTATATTGAAGATTTCAAAGACAAGTGTAGATTGGTTGCAAAAGGCAACAGAGTGGGCAGAATGTTTACGTTGAATGTAGACATGCCTGAAATGAGTGCTGCGATGTTTGCAAATGGTTCAGGAGTTGTTGCAGACACAGACATATGGCATAAAAGAATTGGACATGTAAATGTGCAGAGATTGAAGTCTATGCAGACAAAAGGAATTGTGATAGGGCTGCCAAAATTTAAAGTGGAAGGTATGCATAAAATATGTGAAGCATGCCAATTTGGGAAGCAAACAAAGCATGTGTTTCCACGTAACAGATATGTGAGCAGAAATGCACTAGATGTTGTGCATTCAGATGTATGGGGTCCTACGAAGACCATATGTATGGGAGGTTGCAGGTATTATGTGACTTTCATTGATGACCACACAAGGAAAGTGTGGGTATATTTCATGAAGGAGAAGAGTGAGGTGTTCACTCACTTTCAGAATTTCAGAGTTTTGGTTGAAAAGCAAACAGGGACATATGTAAAGTGCCTAAGGTCAGATGGAGGGGGAGAGTACTTCTCCAATGAGTTCTCTGAATTTTTGAAGAAGAATGGTATTCGGAGACAGTTTACATGCAGATACACTCCGCAGCAAAATGGAGTTGCTGAGAGGAAAAACAGGCACATTGCTGAGATTGCGCGAGCATTGATGGAAGAGAAGAATATGCCGCATAGCTATTGGGCTGAGGCTGTTTCTACAGCAGTATACATCATGAACAGGACTCCAACTGCAGCCATACATGATGTAACTCCAGAGGAGAGGTTTACTGGCAGAAAACCAGATTTGTCTCATCTGAAAGTCTTTGGATGCATTGCATATGTGCATGTGCCAGATGAGCTGAGAACTAAGCTGGATCCGAAAGCTGAAAAATGTGTGTTTATTGGATATTCCCTTGAGCAAAAGGGATACAGGTGTTATAACCCTGCTACACGTGAGTTGAGGGTAAGCAGGGATGTTGTCTTTGAGGAGATGAGCAGCTGGTATGCTGCTGAAAAAGAAGCTGTTGGGGCTGATGTGAGTGGAAGTGTGGTTGCACAGAATGCAGGTCAGCAATCACAGTCTTTGAGTGGACCAGGAGAGTCCTCATCTAGTGGGTCTGTTGTTGATAGACCATGGAGTGGCAGGCTGCGTCATAATACCAGCCCTGCAAATGTGATTACTACATCACGTAAAGGAAAAGATAAAGTGGTTGCGTCCCTTGGTATGCCTGACATTTCTGCAGGGCATTCTCATGTTGATGGAGAGTCTAGTGGCTCAGATATGAGCCTTGATGAGGAGCTTGGGATCCCAGCTATGAGAACACCTGGTGTAAAGAAGGCTATGGAGGCCATGAATGAAAAGCTACGAAGATCAGGGAGAGTGAAGAACCCTGTGCAGAGATTTACATATGATGGTTATGAGGCACATCACTATGCATATATGGCAAAGGTTGTGCAGGTTGTTGAGCCCACATGCATTGATGAGGCTGTTGGAAATGTGTGTTGGGAGAAAGCTATGGATGAGGAGATGGATGCACTATATGGAAATGAGACTTGGGATTTAGTGCAATTGCCTGAAGGCAAGAAAGCCATTGGATGCAAGTGGGTGTACAAAGTTAAACATAACAGTGATGGAAGCATAAACAGGTACAAGGCTAGACTGGTAGCCAAAGGATATGTGCAGACATATGGGATTGATTATGAGAAAACTTTCAGCCCAGTTGCCAAGATGGCAACGGTGAGAGTTGTGATAGCAGTGGCTGCGTCAAAGCAATGGTCTTTACATCAGATGGATGTAAAGAATGCATTCTTGCATGGGGATTTGCAAGAAGAGGTGTATATGTTGCAGCCACCTGGTTATGAGGATGAGGGTCACCCCGAACATGTTTGCAGGTTGAAGAAAGCCTTGTATGGCTTAAAGCAAGCACCAAGAGCATGGTCTGACAAGATTTTTGAATATCTTGTCACTATTGGCTTTCATGTAGCCAATGTAGATTTCTCATTGTATGTGAGACATGGTGATAGAGGAGTTGTGCTTGTTGTCATCTATGTAGATGACTTGATCATTACGGGGGACCATGATGCAGAGATCTTTGATGTAAAGATCTTGCTTAGACAGAAGTTCGAAATGAAGGATCTAGGGAAGCTCAGATATTTCTTGGGCATTGAGGTGATTAGGTCACCACATGGTATTGGATTACTGCAGAGACAGTATGGCTTGGACATGTTGTCCAAGTATGGTATGACAGGCTGTAAGCCTATTTCTGTGCCATTGGATCAGAATGGCAAGTTGAGTGCAGATTCAGGAGAGATCTTGGAGGATCCTACTATGTATAGGCGCATAGTAGGAAGTTTGATCTACATGACGATCACCAGACCAGATTTGAGCTATATTGTTGGGTTGGTGAGTCAGTTTATGTAGGTTCCACGGAAACTGCATTTGGATGGAGTAAGACGCATACTGAGGTATGTGAAGTCTACTTTGCATTGTGGACTATTCTATGAGACTGGGACAGAGATATGTGTACATGGGTACACAGATGCTGATTGGGCTGGTAGTATCTCAGATAGAAGATCTACCCAGTGGCTTCATGTTTTCTTTGGGGAGTGCTGCTGTGACTTGGAGCAGCAAGAAGCAGCCTACGGTTGCTCTATCGAGTATAGAGGCCGAGTACAGAGGAGCTGCTATGGCAGCATGTGAGGTAGCTTGGTTGAGAAAGCTACTTGCAGATTTGGGTCTATCAGTGGATAGACAAGTTGTCATTTTCTATGACAACATTAGCAGTATACAGTTGGCCAGGAACCCAATCTTTCATGCTCGTACAAAGCACATAGAGGTTCACTACCATTTCGTCAGAGAGAAGGTCTTGGCAAGAGACCTTGACCTTGTTTATGTCAGCACAGAGGATCAGGTAGCTGACATCTTCACCAAAGCATTGGATGCAGAGAAGCTCCGCAGATTCAGGGCTTCTCTTGGTGTACATGAGATGGAGTTGAGCTCGAGGGGGAGTGTTGAGATATCGAGCTCGTCTAGTGAGGCGGTGGCCACTGATGACCCGCCTGGGGGATAGGCCCCACACTTACACCACTGGCATGGTTGGTGAGATCTTGGGTGATATGCGGCCAGTGGTATGACAGGCTGTGTGACAGCCATTCTAGAGACTGGCATAGTTATAGCGCTAGCTCATTTAGTCGGGTTCACACTATAGAGAACCCGTGTATGTATTTGGTTGAGTACCTTTCATATTGTGTGTACTCTCATTCTTGTATATGGTGTGTTGAGTGTTGAGTAGAGAAGAAGAAGATTTTCAGCCTCTCACCTTGTGTGTTCTCTATTAGGGTTTTGTGAGTGTGTGTGTGTGTGCTTGCAAGAGCTCAAGCTCTCTTCCCCCCTGCATCTTTTTAGTATGTTCGTAGGTATTTGCAAATTCTAAAGATAGATCTGAGAACATTGAAAGCACACCCCATGGAAGGGAAACTGTTTGGTCATGATTCGATCACAACTAAGCAAACCACATCCATACAAATATGCAAGCCCACGGTGGGAATTTCCAAAGAGAAAGAGGAAACAAAAATGTCACTTCCTCCGCTGGATTTCAATGAAAATTGGATGCATGTGCTAGCCACCATAGATGTGATGCAACCCCGAGAAACCCAATATGTGAAATCTAGGACTATTCTCACTACCTCTGTCTGTTTGGTCAATTGGCAAACCATTGATGAGGAATCGGAGGAGGAAGTTTCTAGCATAGAAGGGAGTTGATCCTCACAAGACCGTACCAACGCCCAACACCTTAGACGATGGCAAAAACAGAAACGATAGATCGCTGGACGAAATGCCTTGCTATTATGAAGAAAACCCACAAATGCCTAGTGGCTAAGATACCTTGAAGCTACTAAAGTACACGACAAGTTTTCTAAGGATTGGGGTGAGGAATTGAGTAAGATATCCCTTGAAGGGAAACATAGGGAGGAAGTCATCCTTTGAGAACCGGAAATGCCTAAGCTCACGAAAGCTGGGTGCCAAAAACGACACAAAGATTTGGTAGAAGCTGAGCGACAGGCTAGGAAAGTTATGGCTAAAACAAAAAGTGAGAACGATGATAAACCAGACTTGCTCTTTCAATACCAGACCATTTCAAAACCTACACAATTGACAAACAAAACATGGTCCGAATGATGGCAAAAAGAGTTAAGAAACATGGGTTATCCACATCATACGATGGCCCAGCTAAAGTGAAGGAAATTGATATTGTAGAACGAGGGGAGGAAACCAAACCTATTTATATTGCTACTCTGGTTGAAGAAAATGAGCTTGTTTCTCTCCTTAAAGAGTTTAAGGATTGTTTCGCCTAGAACTACAAAGGGATGAAGAGTGTACCACCTAAATTGGTGCAACATACGACCCCAATCATGTATGGATCAAGACCAACTAGGTAAAAACCATACCAGATGAATCCTACATATGCGGCAATTGTAAAGGACAAAATCGATAAACTCATTGCTGTAGATTTCATCTACGAGATAGAACATACGGATTGGTTGTCACCATTCATAATAGTGCCAAAGAAGAACATTTGGAAAACTTAGGGTATGTTTCGATCTCAAAAGGTCAACGTAGCTACTAGGAAGCACCATCGCCCATTGCGCCTGAAGAATCTTACAGCTTCTTAGACAGATTTTCAAGCTACAATTAGGTGTCTATAGCGCCTGAAGACCAACATAAGACAACCTTCAATACAATGTGGGCAACGTTTGCTTACAAAGTCATGCATTTTGGTCTTACCAATTCCCCAACAGCATTCCAACGATTAATGTGCACATCCTTCACGGGACCTACTTCATGCTCATGAAAGTGCAGATACCGTCCACGTTGTGAAATGGATATCACAGACTTAATTATATTTACATATATATTTACGCAAACCGTTTCACAACGTGAAATGTTTAGGTACCATTTATATTTTTTACGCATACCATTCACAACGTAAAATGGAGTTTCACATATGTTTTCCCCCTGCCTTATTTCACAACCGTGATTATACAGCTACCGTTTACGCCATCATGAAATGGATCTCACGAACTTAATTTCTTTACGCCCGTCAAAGTGCAGGTTTTGACCTTTTTTATTTTTTTATATTTTTTTCCCTTCGGACCTATTTCACGCCTTTGAAATTGCAAGTATCGTGCAAGCTGTGAAATGGATCTCACAAACTTAATTAGATTTTTTGTTTATGCGGACCGTTTCACGACGGGAAAGTTCAGGGTTTCACACCCATTGTGAGATCCGACTGTCCCCTCCGCACACCGGATTCCTGGTAGCTGGCAGCGGAAGCAGCCCCCTCATGTGCGAGGCAGGGTTTCCCACTCGGGGTCTCGCCCTCGAATGTCTGGGGCACGAGACTAAGCTGGTGGTCATTCCGAAAACCAAAACCGGTAAAATTTCCCATGCCTGGAAAACGGGAACAATTCCACCATTTTTTATTTTCTTAATGATTTTTTCTAACAAAGTCAAGATACTGAACTAACCTTCATCTGAATAAACCAGATAGAAGGGAAACTATTACAGACTTAACTTGAAGGGATCAACGTTTTTTTCCTAATTGAATCAGGGCACAGCCGTTGATCTATTCATTAGAGAAGTCTTCAGGCATTAGGAATTTTTTGAGGTCATTTTTGGGCCTTGTAAGGAAGTTTGACCGAAATATTCCCTCCAAAAAGGGAGCACCGCAGATAAAAGTTTTGCAAACGAACTCCAAATTTGTCGGACCTCACATATTTAGATTCTACTCTTCAAAAGCTATCCATTGATATATAACACGATAGGGTTCGGAGAAGGGACAAGATAGATACCTAGAAGATTCCTTTTTGCCTGGGGAAGATTCACATAACGTGAATCTTCCCCAGGCAAAAAGGAATCTTCTAGGTATCTATCTTGTAACGTGAATCTTCCCCAGGCAAAAAGGAATCTTCTAGGTATCTATCTTGTCCCTTCTCCGAACCCTATCGTGTTATATATCAATGGATAGCTTTTGAAGAGTAGAATCTAAATATGTGAGGTCCGACAAATTTGGAGTTCGTTTGCAAAACTTTTATCCGGTGCTCCCTATTTGGAGGGAATATTCCGATCAAACTTCCTTACAAGGCCCAAAAATGACCTCAAAAAATTTCTAATGCTTTTATTTAACTACTCGAGTTCTAAACGTATTCTTATTAATCAATTTTATTATCAAAACTCTACTAATTCCAGCCTAACCCCATCCGGCCCATGGGTTAGCCACCTCCCAACCACTGGAATTGGTAGAACCAAACAAGTACTCACCCACCCATAATTGAATGCCTTTCTTAACTTTTGCTTTAGAATACAGATACGCGCACACTCCTCTTTAAACTTTAACTTATAAAACAATCCATTGACAAACAATTATTGGTTACGGATGTCATAACTCAAAATTTCCATTCAATCCTTGTTTCTCACAAAAAAAAATAGTATCACTCTGGACTCTCCGTTGAGACCAGCTGGTCAGCAAAACGAGATCCATTAACAGATTACAATAAACATTGGTCCATCATATAATATATGTCTTCCACGACATACGCATGGGTGTCCTAAGCACTGTGAGCCCGTGCATCGCATGGTCAGAATCCTCTAGGATCCTCCTTAGGTGTCCTGGCACTTCACTCAAGGACCGCTTCGTCGGCCCTCGCCCACGTACCAGGAAGCACACCATTTTTTACCATACTAAGGCTGGTCAAGACTTGGGCAGGTTTTTGCCACGTCAGCCGTCCTTTGAACACTCCCCGCCGCCAGCTGTTGCAACCGAACTTCCCTTAGAAAAACACTTATACCAAATGCTCCTTCTAGCATTTTGGCGTAAGACAGTCCTTTAAGAAAGCAGAGTTTCTATGCAAGTTTTTATTTTTGATTTTCTTTTGAATATAATGAGTATATCTTAAATCCGTATCCCAATACTTCTAGATCGCAGGTTTGAATTCCAAGAGAATTTTATGAATTCTGTAACCTTGATCCTCAGATCAAGGTTACAGAATTTCATGAATTCTGTAACCTTGATCCTCAGATCAAAATCAAAGGGTCTTAACTTGATTTAAGATTCGGTGGTGGGTGATTTGAGTGAATTTTCTTGAACTGGTCACATCATCTTTTCTTGAAACTGACGAAGGAGTTATGTCTTGGTCATAGTCTGATTCAGGGTTTGACTCTGGAAAGGTTTTCCCTAAACTATCTTTCTCGAAGGGTAATATTTCAATTACTACTTTACTGAATTTCATTCATTGAGTAATTGCTTAACTGAATTCAAAACTAATCACGAATTCCTAAAAGGAATAAATTAATCATTTATCTAAAATTCAGACTTCGATAGTTTTTCTGAGTTTTCTCATTACCATCCTAGAGAATATGAAACGGTATAATTTTCTCTCACAGAGTATTTACTTATTCATTTACCAATATTCATGGGATTTAAACAAGGATTAAAGAGAACTCTTATTTTGATATAAAAATTTTGTATGCATCTATTTATGCATAAAATCCAACTTCTATGGAAATCACACTTTTACATAAAAGAAAATCCTTTTATGCATCTATTTATGCATAAAAATTAATTTTGATGAAAGTAACACTTTTATAATTTAAAAAAAATTCTTTTATGCATCTATCAATTTTGATGAAAGTAACACTTTTATTAAAAAAATCTTTTATGCATCTATTTATGCATAAAAATCAATTTTGATGAAAACTGTAACACTTTTATAATTAAAAAAAAATCTTTTATGCATCTATTTATGCATAAAAATCAATTTTGATGAAAGTAACACTTTTATAATAAAAAAATATTTTATGCATCTATTTATGCATAAAAATCAATTTTGATGAAAGTAACACTTTTATAATAAAAATAATTTCTTTTATGCGTCTATTTATGCATAAAAATCAATTTTGATGAAAGTAACACTTTTATAATAATAAAAAATTTCTTTTATGCATTTATTTATGCATAAAATTTTTTTTTTGATGAAATTAATACTTTTATAATTAAAAACAATTCTTTTATGCATCTATTTATGCATAAAAATAAATTTTGATGAAAGTAACACTTCTATTAAAAAAATCTCTTATGCATAAAAATCAATTTTGATGAACGTAACACTTTTATAAAAAAAAATTCTTTTATGCATATATTTATGCATAAAAATCAATTTTGATGAAATTAACACTTTTATAATAATAAAAAAAATCTTCTGTGCATCTATCTATGCATAAAAATCAATTTTGATGAAAGTAACACTTTTATAATAAAAAAATTCTTTTATGCATCTATTTATGCATAAAAAATAATTTTGATGAAAGTAACACTTTTATAATAAAAACAATTTCTTTTATGTATCTTTTTATGCATAAAAATCAATTTTGATGAAAGTAACACTTTTATAATTAAAAAAATTCTTTTATGCATCTATTTATGCATAAAAATTAATTTTGATGAAAGTAACACTTTTATTAAAAAATTCTTTTATAAATCTGTTTATGCATAAAAATCAATTTTGATGAAAGTAACACTTTTATAAATAAAAAAAATCTTTTATGTATTTTTTTATGCATAGGAATCAATTTTGATGAAAATAACACTTTTATAATAACAAAATCCTTTTATGCATCTATTTATGCATAGAAATCAATTTTGATAAAAGTAACTCTTTTAGAATAAAAACAATTCTCCAATATGCATCTTTCTATGCATAGAAATTAATTCTAATGGAAATAACACTTTTATGATAAAAATATTTCTAATATGCATTTTTTTAATGCATAGAATGAAAATAACACTTTTAGAATACACAAACGGTGGGGATTACTCTTTTTGAATAATAAAATATAAAACTTATTTCATAAAATTTAAGAAAATTTTGCCATAATCTCCTTTGTATGGCTGACCATTTTTTAATTTTTCTATCATTCTCAAGTTACTTAGAAATTATCCCAAATGGTTTAAAGCATTCTAAACTAATCAAATTCCACTTTTTAAAGAGAAACAATATGAAAAGTTTAATTCTAAGAATTTGATTACATATCTAGGAAAGGCTGAATTCAAGAATGAAGAGAGGGAGAAAGCCTTTCCAACAAGGCATAACATCATTTTTTATTTTAAAGAAAAAAAAAATTAGAAAACCATAAATAGAATAAAGAAAAAGTAGGATTTCTAGCTTACATGAATTTTTGTGAGCTTTCCTTTCGCTGTCCATTGTGACAATGAATGTCAACCTTATTCTTATGGATCCAATCCATTCCAAGGATTCCATCATAGACTCCCAAGGGTAGGACTCTGAACTGGCACTCTGTTACGTTCCCATCTAGACTAAACTGAATAAGGTATGTCTCAAGGTGGGTGAAAAGAATCTTTCCACTAGCCAATTCCACTTGCATAGGTTTCCCTGATTTTTTATTTCGAACTAACTTACACAGACATCTTGGGGAAATAAAAGAATGAGTACTGCATGTATCAATCAAAATCTTGAATTGCTTACCCTGGTACTCTCTTGGAGTGTGGAAGGAGTGAAAATTGATGGTTATTCCCTTGATGCTCAATTGCGGCATAGATCTATCCTTTTTCTTTCTCCACTTCCTCAGCTATAGTGATGGCTCTAGCTGCTGCAATCTGAGGTGGAACTCTCTCTCTTTAGTTTTCCCGATTCTGGGAGGGAGTTTGGAGACTGCTTTGCATGGAGGCTACAGAGACTGAGCTGGCACTCTTCTGGGGTTGCCCTGATTTTGGCGCGGGGGACCCTTATTGGACTGATACAAAGGAGAGCCTCTCTGAATTTTGGGACCCTGGCTTCCTTGGCCCACAGAAGGAGATGGGCAATCCTTGAGCTGGTGCCCAAACCCCTGACATCCCCGAAGCACCTGTTCTCACTTCGAAGCTCTCCCTCTGCATTCTTGAAAGAGTCAGAGTTCCTGAGAAGAAAGAGCTTCCAGGAAATGGTCTTCCTTCATTCCTGAAACTTCTTGACTCCAGATTCTGGTTGGGACCTTGGTGTCTCTTTGGAGGCGGAAGGTTGAAAGAACTTCTCGGTGTCTGGAATCTCTTGAAGGATGAGGGAGCTGGCTTTGGCAGGACTTTAACGATGAAGGCTTTGGCGGGACTTTAACGATGAAGGCTTTGGCAAGGTCCTCCCCCATTCTTACAGCTTCTACCATGGAAAATGGCTTGGCATTCTTGACCACGGTGTGTAAAGGCTCGTTCATTCTCCCTGAATGAACCTAGCCATAAGTTGCTCTTCGTCTAGCGGTGGTGAGTACTTGAGGAGAAGAGAAAATGTCTGGTGATATATGGTTTTGCTCCCCTGGTTTAGCTCTAAGAATTCATTCATCTTGGTTTTGCTCCCCTGGTTTAGCTCTAAGAATTCATTCATCTTGGTTTTTAAAAATCTAGGGGGACAAAATCTCTTCCTTAGATAGGCTTTAAGATCATTCCAGGAGGACTGGGTATTCGTATCCAGATGGTTGGTGTCGCAATGGTTTCTCCATGCCACCCTGGCTGTTTCCACAATTTTCAGCCTAGCAAGAGCCATTTTGCTCCTCTCTCGTTGTATCCGGTGACATCAAAATATTCCTCCATGGCTTCAACCCACTTCTCCACAGCCTCGCCCAAGTTCTCTCCTTCACCCCTTTGAAGGGTCCTAGCTGAGTTCTGTGAAGAGCCTTGCGAACATCAGGGTCAAGCTCTTCTTCATCAGTGAGAGGGTTTGTGAGATCCCTATCCCCACCGCGCAATGGATTTGGATGCTAGCAGCGGAAGTAGCACATCTTGCGAGGGGCAGGGTCCCAAACTCGGGGCCTCACCCACGGATATCCGGACAAGAGACTAATCCGTCGGTTTATCCAAAACCAAAACCGGAAAAACTTCCTTTACCCGGAAAGCACGGGCGATTCCACCAGGATAACTTTTACTCTAACGTAGTCAAGACCATTTCTGATCAAGCTGATCCCACTGTATCTATAAAGATACTTGGTCAGATCAAGGAAGAAACTTGCACTTGGATCATTGGGATCAATGCTTTTTTCCCCATCAAGAGGCACAGCCGTTGATTCCTATCCAGAAAACAATTACTATCCGGGATTAACTTTATCTATTGTAGTAACAGAAATTGAGTCTCGATTTACGGATCCATCAGTCCAGCATAGCCCTATCCAGTCCCATGGATTAGCCAACCGCCCAACCATTGTAGTGATGGGATCCAATTTAGAATTTGATTTTTGTCCCGGGTACCAGGGAAAAGAGTTCCCAGGCCCCCTAGCCGGATGTTCATGCAAAAATAAAACTAGTCACACCACTTACACACCCAATATGAAATTGCTTTTTTTAAAGATTCAACCAGTTTTAAAACAATCCTTTAATGAACCATAGTATCACTGATCACAATCTTCCAAATTATCCGGTTGATTCTTAACTTCCCATCATTCCTTCATCAGAGTATCTATGGCATCATTGGCAACCAACGCTCACCACCTGTCCACTCAGGGGCCTTTTCAATCGTTCCTAGCCCATAATACTCGGCAATATAATCACTTATTAAGATGGACTCTCCGTTGAAGATCAGCAAGATCAACCAACAGATCCATATAAAGAGCCATGGACTCATCCATTGAAGACTAGCAAGGTCAATCAATCAGATCCATGCCCGGTTTCAGAAAATAACTCTTACTCCTTGTTCCAATATCTTCCTCGATGCACGTGTGGGTATCCTAGGCGACCCAGAGCCCGAGCACCGTATGGTCAGCACCCTCTAGGATCCTTCGCAGGTGACCTAGCGCTTCACTCATAGGCCGCTTCCTTGGTCCCTCATCCACCGTATCGGAAGCTCACCATTTTAATCGAACCGAGGCTGGTCAAGTCGGCTGACTTTGCTACGCGAGACGTCCTCCATTGACTCTCCGTATCAGCAGTTGCAACTTTATCATTAAGGTCTCCATCTCGACCTTAATCACAAGACGGTCAAAATGCTTCCCCAGCATTCTTGACATAAAACAGCCATTTACAAATAGTTTACAAATACAATTTCTATATTAACTCTCATTTTTCCACATTATCCCTCATCAATCCACTTTACTTATTCCACATTCCTTTTATATGTGTACTCATCCAATCACATCATTTTTCATCTCGTCACTTTAGATTCCTTCACATCACATATCATATATTCACATCCATACATATATCCACATCCACATCCACATTCACATCCATACATCCACATCTACATCCGTACATATATCCACATCCACATCCACATTCACATCCATACATCCACATCTACATCCATGCATCCATTTTCACATCCACATACATACATCCACATCCACACATACACATCCACATCTATATGCATACATTCACATCCAATTTCATACATCCACATCTACATGTACATTCACATCCATACATCCACATTTATATGCATACATTCACATCTACATGCATACATCCACATCCACATTCATACATCCACATCTACATGCTCATTCATGCATCCTCATCCATACATCCACATCTACATGCACATTCACATCCATACATCCACATCTATATGCATACATCCAAATCTACATGCATACATCCATACATACACATCCATACATCCACATTCATGCATCCACATCTACATGCATACATCCATACATACACATCCACATTCACATCCATACATCCACATCCACATCCACATCCATACATCCACATTCACATTTATACATCCATTCTCACCCTATCACAACCCATATACATCTTATCCCATCCCATACACTTCTTACCTCATCCCATACACATCTTATCACATCTTAACTCATCTTATCACATCCTAACTCATCTCATATGCATCTTATCACATCTTATCACATCTCATATACCTCTTATCACATCCTATCACATCTCATATACATCTTATCATATCCTATCATTTCACATATCTATTTATAGAATACAAGAGAATTCTTATATTTGATATAAGATTCCTTTACACATCTATTTATGCATAAATTCCATTTAAGAAGACTAACACTCTCGGATTAAAAATCCATCTTTTATGAATCTTCCTATGCATAAATTCATTTTAAATGAGAATGACACTTTTGCATTAAAATCAATCTTTTATGCATGTTCCTATGCGTAAATTCAATCTAGTAGGAATTACTCTTTTAGAATAAAAGAATTTCTCTTATGCATCTAACTTATGCATAAAATCCATTTATGATGAAAATCACACTTTTAGTACAAAAATTTTCTTTTATGTATACCTCTATGCATGAAACTCAAATATGATAAAAGTAACACTTTTATAATAAAATAATAATCTTTTATGCATACCTCTATGCATGAATTTCAAATAATGATAAAAGTACCATTTTTATAATAAAATAATTAACTTTTATGCATACCTCTATGCATGAAATTCAAATATGATAAAAGTAACACTTTTATAATAAAATAATAATCTTTTATGCATACCTCTATGCATGAAATCCAATTATGATAAAAGTAACACTTTTACATTAAAATAATAATCTTTTATGCATACCTCTATGCATGAAATCCAATTATGATAAAAGTAACACTTCTATAATAAAATAATAATCTTTTATGCATACGTCTATGCATGAAATCCAATTATGATAAAAGTAACACTTTTATAATAAAATAATAATCTTTTATGCATACCTCTATGCATCAAATCCAATTATGATAAAAGTAACACTTTTACATTAAAGTAATAATCTTTTATGCATACCTCTATGCATGAAATCCAAATATGATAAAAGTAACACTTTTATGTTAAAATAATAATCTTTTATGCATACCTCTATGGATGAAAATCAATTATGCATAATATAAAAATCAATTTCTCTTTGATTACAATGAATATATTTCAATTAATCTAGGATGATAATTCCTAGAATATGGTAGAAAGTCCTCTTTTCATGCTTTGAATGAAATTATTTTATGCGTAATTTTTATAAAAGTTTTGCCATAGCTCCGCTGCTATGACTGATAAATCATAAATTTTCTAAGGGATAAAGCTTATCATTAAGGAAATAAATAGAATAATCCCTAATTGGATCATTAATCCATAATGGATTGAATCATCAATATTCATGAAATACATAAACTAAAAGCATAGAAAAAAGCCATTAATTTGGCCTCAAGCATAGATTAATCTTGGATTAAGGAAAAGCTTTATGAAAAGCTTCATTTAAATTGAGAATGGGTCATGAGTATGACCATTTCTTGAGTGAGAGAGAGAAATTACATAAAAACCATTAGAATTAAGCATAAATGGAAATTTATGTAATTCTTAACTATCATTAATCAATTAACTTCAATAGCATTCATCAAATTATGTAACTCTTCACTACCATTCATCAATTAAATTCAATAGCATTCAAAAACCATTCCAATTAATCTTCTCAAGCTTGAGAGGGGTTGAGAAAAGAGAAACATTGAGAAGAGAGAAACATTGAGAGGGGTTGAGAAGAGAGAAACATTGAGAAACTATAGAAAAGATCAAAATTCACCATTTACCTTACAAATTGCTTGATTCTTTGTTCACGGTAGAGGCCCCCAACCAATCAATTGGTTTAGTATGTTGATGGAGTCACCAATGGGGATTGAAGAAAGAGGGAAGCTCCAATTTCATCAATTTGGAGAAAATTTTAGAGAATAGTAAAAATTAGCATTATTTCAGCATAATTCTAATATAGTAAAATTCTCCTATTTTTTTCAAAGGACTCATGTTCTATTTATAGGAGAGGGAGGCTCTAACCAAAGCTAACTGATTTCTAGAATTTTCCAATTTCAGTTTGGTTGAATTTGGACTAGATTTGGACCTAGTTTGGTTCCTTTTTGATTCGGTTGGTTCAAGAGAGAGGAGAGATAAAAATATCACAATATTTTTGAGTTTAAAACTCATTCAAGCATGTGAAATATGCACCTCCTTTAAGGGACTCCCCTTCCTTACATATGTGTCAAAATGGAATCATTATACCCAAAATATCTCATTTTTTTAGTAATACTCATAGTTTCTTACTAATAAACCTTGTACATATTCAACTCTTCATCTTATGTGAGCATTTACTCATTTTTGGATACCCAATTTATCTTTTTTTTTATATTACTCATAGTTTTTTACTAATAAACCTTGTACATATTCAACTCTTCATCTTATGTGAGCATTTACTTATTTTTGGATACCCAATTTATCTCATTTTTTTGATATTACTCATAGTTTCTTACTAATAAACCTTGTACATAGTCAACTCTTCATCTTATGTGAGCATTTACTCATTTTTGGATACCCAATTTATCTCATTTTTTGGATATTACTCATAGTTTCTTACTAATAAACCTTGTACATAGTCAACTCTTCATCTTATGTGAGCATTTACTCATTTTTGGATACCCAATTTATCTCATTTTTTTGATATTACTCATAGTTTCTTACTAATAAACCTTGTACATAGTGAACTCTTCATCTTATGTGAGCATTTACTCATTTTTGGGTATCTTCTTTTACAAATTGAATTTATCTCCTCCCTACACATGGATTGATGCTATTGGCCCATAGGAACCTTAATTGGACCATAATCCAAAAATTTCCTAAAATCTAGACCCTTAGGCTAAGGTCCTTTATACCCATTTCCAATTAATTTCCAATTGCACATTGGAAAGTTCTTTTTGAATTTCTGTTTCAGGGAAACTTATTTTAATAAGATGAGATAATTTTCTATCCACAAATATTAAAAATTTGAATATTCTCTCTCTAGAATACTTTCTCTCTCTAGGTTAAAACAGTTAGAAACAAGGTCTTTTATATTTCTGAAGAGGGATTACAGGGGAAGATACTAGACATCAAAAAGGGGTTGGGGGAGGAATCTTACATTCTACCCCACTTAAAAAACGCGAGATGTCCTCATCTCGCAGGTGGAGTATGATCTCTTTCATCTTCTTCTTCTTCCAGCGTTACGGCTTGGAAGTATGATCTCTTTCATCTTCTTCTTCTTCAATCACTTCCAGCGTTACGGCTTGGAAGTGGACGGTCGATTTTTTTTTGCCCAAGCCAGGGTAACCCCAGAAGAACTCTAACCCAACCATCTACCTCTGTCCAAAGTAACCTCAGAAATCCTTTCCAGAACAAGGGCAACCAAAGAGAAAGAATTGCACCTCAGACTGCAGCAGCTAGAGCAGTCACAATTTCATATCACAATTTCAGATGAAGTAGAAGAGGAAAAAAGGGCAGATCTATACTGCAATTGAAAACCAAGGACTTAACCGATAGTTCTCAAGTCATCCATACTCTAGTAGAATACCAGGGAAATCCAATTATGATAAAAGTAACACTTTTACATTAAAATAATATTCTTTTATGCATACCTCTATGCATGAAATCCAATTATGATAAAAGTAACACTTTTATAATAAAATAATAATCTTTTATGCATACCTCTATGCATGAAATCCAATTATGATAAAAGTAACACTTTTACATTAAAATAATAATCTTTTATGCATACCTCTATGCATGAAGTCCAATTATGATAAAAGTAACACTTTTATGTTAAAGTAATAATCTTTTATGCATACCTCTATGCATGAAAATCAATTATGCATAATATAAAAATCAATTTCTCTATGATTACAATGAATATCTTTCAATTAATCTAGGATGATAATTCCTAGAATATGATAGGAAGTCCTCTTTTTATGCTTTGAATGAAATTATTTTATGCGTAATTTTTATAAAAATTTTGCCATAGCTCCGCTGCTATGACTGATAAATCTCAAATTTTGTAAGGAATAAAGCTTATCATTAAGGAAATAAATAGAATGATCCTTAATTGGATCATTAATCCATAATGGATTGAATCATCAATATTCATGAAATACATAAACTAAAAGCATAGAAAAAAGCCATTAATTTGGACTCAAGCATAGATTAATCTTGGATTAAAGAAAAGTTTTATGAAAAGCTTCATTTGGATTGAGAATGGGTTATGAGTATGACCATTTCTTGAGTGAGAGAGAGAAATTACATAAAAACTATTAGAATTAAGCATAAATGGAAATTTATGTAATTCTTAACTATCATTAATCAATTAACTTCAATAGCATTCATCAAATTATGTAACTCTTCACTACCATTCATCAATTAACTTCAATAGCATTCAAAAACCATTCCAATTAAGCTTCTCAAGCTTGAGAGGGGTTGAGGAGAGAGAAACATTGAGAAACTATAGAAAAGATCAAAATTCACCATTTACCTTACAAATTGCTTGATTCTTTGTTCACGGTAGAGGCCCCCAACCAATCAATTGGTTTAGTATGTTGATGGAGTCACCAATGGGGATTGAAGAAAGAGGGAAGCTCCAATTTCATCAATTTGGAGAGAACTTTAGAGAATAGTAAAAATTAGCATTATTTCAGCATAATTCTAATATAGTAAAATTATTCTATTTTTTTCAAAGGACTCATGTTCTATTTATAGGAGAGGGAGGCTCTAACCAAAGCTAACTGATTTCTAGAATTTTCTAATTTCAGTTTGGTTGAATTTGGACTAGATTTGGACCTAGTTTGGTTCCTTTTTGATTCGGTTGGTTCAATAGAGAGGAGAGATAAAAATATCACAATATTTTTGAGTTTAAAACTCATTCAAGCATGTGAAATATGCACCTCCTTTAAGGGACGCCCCTTCCTTACATATGTGTCAAAATGGAATCATTATACCCAAAATATCTCATTTTTTTAGTAATACGCATAGTTTCTTACTAATAAACCTTGTACATATTCAACTCTTCATCTTATGTGAGCATTTACTCATTTTTGGATACCCAATTTATCTCATTTTTTTATATTACTCATAGTTTTTTTACTAATAAACCTTGTACATATTCATCTCTTCATCTTATGTGAGCATTTACTCATTTTTGGATATCCAATTTATCTCTTTTTTTTGATATTTTCATAGTTTCTTATTAATAAACCTTCTACATAGTCAACTCTTCATCTTATGTGAGCATTTACTCATTTTTGGATACCCAATTTATCTCATTTTTTTGATATTACTCATAGTTTCTTACTAATAAACCTTGTACATAGTCAACTCTTCATCTTATGTGAACATTTACTCATTTTTGGGTATCTTCTTTTACAAATTGGATTTATCTCCTCCCTACACATGGATTGATGCTATTGGCCCATAGGAACCTTAATTGGACCATAATCCAATTTTTTTTGAAAATCTAGACCCTTAGGCTAAGGTCCTTTATACCCATTTCCAATTAATTCCAATTGCACATTGGGAGTTCTTTTTGAATTTCTGTTTCAGGGAAACTTATTTTAATAAGATGAGATAATTTTCTATCCACAAATATTAAAAATTTGAATATTCTCTCTCTAGAATATTTTCTCTCTCTAGGTTAAAACAGTTAGAAACAAGGTCTTTTATATTTCTGAAGAGGGATTACAGGGGAAGATTTTCTCTCTCTAGGTTAAAACAGTTAGAAACAATTAGAAACAAGGTCTTTTATATTTCTGAAGAGGGATTACAGGGGAAGATACTAGATATCAAAAACGGGTAGGGGGAGGAATCTTACATTCTACCCCACTTAAAAAACGCGAGATGTCCTCATCTCGCAGGTGGAGTATGATCTCTTTCATCTTCTTCTTCTTCTTCAATCACTTCCAGCGTTGTGCTTCTTGATAAATTTTTGACATATTTGGCTTCTCAGTTAATCTTTATTAGCCAATTGGCTTTGATACCAACTGTGAGATCCCTATCCCCACCGCGCACTGGATTCGGATGCTAGCAGCGAAAGTAGCACATCTTGCGAGGGACAGGGTCCCACACTCGAGGCCTCGCCCCCACGGATATCCGGACAAGAGACTAATCCGTCGGTTTATCCAAAACCAAAATCGAAAAAACTTCCTTTACCCGGAAAGCATGGGCGATTCCACCAGGATAACTTTTACTCTAACGTAGTCAAGACCATTTCTGATCAAGCTGATCCCACTGTATCTATAAAGATACTTGGTCAGATCAAGGAAGAAACTTGCACTTGGATCAATGCTTTTTTCCCCATCAAGAGGCACAGCCGTTCATTCCTATCCATAGAACAATTACTATCCGGGATTTACTTTATCTATCGTAGTAACAGAAGTTGAGTCTCCATTCACGGATCCATCAGTCCAGCCTAACCCCATCCATTCCCATGGATTAGCCAACTGCCCAACCACTGTAGTGATGGGATCCAATTTAGAATTTGATTTATGTCCCGGGTACCAGGGAAAAGAGTTCCCAGGTCCCCTAGCCAGATGCTCATGCAAAAAAAAAACTAGTCACACCACTTACACACCCAATATGAAATTGCCTTTTTTCACAGATTCAACTAGTTTTAAAACAATCCTTTAATGAACCATAGTATCACTGATCACAATCTTCCAAATTATCCGGTTGATTCTTAACTTCCCATCATTCCTTCATCAGAGTATCTATGGCATCATTGGCAACCAGAACGCTCACCACCTGTCCACTCAGGGGCCTTTTCAATAGTTCCTAGCCCATAATACTCGGCAATATAATCACTTATCAAGATGGACTCTCCATTGAAGATCAGCAAGATCAACCAACAGATCCATATAAAGAGCCATGGACTCATCCATTGAAGACCAGCAAGGTCAATCAATCAGATCCATGCCCGGTTTCAGAAAACAACTCTTACTCCTTGTTCCAATATCTTCCTCGACGCACGTGTGGGTATCCTAGGCGACCCAGAGCCCGAGAACCGTATGGTCAGCACCCTCTAGGATCCTTCGCAGGTGACCTAGCGCTTCACTCATAGGCCGCTTCCTTGGTCCCTCATCCACCGTACCGGAAGCTCACCATTTTAATCGAACCGAGGCTGGTCAAGACCTCGGCTGACTCTACTACGCGAGACGTCCTCCATTGACTCTCCGTTCAGCAGTTGCAACTTTATCAGTTAGGTCTCCACCACGACCTTAATCACAAGACGATCAAAATGCTTCCCCAGCATTCTTGACATAAAACAACCATTTACAAACAGTTTACAAATACAATTTCTCTATTAACTCTCATTTTTCCACATTATCCCTCATCAATCCACTTTACTTATTCCACATTCCTTTTATATGTGTACTCATCCAATCACATCATTTTCCATCTCGTCACTTCAGATTCCTTCACATCACATATCATATATTCACATCCATACATATATCCACATCCACATCCACATTCACATCCATACATCCACATCTACATCTACATCTACATCCATGCATCAATTTTCACATCCACATACATACATCCACATCCACATCTATATGCATACATTCACATCCAATTTCATACATCCACGTCTACATGTACATTCACATCCATACATCCACATTTATATGCATACATTCACATCTACATGCATACATCCACATCCACATTCATACATCGACATCTACATGCTCATTCATACATCCAATTTAGTAGGAATTACTCTTTTAGAATAAAAGAATTTCTCTTATGCATCTAACTTATGCATAAAATCCATTTATGATGAAAATCACACTTTTAGTACAAAAATTTTCTTTTATGCATACCTCTATGCATGAAACTCAAATATGATAAAAGTAACACTTATAATAAAATAATCAACTTTTATGCATACCTCTATGCATGAATTTCAAATAATGATAAAAGTAACACTTTTATAATAAAATAATTAACTTTTATGCATACCTCTATGCATGAAATCCAAATATGATAAAAGTAACACTTTTATAATAAAATAATAATCTTTTATGCATAACCCTATGCATGAACTCCAATTATGATAAAAGTAACACTTTTACATTAAAATAATAATCTTTTATGCATACCTCTATGCATGAAATCCAATTATGATAAAAGTAACACTTTTACATTAAAATAATAATCTTTTATGCATACCTCTATGCATGAAATCCAATTATGATAAAAGTAACACTTTTATAATAAAATAATAATCTTTTATGCATACGTCTATGCATGAAATCCAATTATGATAAAAGTAACACTTTTATAATAAAATAATAATCTTTTATGCATACCTCTATGCATGAAATCCAATTATGATAAAAGTAACACTTTTACATTAAAGTAATAATCTTTTATGCATACCTCTATGCATGAAATCCAATTATGATAAAAGTAACACTTTTATGTTAAAGTAATAATCTTTTATGCATACCTCTATGCATGAAAATCAATTATGCATAATATAAAAATTAATTTCTCTATGATTACAATGAATATCTTTCAATTAATCTAGGATGATAATTCCTAGAATATGGTAGGAAGTCCTTTTTTCATGCTTTGAATGAAATTATTTTATGCGTAATTTTTATAGAAATTTTGCCATAGCTCCGCTGCTATGATTGATAAATCTCGAATTTTCTAAGGGATAAAGCTTATCATTAAGGAAATAAATAGAATGATCCCTAATTGGATCATTAATCCATAATGGATTGAATCATCAATATTCATGAAATACATAAACTAAAAGCATAGAAAAAAGCCATTAATTTGGCCTCAAGCATAGATTAATCTTGGATTAAGGAAAAGCTTTATGAAAAGCTTCATTTGGATTGAGAATGGGTCATGAGTATGACCATTTCTTGAGTGAGAGAGAGAAATTACATAAAAATGGGGATTGAAGAAAGAGGGAAGCTCCAATTTCATCAATTTGGAGAGAATTTTAGAGAATAGTAAAAATTAGCATTATTTCAGCATAATTCTAATATAGTAAAATTCTCCTATTTTTTTCAAAGGACTCATGTTCTATTTATAGGAGAGGGAGGCTCTAACCAAAGCTAACTGATTTCTAGAATTTTCCAATTTCAGTTTGGTTGAATTTGGACTAGATTTGGACCTAGTTTGGTTCCTTTTTGATTCGGTTGGTTCAAGAGAGAGGAGAGATAAAAATATCACAATATTTTTGAGTTTAAAATGCATTCAAGCACTCGAATTATGCACCTCCTTTAAGGGACTCCCCTTCCTTACATAAGTGTCAAAATGGAATCATTATACCCAAAATATCTCATTTTTTTAGTAATACTCATAGTTTCTTACTAATAAACCTTGTACATATTCAACTCTTCATCTTATGTGAGAATTTACTCATTTTTGGATACCCAATTTATCTCATTTTTTTATATTACTCATAGTTTTTTTACTAATAAACCTTGTACATATTCAACTCTTCATCTTATGTGAGCATTTACTCATTTTTGGATACCCAATTTATCTCATTTTTTTTTATATTACTCATAGTTTCTTACTAATAAACCTTGTACATAG
Source organism: Cibotium barometz (assembly GCF_041138505.1). Taxonomy (NCBI): domain Eukaryota; kingdom Viridiplantae; phylum Streptophyta; class Polypodiopsida; order Cyatheales; family Cibotiaceae; genus Cibotium; species Cibotium barometz. The sequence goes on from NC_141059.1 coordinate 10,701,790, forward strand.
TCAACTCTTCATCTTATGTGAGCATTTACTCATTTTTGGATACCCAATTTATCTCATTTTTTTTGATATTACTCATAGTTTCTTACTAATAAACCTTGTACATAGTCAACTCTTCATCTTATGTGAGCATTTACTCATTTTTGGGTATCTTCTTTTACAAATTGGATTTATCTCCTCTCTACACATGGATTGATGCTATTGGCCCATAGGAACCTTAATTGGACCATAATCCAAAAATTTCTGAAAATCTAGACCCTTAGGCTAAGGTCCTTTATACCCATTTCCAATTAATTCCAATTGCACATTGGAAAGTTCTTTTTGAATTTCTGTTTCAGAGGAACTTATTTTAATAAGATGAGATAATTTTCTATCCACAAATATTAAAAATTTAAATATTCTCTCTCTAGAATATTTTCTCTCTCTAGGTTAAAACAGTTAGAAACAAGGTCTTTTATATTTCTGAAGAGGGATTACAAGGGAAGATACTAGACATCAAAAAGGGGTTGGGGGAGGAATCTTACATTCGACCCCACTTAAAAAACTCGAGATGTCCTCATCTCGCAGGTGGAGTATGATCTCTTTCATCTTCTTCTTCTTCTTCAATCACTTCCAGCGTTACGCCTTGGAAGTGGACGGTCGATTTTCCCCTCGTATTATACTGGAGTATGGATGACTTGAGAACTGTCGGTTAAGCCCTTGGTTTTCAATTGCAGTATAGATCTGCCCTTTTTTCCTCTTCTACTTCATATGAAATTGTGATTGCTCTGGCTGCTGTCTGAGGTGGAATTCTTTCTCTTTGGTTGCCCCTGTTTTGGAAAGGATTTCTGAGGTTACTCTGGACAGAGGCAGATGGTTGGGTTGGAGTTCTTCTGGGGTTGCCCTGGCTTGGGCGAGACGGACCCTGATTAGACTGGTATGAAGGGATTGGTCTCTGAATTCGGGGTCCTAGACTTCCCTGTCCCCTTGACATGGCAAGCGTTGGGCAATCTTTTAACTCATGACCAAAACCTTGGCATCCAAAACACCGGTTCTCACTTCTGAGTTCATCGTTCTGAATCCTTAAAATAGGTGGGCCTCCTGAGAAAGTATTCTGGGGGAAGGGTCTTCCTTCACTTTGGAATCTTCCTGCATCCTGATTTTGAATCGGCCCTTGCAGCCTCTTTAGGGGTGGAAAGTTTGAAGTACTTCCCCGGGCTTGGAATCTATTAAAGTTAGAGGGTGCAGGCTTTGGCGGGACCTTTATTACAAAGGCTTTGGCAAAATCCTTTGCCATTTTTACTACTTCAGCCATGGACACTCGCTTGGCATTTTTGACCAGAGTGTCCAAGGGTTCGTTCATTCCCCGAACGAACCTGGCCACCATGAGCTGTTCTTCATCTAGAGGTGGTGAGTATTTGAGTAGAAGAGCAAAGGCCTGGTGATATTCTTCAATGGTTTTGTTCTCCTGCTTTAGCTCTAAAAATTTGTTCATTTTGGTTTCCAAAAATCCAAGGGGACAAAATCTCTTTCTCAAATAGGTTTTTAGGTCGTTCCAGGATTGAGTATTTCTGTTCAGACGGTTGGTGTCACAGTGGTTCCTCCATGCTACCCTGGCTGTTTCCACTATTTTCAACCGGCCAAGAGCCATTTTGCTCAGCTCATTATAACCTGTGACGTCAAAATACTTTTCCATGGCTTCCACCCATTTCTCCACAGTCTCACCCAGGTTCTCCCCTTCTCCTTTGAAGGGTCCTGGCTGAGTCCTATGAAGAGCCTTGTGAACATCAGGGTTAAGTTCGTCATCTTCAGAGACAGGGTCTGGCTGCTGCTGACGGCCACGGTTTCCTCGTCTCATGATTCTGTCAAAAAATTTATATATTAGAGAGAGAATAGTTATAAGATCAGAAAGGGAGGTTCTTATTTCTGAATACCTCAAAAGCTGGGGAGAAATCTTACATTCTACCCCACTTAAAAAGTGCGAGATGTCCTCATCTCGCAAGGTAGAGGACAACTCTTTTTCATAAGATCCAATTTATTGTAGGGTTCCTTATATTCTGGTCAACCCAACAGAATACTGGGATAATATCCCTTATATAAAACTCATCATTAAATAACAATTCATTCAAATCATATCATTCATATCTTTAACACGATAATGGTCCATTAGATCAAAAAATTTCTTTATGAACATTTCTCCACGGGAATTTCAGACAAGTAAGTTCTCAATTTGTCATCCCTTAACTTGATCTACCATGTCAAGTATTAACAGTAGCAATTTGACAGCACAATCCACTAATCTCATAGTGATTTGCTGAAATCATTATCATCATTCTAGTTATAAATATCATCACAGGGACTCGTCCCATTCATCCTCATTGTGGTTTCGCTCAGCTTATTACATTTGAACTAAATTTCAAAAATCATCATTTTTCAATCACAATCCAAATCAATTCGTCAGTTCTCAAACAGAATTAAAAATCACATCAACCACATTCAAATTCATCAACTGGATAACATTAACGCTTATAATTTCAAGTCTTAGATTTACTTGTATATACTATCAGTAAAGAGCTACAGTTATACTCTCGGTATATACGGGTAGTCAGGGCCCTTGGAATTATAAGGTAAATACCATCATGTCTAGGCCTCAAGCAAGTCAGGGATTCTATATAATTGCGGTACTTCCATCTGAAGACCCAATTACCAAATTACAAATTTCAGTTTGAATATCAAATTGTATGAATTATATCACACAATTACAATCTTTTTGTGCTTCTTGATAAATTTTTGACATATTTGGCTTCTCAGTTAATCTTTATTAGCCAATTGGCTCTGATACCAACTGTGAGATCCCTATCCCCACCGCGCAATGGATTCGGATGCTAGCAGCGGAAGTAGCACATCTTGCGAGGGGCAGGGTCCCACACTCGGGGCCTCGCCCACGCATATCCGGACAAGAGACTAATCCGTCGGCTTATCCAAATCAAAAATTGGAAAAACTTCCTTTACCCGAAAAGCACGGGCGATTCCACCAGGATAACTTTTACTCTAACCTAGTCAAGACCATTTCTGATCAAGCTGATCCGACTGTATCTATAAAGATACTTGGTCAGATCAAGGAAGAAACTTGCACTTGGATCAACGCTTTTTTCCCCATCAAGAGGCACAACCGTTCATTCCTATCCATAGAACAATTACTATCCGGGATTTACTTTATCTATCGTAGTAACAGAAATTGAGTCTCCATTTACGGATACATCAGTCCAGCCTAACCCCATCCATTCCCATGGATTAGCCAACCGCCCAACCATTGTAGTGATGGGATCCAATTTAGAATTTGATTTTTGTCCCGGGTACGAGGGAAAAGAGTTCCCAGGCCCCTTAGCTGGATGCTCATGCAAAAAAAAAACTAGTCACACCACTTACACACCCAATATGAAATTGCCTTTTTTCACAGATTCAACTAGTTTTAAAACAATCCTTTAATGAACCATAGTATCACTGATCACAATCTTCCAAATTATCCGGTTGATTCTTAACTTCCCATCATTCCTTCATCAGAGTATCTATGGCATCATTGGCAACCAGAACACTCACCACCTGTCCACTCAGGGGCCTTTTCAATAGTTCCTAGCCCATAATACTCGGCAATATAATCACTTATCAAGATGGACTCTCCGTTGAAGATCAGCAAGATCAACCAACAGATCCATATAAAGAGCCATGGACTCATCCATTGAAGACCAGCAAGGTCAATCAATCAGATCCATGCTCGGTTTCAGAAAACAACTCTTACTCCTTGTTCCAATATCTTCCTCGATGCACGTGTGGGTATCCTAGGCGACCCAAAGCCCGAGCACCGTATGGTCAGTACCCTCTAGGATCCTTTGCAGGTGACCTAGCGCTTCACTCATAGGCCGCTTCCTTGGTCCCTCATCCACCCTACTGGAAGCTCACCATTTTAATCGAACCGAGGCTGGTCAAGACCTCGGCTGACTTTGCTACGCGAGACATCCTCCATTGACTCTCCGTCACCAGTTGCAACTTTATCAGTTAGCTCTCCACCACGACCTTAATCACAAGACGGTCAAAATGCTTCCCCAGCATTCTTGACATAAAACAGCCATTTACAAACAGTTTACAAATACAATTTCTATATTAACTCTGATTTTTTCACATTATCCCTCATCAATCCACTTTACTTATTCCACATTCCTTTTATATGTGTACTCACCCAATCACATCATTTTCCATCTCGTCACTTCAGATTCCTTCACATCACATATCATATATTCACATCCATACATATATCCACATCCACATCCACATTCACATCCATACATCCACATCTACATCCATGCATCCATTTTCACATCCACATACATACATCCACATCCACACATACACATCCACATCTATATGCATACATTCACATCCAATTTCATACATCCACATCTACATGTACATTCACATCCATACATCCACATTTATATGCATACATTCACATCTACATGCATACATCCACATCCACATTCGTACATCCACATCTACATGCTCGTTCATGCATCCTCATCCATACATCCACATCTACATGGACATTCACATCCATACATCCACATCTTTATGCATACATCCACATCTACATGCATACATCCATACATACACATCCACATTCATGCATCCACATCTACATGCATACATCCATACATACACATCCACATTCACATCCATACATCCACATCCACATCCACATCCACATTCACATCCATACATCCACATTGACATTCATACATCCATTCTCACCCTATCACAACCCATATACATCTTATCCCATCCCATACACTTCTTACCTCATCCCATACACACCTTATCACATCTTAACTCATCTTATCACATCCTAACTCATCTCATATGCATCTTATCACATCTTATCACATCTCATACACCTCTTATCACATCCTATCACATCTCATATACATCATATCATATCCTATCATTTCACATATCTATTTATAGAATACAAGAGAATTCTTATATTTGATATAGGATTCCTTTACACATCTATTTATGCATAAATTCCATTTAAGGAGACTAACACTCTCGGCTTAAAAATCCATCTTTTATGCATCTTCCTATGCATAAATTCATTTTAAATGAGAATGACACTTTTGGAATCAATCTTTTATGCATCTTCCTATGCGTAAATTCAATTTAGTAGGAATTACTCTTTTAGAATAAAAGAATTTCTCTTATGCATCTAACTTATGCATAAAATCCATTTATGATGAAAGTCACACTTTTAGTACAAAAATTTTCTTTTATGCATACCTCTATGCATGAAACTCAAATATGATAAAAGTAACACTTTTATAATAAAATAATCAACTTTTATTCATACCTCTATGCATGAATTTCAAATAATGATAAAAGTAACACTTTTATAATAAAATAATTAACTTTTATGCATACCTCTATGCATGAAATTCAAATATGATAAAAGTAACACTTTTATAATAAAATAATAATCTTTTATGCATACCTCTATGCATGAAATCTAATTATGATAAAAGTAACACTTTTACATTGAAATAATAATCTTTTATGCATACCTCTATGCATGAAATCCAATCATGATAAAAGTAACACTTTTACATTAAAATAAAAATCTTTTATGCATACCTCTATATGCATGAAATCCAATTATGATAAAAGTAATACTTTTATAATAAAATAATAATCTTTTATGCATACCTCTATGCATGAAATCCAATGATGATAAAAGTAACACTTTTACATTAAAATAATGATCTTTTATGCATACCTCTATGCATGAAATCCAATTATGATAAAAGTAACACTTTTACATTAAAGTAATAATCTTTTATGCATACCTCTATGCATGAAATCCAAATATGATAAAAGTAACACTTTTATGTTAAAATAATAATCTTTTATGCATACCTCTATGCATGAAAATCAATTTCTCTATGATTACAATGAATATCTTTCAATTAATCTAGGATGATAATTCCTAGAATATGGTAGGAAGTCCTCTTTTCATGCTTTGAATGAAATTATTTTATGCGTAAGTTTTATAAAAATTTTGCCGTAGCTCCGCTGCTATGACTGATAAATCTCAAATTTTCTAAGGGATAAAGCTTATCATTAAGGAATAAATAGAATGATCCCTAATTGGATCATTAATCCATAATGGATTGAATCATCAATATTCATGAAATACATAAACTAAAAGCATAGAAAAAAGCCATGAATTTGGCCTCAAGCATAGATTAATCTTGGATTAAGGAAAAGCTTTATGAAAAGCTTCATTTGGATTGAGAATGGGTCATGAGTATGACCATTTCTTGAGTGAGAGAGAGAAATTACATAAAAACTATTAGAATTAAGCATAAATGAAAATTTATGTAATAATCAATTAACTTCAACAACATTCATCAAATTATGTAACTCTTCACTACTATTCATCAATTAACTTCAATAGCATTCAAAAACCATTCCAATTAAGCTTCTCAAGCTTGAGAGGGGTTGAGAAGAGAGAAACAATGAGAAATTATAGAAAATATCAAAATTCACCGTTTACCTTACAAATTGCTTGATTCTTTGTTCACGGTAGAGGCCCCCAACCAATCAATTGGTTTAGTATGTTGATGGAGTCACCAATGGGGATTGAAGAAAGAGGGAAGCTTCAATTTCATCAATTTGGAGAGAATTTTAGAGAATAGTAAAAATTAGCATTATTTCAGCATAATTCTAATATAGTAAAATTCTCCTTTTTTTTTCTAAGGACTCATGTTCTATTTATAGGAGAGGGAGGCTCTAACCAAAGCTAACTGATTTCTAGAATTTTCCAATTTCAGTTTGGTTAAATTTGGACTAGATTTGGACCTAGTTTGGTTCCTTTTTTATTCGGTTGGTTCAAGAGAGAGGAGAGATAAAAATATCACAATATTTTTGAGTTTAAAACTCATTCAAGCACGTGAAACATGCACCTCCTTTAAGGGACTCCCCTTCCTTACATATGTGTCAAAATAGAATCATTATACCCAAAATATCTCATTTTTTTAGTAATACTCATAGTTTCTACTAATAAACCTTGTACATATTCAACTCTTCATCTTATGTGAGCATTTACTCATTCTTGGATACCCAATTTATCTCAATTTTTTGATATTACTCATAGTTTTTTACTAATAAACCTTGTACATATTCAACTCTTCATCTTATGTGAGCATTTACTCATTTTTGGATACCCAATTTATCTCATTTTTTTGATATTACTCATAGTTTCTTACTAATAAACCTTGTACATAGTCAACTCTTCATCTTATGTGAGCATTTACTCATTTTTGGATACCCAATTTATCTCATTTTTTTGATATTACTCATAGTTTCTTACTAATAAACCTTGTACATATTCAACTCTTCATCTTATGTGAGCATTTACTCATTTTTGGGTATCTTATTTTACAAATTGGATTTATCTCCTCCCTACACATGGATTGATGCTATTGGCCCATAGGAACCTTAATTGGACCATAATCCAAAATTTTTTGAAAATCTAGACTCTTAGGCTAAGGTCCTTTATACCCATTTCCAATTAATTTCAATTGTATATTGGAAAGTTCTTTTTGAATTTCTGTTTCAGGGGAACTTATTTTAATAAGATGAGATAATTTTCTATCCACAAATATTAAAAATCTGAATATTCTCTCTCTAGAATATTTTCTCTCTCTAGGTTTAAACAGTTAGAAACAAGGTCTTTTATATTTTTGAAGAGGGATTGATTACAGGGGAAGATACTAGACATCAAAAAGGGGTTGGGGGAGGAATCTTACATTCTACCCCACTAAAAAAACGCGAGATGTCCTCATCTCGTCTTCGCAGGTGGAGTATGATCTCTTTCATCTTCTTCTTCTTCAATCACTTGGACAGCGTTACGCCTTGGAAGTGGACGGTCAATTTTTCCCTGGTATTCTACTGGAGTATGAATGTCTTGAGAACTGTCGGTTAAGCCCTTGGTTTTAAATTGCAGTATAGATCTGCCCTTTTTTCCTCTTCTACTTCATTTGAAATTGTGATCTGAAATTGTGACTGCTCTGGCTGCTGCAGTATGAGGTGGAATTCTCTCTCTCTGGTTGCCCCTGTTCTGGAAAGGATTTCTGAGGTTACTTTGGACAGAGGTAGATGGTTGGGTTGGAGTTCTTCTGGGGTTACCCTGGCTTGGGCGAGACGGACCCTGATTAGACTGGTATGAAGGGATTGGTCTCTGAATTCGGGGTCCTAGACTTCCCTGTCCCCTTGACATGGCAGGCGTTGGGCAGTCTTTTAACTGATGTCCAAAACCTTGGCATCCAAAACACCGGTTCTCACTTCTGAGTTCATCGTTCTGAATCCTTAAAATAGGTGGGCCTCCTGAGAAAGTATTCTGGGGGAAGGGTCTTCAATCACTTTGGAATCTTCCTGCATCCTGATTCTGAATCGGCCCTTGCTACCTCTTTAGGGGTGGAAAGTTTGAAGTACTTCCCTGGGCTTGGAATATTTTAAAGCTAGAGGGTGCAGGCTTTAACGGGACCTTTATTACAAAGGCTTTGGCAAAATCCTTTGCCATTTTTACTGCTTCAGCCATGGACAGGCTTGGCATTTTTGACCAGTGTGTCCAAGGGTTCGTTCATTCCCCGCATGAACCTGGCCATGAGCTGTTCTTCATCTAGAGGTGGTGAGTATTTGAGCAGAAGAGCAAAGGCCTGGTGATATTCTTCAATGGTTTTGTTCTCTTGCTTTAGCTCTAAAAATTCATTCATTTTGGTTTCTAAAAATCCAGGGGGACAAAATCTCTTTCTCAAATAGGTTTTTAGGTCGTTCCAGGATTGAGTATTTCTGTTCAGACGGTTGGTGTCACAGTGGTTCCTCCATACTACCCTGGCTGTTTCCACTATTTTCAACCGGCCAAGAGCTATTTTGCTCAGCTCATTATAACCTGTGACGTCAAAATACTCTTCTATGGCTTCCACCCATTTCTCCACAGTCTCACCCAGGTTCTCCCCTTCTCCTTTGAAGGGTCCTGGCTGAGTCCTATGAAGAGCCTTGCGAACATCAGGGTTAAGTTCGTCATCATCAGAGACAGGGTCTAGCTACTGATGGCCACGGTTTCCTCGTCTCATGATTCTGTCAAAAAATTTATATATTAGAGAGAGAATAGTTATAAGATCAGAAAGGGAGGTTCTTATTTCTGAATACCTCAAAAGCTGGGGAGAAATCTTACATTCTACCCCACTTAAAAAGTGCGAGATGTCCTCATCTCGCAAGGTAGAGGACAACTCTTTTTCATAAGATCCAATTTATTGTAGGGTTCCTTATATTCTGGTCAACCCAACAGAATACTGGGATAATATCCCTTATATAAAACTCATCATTAAATAACAATTCATTCAAATCATATCATTCATATCTTTAACACGATAATGGTCCATTAGATCAAAAAATTTCTTTATGAACATTTCTCCACGGGAATTTCAGACAAGTAAGTTCTCAATTTGTCATCCCTTAACTTGATCTACCATGTCAAGTATTAACAGTAGCAATTTGACAGCACAATCCACTAATCTCATAGTGATTTGCTGAAATCATTATTATCATTCTAGTTATAAATATCATCACAGGGACTCGTCCCATTCATCCTCATTGTGGTTTCGCTCAGCTTATTACATTTGAACTAAATTTCAAAAATCATCATTTTTCAATCACAATCCAAATCAATTCGTCAGTTCTCAAACAGAATTAAAAATCACATCAACCACATTCAAATTCATCAACTGGATAACATTAACGCTTATAATTTCAAGTCTTAGATTTACTTGTATATACTATCAGTAAAGAGCTACAGTTATACTCTCGGTATATACGGGTAGTCACGGCCCTTGGAATTATAAGGTAAATACCATCATGTCTAGGCCTCAAGCAAGTCAGGGATTCTATATAATTGCGGTACTTCCATCTGAAGACCCAATTACCAAATTACGAATTTCAGTTTGAATATCAAATTGTATGAATTATATCACACAATTACAATCTTTTTGTGCTTCTTGATAAATTTTTGACATATTTGGCTTCTCAGTTAATCTTTATTAGCCAATTGGCTCTGATACCAACTGTGAGATCCCTATCCCCACCGCGCAATGGATTCGGATGCTAGCAGCGGAAGTAGCACATCTTGCGAGGGGCAGGGTCCCACACTCGGGGCCTCGCCCACGCATATCCGGACAAGAGACTAATCCGTCGGCTTATCCAAATCAAAAATTGGAAAAACTTCCTTTACCCGAAAAGCACGGGCGATTCCACCAGGATAACTTTTACTCTAACGTAGTCAAGACCATTTCTGATCAAGCTGATCCGACTGTATCTATAAAGATACTTGGTCAGATCAAGGAAGAAACTTGCACTTGGATCATTGGGATCAACGCTTTTTTCCCCATCAAGAGGCACAGCCGTTCATTCCTATCCATAGAACAATTACTATCCGGGATTTACCTTATCTATCGTAGTAACAGAAATTGAGTCTTACGGATCCATCAGTCCAGCCTAGCCCCATCCAGTCCCATGGATTAGGCAACCGCCCAACCACTGTAGTGATGGGATCCAATTTAGAATTTGATTTTTGTCCCGGGTACCAAGGAAAAGAGTTCCCAGGTCCCCTAGCCGGATGTTCATGCAAAAATAAAACTAGTCACACCACTTACACACCCAATATGAAATTGCTTTTTTCACAGATTCAACCAATTTTAAAACAATCCTTTAATGAACCATAGTATCACTGATCACAATCTTCCAAATTATCCGGTTGATTCTTAACTTCCCATCATTCCTTCATCAGAGTATCTATGGCATCATTGGCAACCAGAACCCTCACCACCTGTCCACTCAGGGGCCTTTTCAATAGTTCCTAGCCCATAATACTCGGCAATATAATCACTTATCAAGATGGACTCTCCGTTGAAGATCAGCAAGATCAACCAACAGATCCATATAAAGAGCCATGGACTCATCCATTGAAGACCAGCAAGGTCAATCAATCAGATCCATGCTCGGTTTCAGAAAACAACTCTTACTCCTTGTTCCAATATCTTCCTCGATACACGTGTGGGTATCCTAGGCGACCCAAAGCCCGAGCACCGTATGGTCAGCACCCTCTAGGATCCTTTGCAGGTGACCTAGTGCTTCACTCATAGGCCGCTTCCTTGGTCCCTCATCCACCCTACCGGAAGCTCACCATTTTAATCAAACCGAGGCTGGTCAAGACCTCGGCTGACTTTGCTACGCGAGACATCCTCCATTGACTCTCCGTCTCACCAGTTGCAACTTTATCAGTTAGGTCTCCACCACGACCTTAATCACAAGACGGTCAAAATGCTTCCCCAGCATTCTTGACATAAAACAGCCATTTACAAACAGTTTACAAATACAATTTCTATATTAACTCTCATTTTTCCACATTATCCCTCATCAATCCACTTTACTTATTCCACATTCCTTTTATATGTGTACTCATCCAATCACATCATTTTCCATCTCGTCACTTCAGATTCCTTCACATCACATATCATATATTCACATCCATACATATATCCACATCCACATCCACATTCACATCCATACATCCACATCTACATCCATGCATCCATTTTCACATCCACATACATACATCCACATCCACACATACACATCCACATCTATATGCATACATTCACATCCAGTTTCATGCATCCACATCTACATGTACATTCACATCCATACATCCATATTTATATGCATACATTCACATCTACATGCATACATCCACATCCACATTCATACATCCACATCTACATGCTCGTTCATGCATCCTCATCCATACATCCACATCTACATGCACATTCACATCCATACATCCACATCTATATGCATACATCCACATCTACATGCATACATCCATACATACACATCCACATTCATGCATCCACATCTACATGCATACATCCATACATACACATCCACATCCACATTCACATCCATACATCCACATCCACATCCACATCCACATTCACATCCACATTCACATCCACATCCATACATCCACATTCACATTCATACATCCATTCTCACCCTATCACAACCCATATACATCTTATCCCATACACTTCTTATCCCAACCCATATACATCTTATCCCATCCCATACACTTCTTACCTCATCCCATATACATACACTTCTTACCTCATCCCATACACATCTTATCACATCTTAACTCATCTTATCACATCCTAACTCATCTCATATGCATCTTATCACATCTTAGCACATCTCATACACCTCTTATCACATCCTATCACATCTCATATACATCTTATCATATCCTATCATTTCACATATCTATTTATAGAATACAAGAGAATTCTTATATTTGATATAGGATTCCTTTACACATCTATTTATGCATAAATTCCATTTAAGGAGACTAACACTCTCGGATTAAAAATCCATCTTTTATGCATCTTCCTATGCATAAATTCATTTTAAATGAGAATGACACTTTTGCATTAAAATCAATCTTTTATGCATCTTCCTATGCGTAAATTCAATTTAGTAGGAATTACTCTTTTAGAATAAAAGAATTTCTCTTATGCATCTAACTTATGCATAAAATCCATTTATGATGAAAATCACACTTTTAGTACAAAATTTTTTCTTTTATGCATACCTCTATGCAACTCAAATATGATAAAAGTAACACTTTTATAATAAAATAATCAACTTTTATGCATACCTCTATGCATGAATTTCAAATAATGATAAAAGTAACACTTTTATAATAATATAATTAACTTTTATGCATACCTCTATGCATGAAATTCAAATATGATAAAAGTAACACTTTTATAATAAAATAATAATCTTTTATGCATACCTCTATGCATGAAATCCAATTATGATAAAAGTAACACTTTTACATTAAAATTTATAATATTTTATGCATACCTCTACGCATGAAATCCAATTATGATAAAAGTAACACTTTTACATTAAAATAAAAATCTTTTATGCATACCTCTATGCATGAAATCCAATTATGATAAAAGTAACACTTTTATAATAAAATAATAATCTTTTATGCATACCTCTATGCATGAAATCCAATTATGATAAAAGTAACACTTTTACATTAAAATAATAATCTTTTATGCATACCTCTATGCATGAAATCCAATTATGATAAAAGTAACACTTTTACATTAAAGTAATAATCTTTTATGCATACCTCTATGCATGAAATCAAAATATGATAAAAGTAATAATCTTTTATGCATACCTCTATGCATGAAATCAAAATATGATAAAAGTAACACTTTTATGTTAAAATAATAATCTCTTATGCATACCTCTATGCATGAAAATCAATTATGCATAATATAAAAATCAATTTCTCTATGATTACAATGAATATCTTTCAATTAATCTAGGATGATAATTCCTAGAATATGGTGGGAAGTCCTCTTTTCATGCTTTGAATGAAATTATTATACGCATAATTTTTATAAAAATTTTGCCATAGCTCCGCTGCTATGAGACTGATAAATCACAAATTTTCTAAGGGATAAAGCTTATCATTAAGGAAATAAATAGAATGATCCCTAATTGGATCATTAATCCATAATGGATTGAATCATCAATATTCATGAAATACATAAACTAAAAGCATAGAAAAAAGCCATTAATTTGGCCTCAAGCATAGATTAATCTTGGATTAAGGAAAAGCTTTATGAAAAGCTTCATTTGGATTGAGAATGGGTCATGAGTATGACCATTTCTTGAGTGAGAGAGAGAAATTACATAAAAACCATTAGAATTAAGCATAAATGGAAATTTATGTAATTCTTAACTATCATTAATCAATTAACTTCAATAGCATTCATCAAATTATGTAACTCTTCACTACCATTCATCAATTAACTTCAATAGAATTCAAAAAACATTCCAATTAAGCTTCTCAAGCTTGAGAGGGGTTGAGAAGAGAGAAACATTGAGAAATTATAGAAAAGATCAAAATTCACCATTTATCTTCCAAATTGCTTGATTATTTGTTCACGGTAGAGGCCGCCAACCAATCAATTGGTTTAGTTTGTTGATGGAGTCACCAATGGGGATTGAAGAAAGAGGGAAGCTCCAATTTCATCAATTTGGAGAGAATTTTAGAGAATAGTAAAAATTAGCATTATTTCAGCATAATTCTAATATAGTAAAATTCTCCTATTTTTTCAAAGGACTCATGTTCTATTTATAGGAGAGGGAGGATCTAACCAAAGCTAACTGATTTCTAGAATTTTCCAATTTCAGTTTGGTTGAATTTGGACTAGATTTGAACCTAGTTTGGTTCCTTTTTGATTCGGTTGGTTCAAGAGAGAGGAGAGATAAAAATATCACAATATTTTTGAGTTTAAAACTCATTCAAGCATGTGAAATATGCACCTCCTTTAAGGGACTCCCCTTCCTTACATATGTGTGAAAATGGAATCATTATACCCAAAATATCTCATTTTTTTAGTAATACTCATATTACTTTACTAATAAACCTTGTACATATTCAACTCTTCATCTTATGTGAGCATTTACTCATTTTTGGATACCCAATTTATCTCTTTTTTTTGATATTACTCATAGTTTTTTACTAATAAACCTTGTACATATTCAACTCTTCATCTTATGTGAGCATTTACTCATTTTTGGATACCCAATTTATCTCATTTTTTTGAAACTACTCATAGTTTCTTCCTAAAAAACCTTGTACATAGTCAACTCTTCATCTTATGTAAGCATTTACTCATTTTTGGATACCCAATTTATCTCATTTTTTTGATATTACTCATAGTTTCTTACTAATAAACCTTGTACATAGTCAACTCTTCATCTTATGTGAGCATTTACTATTTTTTGGGTATCTTCTTTTACAAATTGGATTTATCTCCTTCCTACAGATGGATTGATGCTATTGGCCCATAGGAATCTTAATTGGACCATAATCCAAAAATTTCTAAAAATCTAGACCCTTAGGCTAAGGTCCTTTATACCCATTTCCAATTAACTCCAATTGCACATTGAAAAGTTCTTTTTGAATTTCTGTTTTAGGGGAACTTATTTTAATAAGATGAGATAATTTTCTATCCACAAATATTAAAAATCTAAATATTCTCTCTCTAGAATATTTTCTCTCTCTAGGTTTAAATAGTTAGAAACAAGGTCTTTTATATTTTTGAAGAGGGATTGATTACAGGGGAAGATACTAGACATCAAAAAGGGGTTGGGGGAGGAATATTACATTCTACCCCACTAAAAAAACGCGAGATGTCCTCATCTCGTCGTCGCAGGTGGAGTATGATCTCTTTCATCTTCTTTTTCTTCAATCACTTGGACAGCGTTACGCCTTGGAAGTGGACGGTCAATTTTTCCCTGGTATTCTACTGGAGTATGAATGTCTTGAGAACTGTCGGTTAAGCCCTTGGTTTTAAATTGCAGTATAGATCTGCCCTTTTTTCCTCTTCTACTTCATTTGAAATTGTGATCTGAAATTGTGACTGCTCTGGCTGCTGCAGTCTGAGGTGGAATTCTTTCTCTCTGGTTGCCCCTGTTCTGGAAAGGATTTCTGAGGTTACTTTGGACAGAGGTAGATGGTTGGGTTGGAGTTCTTCTGGGGTTACCCTGGCTTGGGCGAGACGGACCCTGATTAGACTGGTATGAAGGGATTGGTCTCTGAATTCGGGGTCCTAGACTTCCCTGTCCCCTTTACATGGCAGGCGTTGGGCAGTCTTTTAACTGATGTCCAAAACCTTGGCATCCAAAACACCGGTTCTCACTTCTGAGTTTATCGTTCTGAATCCTTAAAATAGGTGGGCCTTCTGAGAAAGTATTTTGGGGGAAGGGTCTTCCTTCACTTTGGAATCTTCCTGCATCCTGATTCTGAATCGGCCCTTACTGCCTCTTTAGGAGTGGAAAGTTTGAAGTACTTCCCTGGGCTTGGAATCTTTTAAAGCTAGAGGGTGCAGGCTTTGGCGGGACCTTTATTACAAAGGCTTTGGCAAAATCCTTTGCCATTTTTACTGCTTCAGCCATGGACAGGCTTGGCATTTTTGACCAGTGTGTCCAAGGGTTCGTTCATTCCCCGCATGAACCTGGCCATGAGCTGTTCTTCATCTAGAGGTGGTGAGTATTTGAGCAGAAGAGAAAAGGCCTGGTGATATTCTTCAATGGTTTTGTTCTCTTGCTTTGGCTCTAAAAATTCGTTCATTTTGGTTTCCAAAAATCTAGGGGGACAAAATCTCTTTCTCAAATAGGTTTTTAGGTCGTTCCAGGATTGAGTATTTCTGTTCAGGCGGTTGGTGTCACAGTGGTCCCTGCATGCTACCCTGGCTGTTTCCACTATTTTCAACCGGCCAAGAGCCATTTTGCTCAGCTCATTATAACCTGTGACGTCAAAATACTCTTCCATGGCTTCCACCCATTTCTCCACAGTCTCACCCAGGTTGTCCCCTTCTCCTTTGAAGGGTCCTGGCTGAGTCCTATGAAGAGCCTTGCGAACATCAGGGTTAAGTTCGTCATCTTCAGAGACAGGGTCTGGCTGCTGCTGACGGCCACGGTTTCCTCGTCTCATGATTCTGTCAAAAAATTTATATATTAGAGAGAGAATAGTTATAAGATCAGAAAGGGAGGTTCTTATTTCTGAATACCTCAAAAGCTTGGGAGAAATCTTACATTCTACCCCACTTAAAAAGTGCGAGATGTCCTCATCTCACAAGGTAGAGGACAACTCTTTTTCATAAGATCCAATTTATTCTAGGGTTCCTTATATTCTGGTCAACCCAACATAATACTGGGATAATATCCCTTATATAGAACTCATCATTAAATAACAATTCATTCAAATCATATCATTCATATCTTTAACACGATGATGGTCCATTAGATCAAAAAATTTCTTTATGAACATCTCAGCACGGGAATTTCAGACAAGTAAGTTCTCAATTTGTCATCCCTTAACTTGATCTACCATGTCAAGTATTAACAGTAGCAATTTGACAACACAATCCACTAATCTCATAGTGATTTGCTGAAATCATTATCATCATTCTAGTTATAAATATCATCACAGGGACTCGTCCCATTCATCCTCATTGTGGTTTCGCTCAGCTTATTACATTTCAACTAAATTTCAGAAATCATCATTTTTCAATCACAATCCAAATCAATCAGAATCCAAATCAATTCGTTAGTTCTCAAACAGAATTAAAAATCATATCAACCACATTCGAATTCAGGGATTCTATATAATTGCGGTACTTCCTCTAAAGACCCAATTACCAAATTATGAATTTCAGTTTGAATATCAAATTGTATGAATTATATCATACAATTACAATCTTTTTGTGCTTCTTGATAAATTTTTGACATATTTGGCTTCTCAGTTAATCTTTATTAGCCAATTGGCTCTGATACCAACTGTGAGATCCCTATCCCCACCGCGCAATGGATTCGGATGCTAGCAGTGGAAGTAGCACATCTTGCGAGGGGTAGGGTCCCACACTCGGGGCCTCGCCCACGGATATCTGGACAAGAGACTAATCCGTCGATTGATCCGAAACCAAAACCGGAAAAACTTCCTTTACCCGAAAAGCACGGGCGATTCCACCAGGATAGCGTTTACTCTAACGTAGTCAAGACCATTTCTGATCAAGCTGATCCGACTGTATCTATAAAGATACTTGGTCAGATCAAGGAAGAAACTTGCACTTGGATCATTGGGATCAACGCTTTTTTCCCCATCAAGAGGCGCAGCCATTGATTCCTATCCATAGAACAATTACTATCCGGGATTTACTTTATCTATCGTAGTAACAGAAATTGAGTCATGATTTACGGATCCATCAGTCCAGCCTAACCCCATCCAGTCCCATGGATTAGCCAACCGCCCAACCACTATAGTGATGGGATCCAATTTATAATTTGATTTTTGTCCCGGGTACCAGGGAAAAGATTTCCCAGGCCCCCTAGCCGGATGTTCATGCAAAAATAAAACTAGTTACACCACTTACACACCCAATATGAAATTACCTTTTTCACAGATTCAACCAGTTTTAAAACAATCCTTTAATGAACCATAGTATCACTGATCACAATCTTCCAAATTATCCGGTTGATTCTTAACTTCCCATCATTCCTTCATCAGAGTATCTATGGCATCATTGGCAACCAGAACGCTTCAGGGGCCTTTTCAATAGTTCCTAGCCCATAATACTCGGCAATATAATCACTTATCAAGATGGACTCTTCGTTGAAGATCAGCAAGATCAACCAACAGATCCATATAAAGATCCATGGACTCATCCATTGAAGACCAGCAAGGTCAATCAATCAGATCCATTGAAGACCAGCAAGGTCAATCAATCAGATCCATGCCCAGTTTCAGAAAACAACTCTTACTCCTTGTTCCAATATCTTCCTCGACGCACGTGTGGGTATCCTAGGCGACCCAGAGCCTGAGCACCGTATGGTCAACACCCTCTAGGATCCTTCGCAGGTGACCTAGCGCTTCACTCATAGGCCGCTTCCTTGGTCCCTCATCCACCCTACCGGAAGCTCACCATTTTAATCGAACCGAGGCTAGTCAAGACCTCGGCTGACTTTGCTACGCGAGACATCCTCCATTGACTCTCCGTCACCAGTTACAACTTTATCAGTTAGGTCTCCACCACGACCTTAATCACAAGACGGTCAAAATGCTTCCCCAACATTTTTGACATAAAACAGCCATTTACAAACAA
The DNA here is from genome assembly GCF_041138505.1 of Cibotium barometz. Taxonomy (NCBI): domain Eukaryota; kingdom Viridiplantae; phylum Streptophyta; class Polypodiopsida; order Cyatheales; family Cibotiaceae; genus Cibotium; species Cibotium barometz. Next base: position 10,720,632 of record NC_141059.1, read on the forward strand.
TTTACAAATACAATTTCTATATTAACTCTCATTTTTTCACATTATCCCTCATCAATCCACTTTACTTATTCCACATTCCTTTTATATGTGTACTCATCCAATCACATCATTTTCCATCTCGTCACTTCAGATTCCTTCACATCACATATCATATATTCACATCCATACATATATCCACATCCACATCCACATTCACATCCATACATCCACATCTACATCCATGTATCCATTTTCACATCCACATACATACATCCACATCCACACATACACATCCACATCTATATGCATACATTCACATCCAATTTCATACATCCACATATACATGTACATTCACATCCATACATCCACATTTATATGCATACATTCATATCTACATGCATACATCCACATCCACATCTACATGCTCGTTCATGCATCCTCATCCATACATCCACATCTACATGCACATTCACATCCATACATCCACATCTATATGCATACATCCACATCTACATGCATACATCCATACATACACATCCACATTCACATCCATACATCCACATTCATGCATCCACATCTACATGCATACATCCATACATACACATCCACATTCACATCCATACATCCACATCCACATCCACATTCACATTCATACATCCATTCTCACCCTATCACAACCCATATACATCTTATCCCATCCCATACACTTCTTACCTCATCCCATACACATCTTATCACATCTTAACTCATCTTATCACATCCTAACTCATCTCATATGCATCTTATCACATCTTATCACATCTCAGACACCTCTTATCACATCTCATATACATCTTATCATATCCTATCATTTCACATATCTATTTATAGAATACAGGAGAATTCTTATATTTGATATAAGATTCCTTTACACATCTATTTATGCATAAATTCCATTTAATGAGACTAACACTCTCGGATTAAAAATCCATCTTTTATGCATCTTCCTATGCATTTATAAATTCATTTTAAATGAGAATGACACTTTTGCATTGAAATCAATCTTTTATGCATCTTCCTATGCATAAAATCAATTTAGTAGGAATTACTCTTTTAGAATAAAAGAATTTCTCTTATGCATCTAACTTATGCATAAAATCCATTTATGATGAAAATCACACTTTTAGTTCAAATTTTTTTCTTTTATGCATACCTCTATGCATGAAACTCAAATATGATAAAAGTAACACTTTTATAATAAAATAATCAACTTTTATGCATACCTCTATGCATGAATTTCAAATAATGATAAAAGTAACACTTTTATAATAAAATGATTAACTTTTATGCATACCTCTATGCATGAAATTCAAATATGATAAAAGTAACACTTTTATAATAAAATAATAATCTTTTATGCATACCTCTATGCATGAAATCCAATAATGATAAAAGTAACACTTTTACATTAAAATAATAATCTTTTATGCATACCTCTATGCATGAAATCCAATTATGATAAAAGTAACACTTTTATAATAAAATAATAATCTTTTATGCATACCTCTATGCATGAAATCCAATTATGATAAAAGTAACACTTTTACATTAAAATAATAATCTTTTATGCATACCTCTATGCATGAAATCCAAATATGATAAAAGTAACACTCTTATGTTAAAATAATAATCTCTTATGCATACCTCTATGCATGAAAATCAATTATGCATAATATAAAAATCAATTTCTCTATGATTACAATGATTATATTTCAATTAATCTAGGATGATAATTCCTAGAATATGGTAGGAAGTCCTCTTTTCATGCTTTGAATGAAATTATTTTATGCGTAATTTTTATAAAAAATTTACCATAGCTCCGCTGCTATGACTGATAAATCTCAAATTTTCTAAGGGATAAAGCTTATCATTAAGGAAATAAATAGAATGATCCCTAATTGGATCATTAATCCATAATGGATTGAATCATCAATATTCATGAAATACATAAACTAAAAGCATAGAAAAAAGCCATTAATTTAGCCTCAAGCATAGATTAATCTTGGATTAAGGAAAAGCTTTATGAAAAGCTTCATTTGGATTGAGAATGGGTCATGAGTATGACCATTTCTTGAGTGAGAGAGAGAAATTACATAAAAACCATTAGAATTAAGCATAAATGGAAATTTATGTAATTCTTAACTATCATTAATCAATTAACTTCAATAGCATTCATCAAATTATGTAACTCTTCACTACCATTCATCAATTAACTTCAATAGCATTCAAAAACCATTCCAATTAAGCTTCTCAAGCTTGAGAGGGGTTGAGAAGAGAGAAACATTGAGAAACTATAGAAAAGATCAAAATTCACCATTTACCTTACAAATTGCTTGTTCTTTGTTCACGGTAGAGGCCCCCAACCAATCAATTGGTTTAGTATGTTGATGGAGTCACCAATGGGGATTGAAGAAAGAGGGAAGCTCCAATTTCATCAATTTGGAGAGAATTTTAGAGAATAGTAAAAATTAGCATTATTTCAGCATAATTCTAATATAGTAAAATTCTCCTTTTTTTTCAAAGGACTCATGTTCTATTTATAGGAGAGGGAGGCTCTAACTAAAGCTAACTGATTTCTAGAATTTTCCAATTTCAGTTTGGTTGAATTTGGACTTGATTTGGACCTAGTTTGGTTCCTTTTTTATTCTGTTGGTTCAAGAGAGAGGAGAGATAAAAATATCACAATATTTTTGAGTTTAAAACTCATTCAAGCATGTGAAATATGCACCTCCTTTGAGGGACTCCCCTTCCTTACATATGTGTCAAAATGGAATCATTATACCCAAAATATCTCATTTTTTTAGTAATACTCGTAGTTTCTTACTAATAAACCTTGTACATATTCAACTCTTCATCTTATGTGAGCATTTACTCATTTTTGGATACCCAATTTATCTCTTTTTTTTGATATTACTCATAGTTTTTTACTAATAAACCTTAAACATATTCAACTCTTCATCTTATGTGAGCATTTACTCATTTTTGGATACCCAATTTATCTCATTTTTTTGATATTACTCATAGTTTATTACTAATAAACCTTGCACATAGTCAACTCTTCATCTTATGTGAGCATTTACTCATTTTTGGATACCCAATTTATCTCATTTTTTTGATATTACTCATAGTTTCTTACTAATAAACCTTGTACATAGTCAACTCTTCATCTTATGTGAGCATTTACTCATTTTTGGGTATCTTCTTTTACAAATTGGATTTATCTCCTCCCTACACATGGATTGATGCTATTGGCCCATAGGAACCTTAATTGGACCATAATCCAAAAATTTCTGAAAATGTAGACCCTTAGGCTAAGGTCCTTTATACCCATTTCCAATTAATTCCAATTGCACATTGGAAAGTTCTTTTTGAATTTCTGTTTCAGGGGAACTTATTTTAATAAGATGAGATAATTTTCTATCCACAAATATTAAAAATCGAAATATTCTCTCTCTAGGTTAAAACAGTTAGAAACAAGGTCTTTTATATTTCTGAAGAGGGATTGATTACAGGGGAAGATACTAGACATCAAAAAGGGGTTGGGGGAGGAATCTTACAGGGTTTGGCTGATGGCCACAGTTCCCTTGCCTCATTATTCTGCCAAAAATGATACATTATTAAATTTTTATTTTGATTTCATCAATGAGATCCTAAGACTTAAGAGGTTTGGAAAATAATTTCTTAAACAAGATAAATGATCTTATTGGAGATCTATGACATATGTCCGAGTAACAGATTTTTCTTCATCAATTCGTCAGATGATAAACAATCACTTATACAACAGGGAATTTTTCCACAAAACAGCTCTTTATTTATATAAAGGTTGTAATATGTACATAGAGCATCTCGGCTCCAAAAAGTTAAAATCTCCTCGGGAGATACATAAGACGGCGATACTGGGAGCTATAGACATGCCCCAATATACAAATGTTCCCTTACTACCAAGGGAGCTACTATCTTCTCCTTAGCTAAGAAGTCTATAGATATGGCAAGAAATTTTAAAATCTCGAGGTGTAGGGCGATATAAAATAACACCATGTATCACTTTTAATCTCATCAGAATCATGGCCAATGAGATATTTTGCCTCACTATCTCGCGCGCTGGTCGCTCGCAAAAGAGGCATGGAAATATTGCCCTTCAAACCACTTGTGCTGTCGTCTCTCCGTTGGTTCAGGGAAATATAAATCCTCGAAATGGCTCGGCTCGTTCGAGTTGTAGTGGAAGAGATGAGATGCTCGAAGGCAAAAGCAGTGATATCTTGTGAGACTGGGTGAGGTTGGGAACACCAGATAAGTGTGGAAATTCCATCTATAAAACTAGATTCTTTGATTAAAAATATTTATTAATGAAGCTTAAGGAATGAAAATACAATACGTAAATGCTCTTTCTGAGTTTTTATTATAAATTTCTGATAAGAATTCATTTGTACTTATTAGCTTTCAACAAAGCTCTGATACCAACTGTGAGACCCCCGCCCCTCCTCTGGCAGTGCCCCCTCCGAGGGCGCTGGCGGGCGGAAGCAATGTTAGTCTCTTGCGTGGCGGGGCAGGGATCCACACTTGGCACCTCGCCCACGGATATCCGAACAAGAGACTAGCCCCGCGGTTCCTCCAAAACCAAGCCCGGAAAAACTTTCCTCACCCGGAAGGCACGGGCGATTCTTCCATGAAAATCATCTAACAGGGGAATTGATCTAACGAGTCAAAGTCTTAACTATCCAGAATGATCCGACCAAACCCAAAAGTCACATGGTCAGATCAACGAAGAGACTTGCACTTGGTCCATAGAATCCCTGCTTTTTTACTCCTTTAACAAGGCGCACAGCCACTAATTCCCTCCCACAGAACAAGGGTCTTCCTAGGACTTAATATCTAACTAACGTAACTAATCGTAACTTATTTGTATCGCAAGAATCCCCCGATCTAGCCTAACCCCAATCGGCCCAGGGGTTAGGCTAGATCGGGGGATTCCTACGATACAAATAACTAATCGTAACTTATTTGTATCGCAGGAATCCCCCGATCTAGCCTAACCCCAACCACTGTATTGGTGGGATTCCTTTATAAAAATTTGGTTATGTTTTGCCCGGGTACTGAGGAAAAGAGTTCCCAGGCCCCCTATCTAACGACGTTTTAAGCCAAATTTAAGGTAGGCATACCACGTACACACCCAATATGAAATTGCCATTATAACAAATTCGCATGTCTTTAAAACAATCTTTCAATGAAAATCATAGTATTACTAATCATAATCCTCCAAAATATTGAGTCCATTGTATTACAAAATATCTCATCTAGACCAGTTGGTCAACCAACCAAATCCAATATTAAATTTGGATTCACAAAAGTCATTTTTTTAAGTTTATCCGAATCTTCCTCGACGTACGCTTGGATGTCCTAGCAACCGTGAGCCTGTGCATCACCTGGTAGGACCCTTTAGGATTCTACTTAGGTGTCCTAGCACTTCACTCAGGAACCGCTTTGTCAGTCCTCGCCCATCGTACTGAGAAAGCACACCATTTTAACCATACCGGGCTGGTCAAGACCAGCGGCGGCAAGCTTTGCCCCGCGAGTGACAGCCCTCGACGACTCCTCGCGCTAGTTGTTTGCAACGAGTCTCTCCTTAGTTAAACACATACCAAATGCTTCCTCCAGCATTCTGGCGTAAAAGAAAATAGAGGTTCTATGTAAATTAAAATTCTCGGTTTGAGATTGGTTCCACAAAAATCCTTTTTGTTAATCCATATTTTCTTAAAGAGAATCATTGATCTCTCATCAAGGTAATCTAGCCATCATCTGATTGAATGTTTAACTAGATTCTTGGTGATTTCGGTCAAGGAAAAACTAGGTTAATTCAACAATAGTCTATTCTTTGTATAAAGAACTAGAATTGGCACGAAGTTTTTTGCTTGATTCAGATCGAGAGATAGGCAAGTAGTTTACTGGCCGTCCCTCTCACAGTCGTGGTCTAACCAAAATTATTTGGTTTCTAAATTTGATTCCAAGGCTTTTCTTCAGATAAACATCTATTGAACTTCTAACCGTAAGAAAATTCAAACTTTATGAATTTCATTCCTTCTTAATAACCATAATAGATTAAGAAATGGTTTTATATGAGAATATCATATTTTTATAAAAATATTTCTTTCATTTAATCTAATTTTGGGTAAATATCAATTTGGTGATTTATCCACATAAAAAATCTAAAGATATTCTTTCTACCAATTTAATTTATGAACCCTAATTCTCTAGGTGGAATTATGGTGAAAATTCCTCTTTTGTCACCAAAATTTAATTTAAGCCTTCTCTACTTAAATACCACAAAATTTCTTCTTTTAGACAAATATCCATTTTTTGAATATGCTTAAAATTCCTCTTTTTTGCATTTAATGGATTGAATTCCAAATGTCATGGAAATTCCTCTTTTATCATAGGGATTGCAGAACTCATGATGTGGCATGCTACTCAGTCATCATCGCTCGACCGATGGCAGTCATCGCTCGACCGATGGCATCATGAGGATCATAGCTGATTCACCAACATGGCAACATGTGGAGCATCAATGGCCAGAGTTTAGGATGAGCCTTGTCACTTACATCTTTGGCTTGGGCATGGATGGTGTTAACCCATTTGTCTTCAAGCCCACATCATGGTCTACTTGGCCTATTGTATTGGTGAGTTTCAACCTCCCTCCATGGGTGGCACTCAAGAAAGGTCATATCATGCTTGTTCTCCTTGTACCACGCAAGTATAAGGTGGAAAACATGGATGTGTACCTCGAGACTTTGATTGAGGAGCTTCAGAAACTATGGTGAGGTATCAAAGTACATGACGTTTCAAGGCCAATAAATAGGCGTGAGGAGGCGGAGGTGAAAGGAGTTTTCCTTTGGATGATGCATGACTATCCCAGGTTCTTAGAGTGCTCAAGTACCTACGTGAATCTGCATAAGTTTTAGCCTTTAAACTTTAATTTTATATCTCTATCTCAATCATCTCAATTAAAATAGGTTTGGGGACATCATGCATGTCCGATTGGTGGACCGTCACTTGTTTCGAAAAGACTCTCTACACTTAAGAAAGTGGTGTATGACAAACATCATCAATTTCTCCCTCCTTCACATTCCAAGTATGTGCCACATGATGTCTCACCACTTGTGATGAGAGGTAGAGATTGGTTTCAGGCATGGATAAGCACTCCCAATCCACCACCAAATGGGATGCCTAGACACTCAATCTTCTTTTCGACTTCCATATTGGTGTGACATGAATATCAATCATCTCTTATATCCCATGCATATCTTTAAGAATGTGACAACAAATATTTGGGGCCATTTAATTAGTAAAAGAGTTACAAAGGGTGCAAGGGATGACTTACAAAACATTGGACACCTTCAAAGTGCATGGCCAATTGAAAGTGAGAGTGGTAAAATAGTACTACCAAAGGCACCATGGGTATTAACCAAGAGGGAGCATAATAAGGTGAAAAGTGTGATTGCCTCTTTTTGTACACCAACAGGAGTAATGCATTCATTCAAGGGTGCCTTCACAAAGACCAAAACGAAAGGAGAGAAACAATTATATGGCTTCAAGACACATGATTGACACAAGATATTATAGGTATATAAATATTCGCTTTTTCATTTTCTCTTTGTGGTACATAATTTGTAAGCTCATATACTAACTTCAATTTTTTTCTATGCATAGTTTATTCTTCCAATTGCTATAGTTGGTTGTGGAGATAAGAAGGTGAGAGAGGCTATTTACAAAATGGGAAGCCTTGTGAGGTATGAATATTCTCTTCAATTCACTAAGTTATATTTCTTATTTGTAATTCTCATGTGCTCACACAAGTTATGTATTGGTCAATAGTACACATAATTTCTATGTATGTAGGTAAATATCCTTAAAGGAGATAGATATTCTACATCCATTCAAATGGATGTAGGATCCTACATCCTTAAAGGAGATAGATCCTACATCCATTCAAATGGATCATCTCAATGCTATTGAGGCAGTGTGTATGATTAAGGACAATTTCCCTAGAACAATTCTCACTAGCCAATTACAACTTTTGGTGGTGCATTTGGTTGATGAAGTGGCATTGTTCATGTTCAATGGATGTTTTTCCTTGAAAGGCTCATGAAAACCTTGAAGGACCTTGTGAGACAAAGAGCAAGGCCAGAAGAAAGCATGGTAGAGGGATGGTTGATGCAAGATTATCTTGTGTATATCTCAAAACATCTATCTCGCATAGATCCTTCCATGCCACGATTATGGAGCAATGAGGAGGATGATCGACTAATCACTAATGTGCCTCAGGGAAAAGAAAGGCAATGAAGACTGGATGAAGCATTACGCCACAAGGTGAATACATTCTGCATTCTAAATAGTCTCATAATGGAGAAGTGGATTGGGAGATACAAGGATACAATCAATAGGTGAAAGGATGAGAGAAGAGCAAATAGACGCTTGCCGTTCTCGCTTAGCTTGGAACCTCTACCAAATGTGATCAATATAGAATGGCTTCGTATGGCAATATCGATGGCATTGCAAAATGGAGAGATGATCACAAGAGAAGAGCATGACTATGCAAGAGGATGTGACCCTCAAGTAAGTACATTCTTCATCTCTATCTCACGTATATACCTTGTTTAATGCACTATAGATACTAAATGTCATGATCATTGAGAATATTGTGGATGTACATGCAATTGTGGTTGACACAAGGGATGATAATTCCATATACATGCCTATGAGGTTTCATTTGTCATAGGTCTTGCACATGAAGATGAGGATTACATACAATGTCATGGTGGGTCATGGTGACATTAGGCATCTTGATGATGATGCTCATGTAGGTGTTGATGATTCATCTACCATAATTACTAGTGATGAGGAGAGAATCTATGTTGATGTGGATGATGGTAGTATGCATACACATACTATGTATGATCATGATGTGATGCTAGTGATGAGCATGTGGATGTTATCCTCACTGACATCGTTGGGGGGGTGCACTACTAAGAAACTCTATGTATCATGTGTGTTTAAGGGGTAATTAAAACATCCCTTACCTATTAATTTTTCATGACTAAAATGTCCCCTTTTTCTTTATGTACTTATAGGTTATTTCTCAAAATTGATTTAAAAAAACCCTTCTGTAAATGTATTTCTGTAAATTCACCTTAAAAATTTGAATTAAAAAATCCTTTCATTTGGACTCACCTACTATACTTACATATTTTTAGGTAAACCCCACAAGATGACATCATCAATGTGGATGACATTGATGATGAGACTCCTCATGCATCTAGTAGTGAGCAACTATTCGATACCTCATGAAGGATCTATGGAAACCCACTCTATGACCCTTTCTTGATAGATGAGTGGAGAGTCTATGATTGTGACCTCTATAAAGGTTATGCGGACAGTGATGAGGATTATGCCTTGGTACATATGGATCATGCTCAGGTAGTCACTTATTATGTGGATCATACCTATGGACCTCTGCATGGTGATGGATGCAGTGAGGAGATAGATTCACATTTGTGGAGCATCTTATAAAATATGAGGCACTCTCTTTTGATGCTCATGCATTGACACATATATATTCTATTAGGCATTCACTTTTGGACATAATGTAATCACATATGATCTGAGTGGGTGGTTCTATACGGACTATCACGTACCCACAAGATCCTATGCATGGGTGCATTATCCTTTTGATCAAGGGGGACATTGGTGGATGTATCTCATTGATGGATGTTGTGAATTAAATCATCCATTTTATCTCACGCAGGATGCAGGATTGATATACAGTCATGGGTCACACATGGCTTAGATTTCCATTCAATCTAGGCATCATTATCATTAGCCTCATTGTTGATGACACCATCCTATCCTTTCCATTTGATTCGGTTGAGCATCGTGGACATGTTTTTGATTGCAGATACATCTAGGCCATGAGTGCATCTCAAGTGAATTTTTGGCTTTTGTATATAGCCTCTTGTATATGTTTGTGCACGAGCACCCTTTCATTTCAAAGAAGAAATCATTGTAGGAGGGGATGGTTTGTAATGAAGTAGATTTGGTTGCACATGCACATGGGGAATGGTGCCTAAACACTTGGTCCTAGGGACATTTACATGTGTACTTTGGGGGCCTTAGGCTATATTACACATAGGGCTCATGGGATTTGTACCTTTTGATCATATTCATTTTCATGAGTAAACTTACTCTTTGGAGATCTAAGCTTCCATGGTGGACTTCTCCCTCTTGAGATGTTAGGATGGTGACCTACACCCATGTTATCTACTCCATGTCTTGAGTGGGTCATTTGCTTTCCTGCAAATGAGTTCCAGTTGGGGACTCATCTAGCCTTCAAGACTCAACAAACTATCGATGTCTATGGCATCTTCGAGGTTCAACCAACTATCGGTGTCTACCGGCTAGCAAATTCACTTCGTGTCATCCAAATGTGCACGTAGACACGAGGATTTATTCATACCCTAATCAAATAGGGTGTCGTTTGTAATAACAAGGAACATTAAAGTTGGAAACACGGTCAACTAACAGGCACAAGTGAGGTGGAATATTTTCATGAAGGTGTGACTCTTGGTTTGGAGAAGTCCTTGGTCTCTTCTCCATAAGCCGGACCACCAATGTAAAGTCAAGATCACATTGGTGTTGGCCGAATGGAAGGGTTAGGTGCATCCACTCAAATAGCATGGGGGGGAGGTCGAATGACTCTAGCCACACCAATCCACTGCTAGCATTTGTCTACTAGCTTTTGCTACCAACTGAAATCCCCACTGATTTCTTTGGGCCAGGCCTTCTTTTGACATTACCTACTAAATAATAGATAACCGGTTTACCTACAAGATAATAGATAAGATGATTAATTTGGACTAGCCACTACTTGCAAGCCACTAGAAGAGATCTTTCCCTACTAGATAAGTAGAGTTAATCTCTATATAAGTAGTATAATCCGGATGGAGTACTGGAAGACTAGATAAGTCACACTAATCGCTAAAGACAAGAGTGGGTTACCCCAAACCAAATGATTTGCACCATTAAAGATGGTTAATCCACCACCTGCAATGCTAGATAAGTATGGGAGAAGCCATTCAATAGTGCCAATAAGTATGAAACTAGATTGATAAGTATGCAGTTGGGACCGCCGTCCCGAACCCCACCCTGATAAGTAGCTGGTTATGATCCTCGTTAATTGTTGGAAAAGGCTATTCTCACCAATTTTTCTCTCTTCAACTTGTGAGGTTACTTCGTATTCTTAAGCATGGATTATTATACGATAATCTTTGTTTGCTTTTTTACTACTTTCCTACCGAAGTATAGGATAGGAATGACTCCCACTCTTAATCATGGATTAATATATGATAATCTTCATTTTACTTTTTACTACTGACAGCATTATGTATGGGGGTAGGGTTTGAACCTACAATCTTCAGGTCATGATGATGAGAGGCGGCGCGTTGGCCATTTACTCCACCCCATGACTGATCTTTCTCGGCTAATTTTTGAATCAAAATTCATATCACATAAATTTATGTAGTAAATAGATGGGCGGAATAGGGTTGGTCCTTTTTCTCAGTCTTGCCCTGCATGAAGCAACTTGGTGGAGGTTTCTAAGGACCTATCTATGAAATATCGGTTATAGGAGGAAAACCACCTATGCGTGACCCATCTCTTTCCATTCTCATTATCCGCTCACTGGCCCTACTGGGAGCTCCCATGGAAGGGAAGGTTTCCTTAGTAATTCATGAGAGTGCAAGTACCATTCACGCCGTGAAATGGATCTCACGGACTTAATTAGAGTTATTATTTTACGTAGACCATTTCATGACCTGAAAGTTTAGGGTTTCAAGCCCATAAAATTCCAGGGTTTTACGATGTGAAATGAGTTTCACAGATTTTGTGTTTTCCCCCCAGACCTTTCACACCCGTGAAAGTGCAAGTACTGCTCACGCCATGAAATGGATATCATGGACTTAATTAGATTTATTTTTTTTACATGGACCATTTCACGATGTGAAAATTCAAGGTTTCATACTTGTGAAAGTGTAGGGTTTCACGACGTGAAATGGGGTTTCTCGGATTTTTAAAAAACCCCCTCGGACCTATTTCACGCCTGTGAAAGTGCAGGTGCCATTTATGCCATGAAATGGATGAGACCTTTTTTGTAAGATTCCTCCCCAGCCTCTCAAGATATCCAGCATCTTCCCCTGTAATCAATCCCCTCTTCAGAAATATGAAAGATCTTATTTATAACCATTTTAATATAGAGAGAGAAAATATTCTAGAGAGAGAATATTCAAATTTTGAATATTTTTAGATAGAAAAAATTCTCATATTATTAAGATGAATTCCCCTGAAACAAAAATTCAAAAAGAACTTTCCAATGTGCAATTGGAATTAATTGAAAATGGGTATAAAGGACCTTAGCCTAAGGGTCTAGATTTTCAAAAAAATTTGGATTATGGTCCAATTCAGGTTCCTATGGGCCAATAGCATCAATCCATGTGTAGGGAGGAGATAAATCCAATTTGTAAAAGAAGATACCCAAAAATGAGTAAATGCTCACATAAGATGAAGAGTTGACTATGTACATGGTTTATTAGTAAGAAACTATGAGTAATATAAAAAAAATGAGATAATTTGGGTATCCAAAAATGAGTAAATGCTCACATAAGATGAAGAGTTGATTATGTACAAGGTTTATTAGTAACAAAACTATGAGTAATATCAAAAAAATGAGATAATTTGGGTATCCAAAAATGAGTAAATGCTCACATAAGATGAAGAGTTGAATATGTACAAGGTTTATTAGTAAGAAACTATGAGTATAACTAAAAAAATGAGATATGTTGGGTATAATGATTCCATTTTGACACATATGTAAGGAAGGGGAGTCCCTTAAAAAGAAGGTGCATACTTCACATGCTTGAATGAGTTTTAAACTCAAAAATAATGTGATATTTTTATCTCTCCTCTCTCTTGAACCAAACCAAATCAAAAAGGAACCAAACCGAATAAAAAAGGAACCAATCTAGGTCCAAATCTAGTCTAAATTCAACCAAACTGAATCTGGAAAATTCTAGAAATCAGTTAGCCTTGGTTAGAGCCTCCCTCTCCTATAAATAGAACATGAGTCCTTTGAAAAAAATAGGAGAATTTTACTATATTAGAATTATGCCGAAATAATGCTAATTTTTACTATTCTCTAAAATTCTCTCCAAATTAATGAAATTGGAGCTTCCCTCTTTCTTCAATCCCCATTGGTGACTCCATCAACATACTAAACCAATTGATTGGTTGGGGGCCTCTACCGTGAATAAAGAATCAAGCAATTTGTAAGGTAAATGGTGAATTTTAATCTTTTCTATAATTTCTCAATGTTTCTCTCTTCTCAACCCCTCTCAAGCTTGAGAAGCTTAATTGGAATGGTTTTTGAATGCTATTGAAGTTAATTGATTAATGACAGTTAAGGATTACATAAATTTCCATTTATGCTTAATTCTAATGGTTTTTATGTAATTTCTCTCTCTCACTCAAGAAATGATCATACTCATGGCCCATTCTCAATCTTAATGAAGCTTTTCATAAAGCTTTTCCTTAATCCAAGATTAATCTATGCTTGAGGCCAAATTAATGGCTTTTTTCTATGCTTTTAGTTTATGTATTTCATGAATATTGATGATTCAATCCATTATGGATTATTGATCCAATTCGGGATCATTCTAATTATTTCCTTAATGATAAGCTTTATCCCTTAGAAAAATTGAGATTTATCAGTCATAGCAGCGGAGCTATGGCAAAATCTCCGACTAAATCCTTATTTCCAATCATTCCTTCATCGGTGTATCTATGGCATCATTGGCAACCAGAATGCTCGCCACCTGACCACTCAGGCGCCTTTTCAATAGTTCCTAGCTCATAGTAACCGGCAATATATTCACATATCAAAATGGAAACTCCATTGAGAATCAGCAAGATCAACCAACGGATCCATATAAAAGGGCCATGGACTCATCCATTGAGGACCAGCAAGGTCAATCAACCAGATCCTTTCTTCATATAGCAAGACATTTCGTCCAGCAATATATCGTTTCTTCTTTCGCCATCTTCTAAGGTGTTGGCTGCTAGTACGGCCTTGTGATCGAGTCTCTTCTATGCTAGAAACTTCCTGCTCCGATTCCTCATCAATGGTGTGCCAATTAACCATATAGACAGAGGTAGTGGGAACAATCCTAGATTTCACATATTGGGTTCCTCGGGGTTGCATCACATCTATGGTGGCTAGCACATGCATCCAATTTTCACTAAAATTTGGAGGAGGAATTGATACATACATTTTCATTTCCTCTTTCTCTTTAGAAATTTCCACTGTGGGCTGGCATATTTGTACGGATGTGGTTTGCTTGGTTGTGACCGAATCATTACCAAACAAGTGCCCTTCCAAGGGTGTGCTTTCCATGTTCTCATATCTATCTTTAGAATTTGCGAATACCTATGAACATACACATGGTCTAATGCCCAATCATCGTCAATTTAGATTCCCTCATGAAGGGTCTCCCCAATATTATGTCATATGAGTTTGGTTGGCATAGAAAGTCCATTACTACAAAATGTATGATGGTAGCGAAACGTAAAGAGTTTGAGTCTCACATTCTCTAAGATCCCAATGGGCCTTGAAGATATTATTTTGTGATGATGCTAACTCCCACCCCACCATCTAAGATAGCTCGTGCCTGAGTGGTATCCATTATGAGATGAATTGGGATTGTAGCATTAGTGTCGTCACTTTCGTAATAACACTTCAATTGATTAATTGGTATTTTGATGACTTTGGTTGTTCTTTCCTTTGTGTGTTTTAAGGTTCTTTCTGCTAGAGGTGTGACTGAACATCCTTTGTAGTGTCAGCTGGCCGTAGTCCACCCCTCTACCCATTTCTTTATGTCTTCCCACAATGTTTGTGAATTGTGTAGTAGTGGTCCCAATGGCATTTGCATAGAAGCCACAAGACTGCCTATGTCTCTAGGTTGTTTGGAAGTGAGAGTTCCTTCCATGTGTGCATCTCGTATCCATCCTCCCTAGGGAATGAATGAATGGACTCATTCTATGCATATTCCTCAATCATTCTTGACATCGTGTTTCCTTGAGATCCCTCTTCCGTCTCCTCTGGAATTGGAGTAGGTACGTCTACTTCCCTTTCCCTTGTTGGTGGTTAGTTTCTTAGATACATTGTATCCCTGACCCAATTAGCCCCGTAACTTGGCTTTGTGAAGTTATTGACACTCTTCTACTAGAGCCCTGGCTTCTTCAAGCTTCCTTATCTCCTCTTCGACATTTGGGTATTCACTGACTCCTTTAGGAGTTGATGGTCTTTTCCCTTGCATTTCTTGGTCAAGCTCATTTGGTTTGAGCACTTGATTCCTCTCTTCTCTTGATTGAGTTGATCCGGGTGTCGATCGTATCTTCTTCAGATCCATCTTGAATTGTGACTTTGGTGTCACCCTTACCCACTTTTTTCACCCTCCTTCTCTTGCCAGTTCTAGAAGTGGTTGCATCTATTGGGTTCTTCCCTTTGTCCCCTAATTGGGCTTGGGCTTGTGCCAGGACATTAAGTGGCATAATGTTTCCACGTGACACACATGGTTCAGACAGTGGCCTGGTTAGAAGTGGAAGTCAAACCACTTTCGCAGTATGGACAATCCTTGATTAAATGATCAATCCCACATTTAGTACAAGTAAGTAGTGGCATGCCATTGGGTGGTGCAATCAATTGTTGCGGTTGATGCATATAAACCACATTCTTAAGTCCTGGGGGAGCAAACAAAATCCCTAAAAAACCCATTTCACGTCGAGACCCTACAGCTTCATGGGCATAAAACCCTAAACTTTTATTGAGATTCAAGCTCGATGTCAGCTTGTGCCAGCTGCACTATGTGCTGGCATGTTAGGTAGTAGCATGTGTGAGACATAAATGACCACGTCCAGCTGGTCATAGTGTGTGGACATTAGCTAGGGTTAGCTGTGTGTGGACACAACACATAGTGGGTGTTGTGTATTATGGATGATGGCTTTATGCATTGTGTGAGAAGGGAGATGGCTTCCCTCTATGGTGAGGGTTTGTAATATACATTAGGGTTTTCTCCTATGTGTGTGTCTCCTCTCCCTCTACCTATTTTTCATCATGGTATTAGAGCCTGGTGCTCTCTATTAGGGTTTATGATGAGTGAGTAGAGAAGAGGGAGAAGAAGCTGTGAAGCTTGCCATTGATGTTGTGAAGCTTGGAGCACATCGATTTCTATCAGATCTTAGAGCTTGGCCTACCGGGTAAGGACTACTAACACCCTTGAGCGGATTGCAGGCGATTCAAGCACAAACAAGGCAAATTAGGGCTGCCCAAAGCAAAAGAAAATTGTGGTTTTTTGCAAGCTTTCCATTGGAGCTTGGAAGCGGTGATGTATTGTGAAAATAGATGCAAATCTAACAAAGAAACATGTATCTGGAAAATGGGAATGTATTGGCAACTCATGTGCAAGCCCTACAATGAATTTGGAGCAAGTATGATGCATTTGAGGGATTGAAAAATTACTGTTTTTGAAGCTCTCACAAAACAGACAAAAGAGGTCCATTTTTAATGAAAGCTAGTTTTTGCAAAAATCGGTCAATTGATGGATTTGGTACATGCCTTGGAGTGTTAGGCAACTATAAATGCTCTCAATTACCACAACAATCATCCCAAATTCCCTTAGGAGCAGGTGGTGCAGACAGCATTGCAAAAACATAGTTTTTTGTTGAAATTTTGCAAGAGGAGGTCAAATACAAGCTATTTGATTGGTTAACTTCAAAATTGGCTTAGCAAATTTGTGATTCACACAAGTGAGAAGGTTGCTATATGATTGGTTGGAGAAATTATGAATTATGGAGCTAGAAATGAGCTGATTAAACAGGCTATCTATTGTGATTAGTAAAATAGAGTGTGATTAATCGGCTAATTACTCTCTCATCTTAAACAATTGGTCTAATTCCTTTTACATGGAGTTAGTGGACATCATTGCTAAGATAATTAATGCCTAGTCTCCCAATTTGGACAAGCATTGAAGAAATTAGAGCAATTCTACTACTAGTCTTGACTACGTTAGAGTAAAGAGTTATCCTGGTGGAATCGCCCATGCTTTCCGGGTAAAGGAAGCTTTTCCGATTTCGGTTTTGGACAAACCGACGGATTAGTCTCTTGTCCGGATATCCGTGGGCGAGGCCCCGAGTGTGAGACCCCTACCCATGCATGATGTGCTACTTCCGCTGCTAGTACCCCAAATCCGTTGTGCGGTGGAGACCGGGATCTCACAGTTGGTATCAGAGCGAAATTGAAAGCTAATAAAGATAATTAAATTCTTATCTGAAATTAGTAATAAGAATTCAGAAACAGCATTTTCATAATGTATTTTCATTCCGTAAGCTTCTTTAATGAAGAAATTTTAATCAAAGAAATTTTTTTATAGATGGAAGTTCCCCATTTATCTGGTGTTCTCGACCTCACCCAGTCTCAAGATATGATTGCATTTGCCTTCGAGCATCTCATCTCTTCTGCTTCAACTCAAACAAGCCGAGCAAGACTCGCATGCCATTTCGCGGATTTATATTTTCCTACCCCAACGGAGAGAATACGACATAAGTGGTTTGCAGGGCAATATGTCCACGCCCCTTGCGACCGCCGTACAATGCTGTGTGGCAGAATCTCTCATTGACTATGATCCTGTTAAAGCTGAAAATGGTGCGTGGTGTCATTCTATATCATTCGACACCTCGAAATTTCAGACTTTCATGTCGAATTTATAGACTCCTTAGTCGATTTATCCCTAAGGAGAAAATAATAGCCCCCTTCGCAATTAGAGAACTTATGTAACAGGGCATGACTATGGCCCAGTACGGTCCTCTTATATGTCTTCCAAGGAGATTTTGAACTCAGAGCCGAGTTGCTCTATGTACTTATTGCAACTTGTATATAAATATACAAATGTTTTTTTTAAGTGATTGTTTATAGACGATCGGATAAAGAAAAATTTGTTTATCAGATTTATGTCATAGATCTCCAATAAGATCAACTGAGGAGCCAATTATGTCAAAAGTTATCAAGACGCACAAAAAGGTTGTAATTGCGTGATATAATACAAATTGTTAATTCAAATTGAAATTCGTAAATTAGTAATTGGGTCTTCGATTGGAAGTACCACAATTGTATGGAACCCTGACTTGCTTGAGGCCAAGACATGATGGTATTTACCTTATAGTTTCGAGTTTCATGACTATCCGTATATACCGAGGGTATAACTGCAGCTCTTTACCGGCAGTATATACGAGTAAATCTAAGACTTGAAATTATAAGCATTAATGCTATCCAGTTGATGAATTCGAATGTGGTTGATATGATTTTTAATTCTGTTTGGGAACTGATGAATTGATTGGGATTCTGATTGAAAAATGATGATTTTTGAAATTTAGTTGAAATATAATAACCTGAGCAAAACCACAATGAGGATGAATGGGACGAGTCCCAGTGATAATATTCATAACTGGAATGATAATAATGATTTCAGCAAATCACTATGAGATTAGTGGATTGTGCTGTCAGATTGCTACTGTTAACACTTGAGACAGTAGATTAAGTTAAAGGATGACAAATTGAGAACTTGCTTAACTAAAATTCCTATGGAGGAATGTTCAGAAGGAAAATTTTCAGTCTAATGGACCATTATCGTGTTAAAGATATGAATGATATGATCTGAATGAATTGTTATTTAATGATGAGTTCTATATAAGGGATAATTATCCCCGTATTTTGTTGGGTTGACCAGAATATAAGGAACCCCAGAATAAATCTTACATTCTACCCCACTTGAAAAGTGCGAGATGTCCTCATCTCACAAGGTAGAGGACAACTCTTTTTCTTAAGATCCAAATGGAATGTGGAATAAGTAATGTGGATTAATGAGGGATAATGTGGAAAAATGAGAGTTAATATAGAAATTGTATTTGTAAACTGTTTGTAAATGCTGTTTGTAAATGGCTGTTTTATGTCAAGAATGCTGGGGAAGCATTTTGACCGTCTTGTGTTTAAGGTCGTGGAGACCTAACTGATAAAGTTGCAACTGCTGACGGAGAGTCAATGGAGGATGTTTGACAGAAATTTGATCGCATTCCCGCGGAAAAAACCCGCAAAAATGTATAAAAATACATTTTTAATCATAAAAATGCTCAAAAAATTCCTAAAAAATTAGGAAAAATTTCTAAAAAATTCTAGAAATTCAGGGAATCCATCCTACAAAAATATCCACCATAAACTTTATGGTATTTTTGTAAAAAATTCCATTAATGCTCGATTTTAACCATAAAAAATAGGGAAAAATAGCATTAACTCACGGTATTCCCCCGCAACGTCGATTCGTCCATTGAATTGAAGTACCACACGTTCCAATCACCATAACGATGATCCATGTGCATTTCATCAACACAAATCAACAAAATAACATTTCATTAGTAAATATTAAAATTTACTAAAAAAATCAACAATTAAATAGAGATTGCTCTGATACCACTGTTAAAACCCTAAGATCTCTCTAGATAATTGTTATGCATAAAACATGCATAAATCAGGCATAAACTCAACCACCCAACCACCCCCGAGCCCAAGGGATGCACACATGAATAATGAATGAAATACATCATACCTCTACCTTGATGTCCCATACCATCAAGAGGTATAACACAATCCAATAGCATATAGCTATAGTGTGAAATGGTAGGTGAGTAGATATGAACCTCTACAAAGAGAGCATAACATAGCCTTGGCCTCATGGAGCCCAAACCTCCAAGCCCCCAAGCCCCCTTGAGTGTGCCCCATGCCCCTATTATATAGGAGGGCCCTCAAGTGACTCTTGACTTTCCATTCCTCATGTGTGACCCTTGGATGCCTGACCCTAACCTTAATCCTTAAGGTTAGTCCTAACCCATGCTCCACTAGAGCTTGTTACCATGCTCCCATGCTCACAAGCCTAATGTGGGTTAGCCTCCTAGTATATGCACACATAATGTGTATATAACATAGCACACATAATGTACATATAACAGAGGACGTCTTGCGTAGCAAGGTCGACCGAGGTCTTGACCAGCCTCGGTTCGATTAAAATGGTGAGCTTCCGGTACGGTGGATGAGGGACCAAGGAAGCGGCCTATGAGTGAAGCGCTAGGTCACCTGCGAAGGATCCTAGAGGGTGCTGACCATACGGTGCTCGGGCTCTGGGTCACCTAGGATACCCACACGTGCCTCGAGGAAGATATTAGAACGAGTAAGAGTTGTTTTCTGAAACCGAGCATGGATCTGGTTGATTGAGCTTGCTGGTCTTCAATGGATGAGTCCATGGCTCTTTTTATGGATCTGTTGGGATGATCTTGCTGATCTTCAACGAGAGTCCATCTTGATTTTTATAAGTGATTATATTGCCGAGTACTATGGGCTAGGAACTATTGAAAAGGCCCCTGAGTGGACAGGTGGTGAGCGTTCTAGTTGCCAATGATGCCATAGATACTCTGATGAAGAAATGATGGAAAATTATGAATCAACCGGATAAATTGGAAGATTGTGATCTGTGGTAATATGGTTTCATTAAAGGATTGTTTTAAAGATAGCTGATGCTAAGAAAAAGGCAATTTCATATTGGGTGTGTAAGTGGTGTGGCTAGTTTTATGTTTGCATGAACTTCCGGCTAGGGGGCCTTGGAACTCTTTTCCTTGGTACCCGGGACAAAACCTAACCAAATTCCAAATTGGATCCCATCACTACAGTGGTTGGGCGGTTGGCTAACCCATGGGATCGGATGGGGTTAGGCTGGACTGATGGATCCAGAAATCGAGATTTAATTTCTATTATTACGATAGATGAAGTAAATCCCGGATAGAAATTGTTCTATGGATAGGAATCAACGGCTGTGCCTCTTGATGGGGAAAAAAGCGTTGATCCCGATGATCCAAGTGCAAGTTTCTTCCTTGATTTGACCAAGTACCGTTAAAGGTGCAGTCAGATCAGTTGATCCGTATAATGATCTTGACTATGTTAGAGTAAAGAGTTATCCTGGTGGAATCGCCCATGCTTTCCGGGTAAAGGAAGTTTTTCCGGTTTCGGTTTTGGACAAACCGACGGATTAGTCTCTTGTCCGGATATCTGTGGGCGAGGCCCCGAGTGTGAGACCCCTACCCACGCATGATGTGCTACTTCCGCTGCTAGTACCCCGAATCCGTTGTGCGGTGGAGACCGGGATCTCACAGATAGAAAGTGCACCCCACTGCATTTTCTCTTCTGTGTGCTAGATAATGAGCTCAAATTCTTGAAGCAAGAGCATCCACCTTGCCATCTTTCCTACCAGAAAAGCTTTGTTCACCAGATAAATCAGGGTTCAATGGTCCACATGGAATAAAAATTTATTTCCCAAGAGGTAGTGTGGAACTCGTTCATAGCATATATCATTTAGAGAGATTCCCACTCTGTTGTGTTGTAGTTCCTTTCCACCCTTTTGAGGGCTTTACTTGCATAGTGAATAGGTTGCATATAACCCTCTCACTTTTTGTGCATTAGTTCACTGCCCACTGCTTTGTCTAAGGCATCTACATATACATGGATTATCTCATTCTAGTATGGGGTGGTAACCATTGGTGTAGTTGAGACCATTATCTTCAGCCATTGGAATGCTTTTTGACAATCCGGGTTTCATTCATACTTTGCATCTTTCTTGGTAAGTGCATACAATAGGTTGGCCACATGTGCCAAATATTTTAAGAATCTAGCATCTTACCAAGGAACCTCTCAAGTTTCTCAATGTTCTTTGGAGCAGACATATTGGATATGGCCTCCGCTTTAGACGGATCTATGGCCAATCCTTGGGCTGACAATAGTTCTTGATTTTATTGAAAATGCACACTTGGATGGATTTAGCTTGAGCTTTGTATCTCTACATCTCTGCATTATAAGAATATGGCACAACGGAAAGAGATAGCAAGACAAAGCATAATAGACAATGCAATAGATACACAATGGAGAGAATTTAAAATTTTGATTATACCAAAGAGGTACAAGTGATGGTGTTGTCCACCCGTGCGCAGAGCTTAGATGGAAATCTAGATAGACTCTGGATGGAGTATGTGCAAGGTGAAAAAGGGGGTGGATACCCACAAGCATTGGATGCCTTAGCTCATGGTAACCATGTCCATATATAGTATTATAGGCGGTGTGGTAGATGGATATACAACGAGGGCGGTTACACTATATAAGCACGGTCACTTCCCGCATATCAAGAACGTGACCCACCGAGCGACCACCATGCCTACTAATGATGGGACTGGTATCCAAGGGAATATTCTTCGTACCGTCGCCTTGGGGACTCCTGCCCTTGAACCCCTGCGAGGGGGGCTGCTAGCCCCCTCGGACCCCCCAGCCGGGGTGACATCCCGGACCCCAGCTAACTCTTGTACCCTTGACCATCTCCTAACCATCATCAATGGTCACAATAATGAACCCATCAGCGTCGTCTAAGCCGGGGTTCCCACTAGAGACATATGCACCATGGCTACTCCTCGTAATGGGGGCCTAACAAATGTGCATTATACATCAAAGTGAGATACATGATGAGAGGTGGGCCTAGGTTTTTGGCCCAATGCCAAGTCGCTCTGAAGATGCCAAATGAGTTGGTCCTTTTTCCAAGAGCCTTGGTGAAGATGTCGGCACAGTTTTGCTTTGTAGAGTAATACTCCATCTCCACTATCTCATCCTCTATCAGCTCTTGCACATAATGATATTGAATCTCAATGTGCTGTGTGTGAGCATGAAACACAGGGTTCTTGGAGATAGCCATGTAACTTTGATTGTAGCACCACAAGACTGTAGCCTCCTTGATCTAAACTCCCATGTCAACCAAGATTCTCCTCATCCATACTACCTCACATGTAGCAAAGCAAGCTGTCTTATACTCAACCTCTATTGAAGAAAGTGCCACTCTAGGTTGCTTTTTGTTGGTCCAAGAGAAAGCACCAGAACCAAGCAAAAAACAATATCCAAAAACTGATTTCCTAGAATCACAATCTCCTACCCAATCTGAGTCACAATAACTTGTCAGAGTGTCACTCATGCTATAAGTGATGCCATACTCAAGAGTACCTCTGATGTACCTAAGTACCCTCATCCCTTCCTTCCAATGAATCTCTCATGGCTTGTTGGAAAACCTGCTCAACACACATACTGTGAAGCTGATATTAGGTCTAGTGTTAGTGAGAAAAATCAAACTCCCCACTAACTTCCCATACTTCCTGATGTCAACAAGTGATGACGCGGAAAGCTTCATGGTCACTTCCATTGGCATAGACACAGGCTTGCAGTTTGTCATCCCAAATGTTTTGAGAATCTCCCAAGCATACTTTTGCTATGAAATGAAGATTTTACCTGACTCTTGCCAAAGCTCAATCCCCAAACAGAAATGCTTAAGACCCATGTCTGTCATCTCAAACTCATGGCTTTGCATATCCATTGTCTTCTGGATCATCTCTTCATTGTCACCTAAAATGTTCAAGTCATCTACATACAAGACAACCAAAACAATCTTGCCATGACTTTTTAGAACATACAAGTTAGCATCAGAAGCACTTCTTATGAACCCAATCTTTTTGGAAAATTTGTCTATCCTGTGATACCATGCCCTTGGCGCCTGTTTCATCCCGTACAATGCCTTCTTTAGCCTGCAAACTTTGTTTTCTGAACTAGGCATCTCAAAACCTTGTGGTTGAGCTACATATTCCTCCTCCTTGATATGGCCATTCAAAAATGCTGATTTGACATCCCTATGAAAGATTGGCCACTTTTTGTGAGCAGTCAAGGTAAGTATCGCCCTGATAGTTTGTCAAACAAGCTATGGGAGCAAAGGTTTCATCAAAGTTGAAACCCTCTACTTGTGCAAATCTTTGTGCAACCAACTAGCTTTGTATTTTTCAAGTGAGCCATCAGCCTTATAGTTAGCTTTCCAAACCCATTTGGTACCAATTACCTTTCTGTTTGGTGGTCGGTCAACTAGCTCCCAGGTTTTGTTCTTTATGATGCTGTCATATCAGACTTCATCATGGCCTTCCACTTTGGATTTGCTAAGGCTTCATCCAAGGTGGATGGCTCCTTCATTGTTCCTATTATCTTAGCCATCAAGGCCATATTGACAATAAGATCAGATGCTCTTCTTTGCTCCTCTATTCTCCTTGATCTATGTGGTCCATCTGCTGAAGATTCTAGCTTCTCACGTACTGGATTACGCTCATGGAGCTGTTGTGTCCACTTTGGAAGTGGCTTTCCTTGTGGAGAAGCAACAGGCTATTGTGATGTGTGAGAGTCTTCATCCTCTGAAAAATCCTCCTCCTTGAGAGGAAATCTAATTGGTGGGTTGGGCTCTGGTGGACTATTTCTCTGGTTGATGATAAAGTGGACGGACCTCCTTCCTCCACTAAGTGTGGCTATTCTACAAATACCACATCTCAGCTGGCCACAATCTTCTTTGCCTCTATACATAGATCTGATATGCCTTTGACTCTTGACTATACCCAAGAAAGATACACTTCTTTATTTTGGCATCTAGCTTGGTCTTGGATGCATCTGGAATATGCACATAACATTCACAGCCAAATGTTCTGAAATGAAAAACTGAAGGTTTACGAGAGTAGGCCTCTTGAGGTGTAACATCCTTGAGTGCCTTTGTGTAGCTCCGATTGAGGACATAAACTACTGTGTTGACTGCTTCAACCCAAAATGTTTTGGCAAACCCTTTGCCTTCAGCATGCATCGAGCCATCTCCATGACAGTTTGCTTTGCGGCATTCTACAACACCATTTTGCTAAGGTGTGTGAGTAGTGGTGAGTTGGCGCTTGATGCCATTCTCCTTGTAGTAGTTGTCAAATTCCATTGAAAGGAATTCTCCTCCTAGATCTATTCGAAACTTCTTCACCTTCTTTTCTGTCTCATTTTCCACAAGCTTATGCCACTGTTTAACTTGCTTGCCAAAAGCTTCAGCCTTATCTCAAAGGAAATAAACCCACATCTTCCTACTGTAATCGTCGACTAATAGCATAAAGTAAGAAGATCCCCCTAATGCAGTACTATACATTTTACCACAAAGATCAGCATGTACCAACTCATGTACCAACTCTAGAGGAGTCTTTGCAGTACTATACATTTTACCACAAAGATCAGCATGTACCAACTCATGTACCAACTCTAGAGGAGTCTTTGCTTGATTACTTTCCTGTGGGAAATCCCTTGCATTGTTGCTTGCCCATCATACAAGCTTCACATGGTTCTTGCAATTCTGAAAATGTAGGTAAATTAACTACCATACCCTTTTTTTGCATCTCCTTTAGCATGGCCAATCCAATGTGACAAAATCACTCATGCCAAAGCTTGCTTGTTCTCTTATTTAAAGACATTGTGAGAGGGCACTCAACTCGTAGAGATTGTTGTGCCTTACTCCTTTACCGACTACCTTGCCAACATCATCTAGAATTTTTGCTTCAGTTTGCTTGAAGCATACTTCAATCACATGGTGCATATTTTCAAGAAGTGTAGAAATTCAATTTCCTTCAAAATATGGAGCAAGAATGGTACACAGTGAGTTTGCCTAAATCCTAATCTTATTCTAAAGTGAAATTTCTTGAAAAGTTGTGCAAGATTTCAGAGTTTGGTGAAAGATTAAGTGAATCTTGACAACTTGGACAAAGATTGCATAACAATTTCAAGGAGATTGTAAAAGCTTCAAGAGCAGTGAATTACAAAGAGAGCAACAATGAAATGATGCAACTCTTGAGCAAGACAGTGTGAAAAAACTATTAAATCTTTTAAGAATTATGCAAAAACAAGGTCTTAACATAGATTAGTGTTAATCTTTCAAAGATTAATGCTAACATACTTCTACAAAAAAGATTGTTGAATGTATGCCCGTTGAGGTGGATTTTCCTGCAACAACTGTTTGTTGTAAATCAAGAAAGCCTTAACCCCGGTTCATTGGCACTAGCCAATATGCTCCATACACCATAAGGCTTGAGTTGTGTTGGCTATTGGTGTGGGAATAATATTAGCAACCTTCAAGGATTTACAACAAGCCCGACAGCATAGGAGTGGTCTTCTAACCTAGCTGGGCAATGGAGTATTAAAGGGAAAGCCTAACAGCATCACAAATAACCAAGCAGATATTGACAATAGCAGCAAGCTCACATAGTTTCTTCATTAAGCTATAGCAACCCCTCAGACATTGGTTTTCCAAGTATGCTTTCCAAAGATAGATTGATAAAAGGCAACACATGTGCTCTGGATATACTAGTGACTCTGACGAAAGAGTAGACCTAGCTTACAAAGTGCACATGATAATTTACAAAGATTCTCATGCAGTTTCCAAAGAGGTGTGCAGAGTTGGTCAAGTTTGCAATAGAGCTTGAGGTCGAGGATTGTCAAGAGATCCATGGAGATCTATTATATGTCGGTTTTATAATTAAAAATATATGAAAAATAATTCCTTCAAATGAAGGCTACGTAAAATATCAAGCCATTTTTCACCGTGGACCTGTTTCACGCTCGTGAGAGGACAACATGCACTTAATTATAATTATTATTTTACTGAGACTGTTTTAGGACCTCAAAGTTCAGGGTTTCACGCCCTTGAAATTACAGGGTTTCACGATGTAAAATGGGTTTTCAGGGTGTCCCCCCTCCCCCTCGGGACCTGTTTCACACCTGTGAAAGAGCGAGTACCATTCACACCGTGAAATGGATCTCACGAACTTAGTTAGATTTTTTTCTTACGCGGACCGTTTCACAACATGAAAGTCTAGGGTTGCACGCTTGTGAAAGTGCATGGTTTCACGACGTCAAATGGGGTTTCATGAATTTTGTTTTCCCCCCTTGGACATGTTTCACGTTCATGAAACTGCTAGAAATGTTCACTTAGTGAAATGGATCTTACAAACATAATTAGATTTTTTTTTAATGCAAACCGTTTCATGACGTGAAAGTTCACGGTTTCATGCCCCATGAAAGTGCAGGGTTTCACGGATTTGTTTTTATTTCCCCTGGACCTATTTCACACCCATGAAAGTGTAGGTACACAAAGTCCAATGGGGTTTCATGTATTTTTTGCTGTAGACCTGCTTCACGATCGTGAGAGTGCAAGTAATGTTCAAGTTATGAAATGGATCCCACAAACTTAATTAGATTCATGCTCGTGAAATTTCAGGGTTCCATTCTCGTGAAAGTGTAGGGTTTTATGAAGTGAAATGGAGTTTCATGGATTTTGTCCCCCCCTTCCCCCGGGACCTATTTCACAGAGTGAAATTGATCTCACAGACTTAATTAGATTCATTATTTTATGCAAACTGCTTCACAACCTAAAAGTTCAGGGTTTCATGCTGCCCATGAAAGTGCAAGGTTTCACGATGTGAATTGGGTTTTCAGGGATATTTTTTCTCCCTCGGACTTATTTCACACCCGTGAAAGTGCAAGTATCGTTCACACCGTGAAATGGATCTCACAGACTTCATTAGATTTATTGTTTTTACGTGGACCTCTTGACGACGTGAAAGTTCAGGGTTTCACACCTGTGAAAGTGCATGGTTTCACAATGTGAAATGATTTTCATAGATTTTGTTTTCCCCCCGGACTTGTTTCATGCTTGTTAGAGTGCAATTATTGTTCACGACATGAAATGGATTTCATGGACTTAATTAGAATTATTATTGCAGACTGTTTGACGACCTGAAAGTTCAAGATGTCACACCCCTGAAAGTGCAAGGTTCATGACATGAAATGGGGTTTTAGGTTCTTTTTTTGCCCTCAGACCTGTTTCGCGCCCATGAAAGTGCGGGTACCATTCACGCCGTGAAATGGATCTTACGGACTTTATTAGATTTTTTTTAAATGCGAACTGTTTCATGATGTGAAAGTTCAAGGTTTCACGCCCGTCAAAGTGCAAGGTTTGACGACGTGAAATGGGGTTTCAGGAATTTTGTTTTTCCCTCCTCTTGGACGTGTTTCATGTCCGTGAAACTAGGTACCGTTGACACAGTGAAATGGATCTTATGAACTTAATTAGATTTATTTATTTTTATGCGGACCATTACAAAACGTGGGTTTCACACCTCGTAAAAGTGCACAGTTTCACAGATTTAAGTTTTTTTCCCTCACGGACCTGTTTCACACGCCCATGAAAGTGTAGGTACACAAGATGAAATGCGGTTTCATGGATTTTTTCCCCTTGGAACTGTTTCATGCTCGTGAAAATGTAGGTATTGTTCACTCCATGAAATGGATCTCACGAACTTTATTAGATTTGTTTTTACGTAGATTGCTTCACGATGTGAAAGTTCAAGGTTTCACATTGTGAAGATGCAAGGTTTCACGATGTGAAATGGAGTTTCACAGATTTTGTTCTCCCCTAGACGTGTGTCACGTCCATGGGTGTGCAAGTATCGCTCACATCGTGAAATGGATCTCATGGGCTTAATTAGATTTTTTATTTCATGCAGACTCTTTCACGACTTGGAAGTTCTGGGTTTCACACCCATGAAAGTGCAGGGTTTTAGGATGTGAAATGGGTTTTCACGGATTTTGTTTTCTCCCCTCCGACCTGTTTCATGCTCATGAAAGTGCAAGTACCATTCACGCCATGAAATGGATCTCACAGACAAAATTATTTTTTTTATTTTTTTACGCAAACCATTTCATGACATGAAAGTTGAGGGTTTCACACCCATGAAAGTTGAGGGTTTCACACCCATGAAAGTGCAAGGTTTCAAGACATGAAATGGGGTTTCATGAATTATTTTTTCCCTCCCTAGGCCTGTTTCACCCCGTGAAACTAAAGGTACCGTTTACATAGTGAAATAGATCTCACAAACTTAATTAGATTTTTTTTTCTCGGACCGTTTCATGACATGAAAGTTCAGGGTTTCACGCCCCATGAAAGTGCAAGGTTTCATAGATTTTATTTTTCCCCTCCAAACCTAATTCATGTCCATGAAAGTACAGTACTGTTTTACAAATTTATTATTTTATGCAGACTATTTCATGACCTAAAAGTTCAGGGTTTCACGCCTAGGAAAGTGTAGGGTTTCACAACGTGAAATGGGTTTTTAGGGATATATTTTCTCCCCGACACCTATTTCATACCCGTGAAAGTGCAGGTCCCATTCACGCTGTGAAATGGATCTCACGGACTTCATTAGATTTATTGTTTTTACTTGGACTATTTCATGACTGTTTAGGCTAGACCTTAGGAGGAATTACTTTTATCATATGTATGGTCTTTAGTCTATTTTTGACGTTTGTCTATTTTGAAGACTTTTGGAATCTTGGAAGTAGAAGGTCGTAGCTATTCATAGCACAGCAAATGTTCAGTTATGTGTGTTTTTTGGTGGATACATGTAGCTATGGGCGGATTCCAGAATATCAGATGTAGTTTGTCAATCTGTTTGTCTTATTCTGTGTTTCAGATCTTCTGTGTAATTCATACTTGAGTGCAGTAGATATGCAGTGATATAGATAGAGAAATGTCTGTGATGTAAGAATGAAGTTCTGTGTAAATACTGATTATCTCAATTGTCAGATAGAGTGTCATTTGAAATGTCAAACTGTGTAAGTGCTGCTTGGCTGTGTACCATTGTACAATGATGTGAAAGTTCAGGGTTTCATGCCTCTGAAAGTTCAGGGTTTCATGCCTCTGAAAGTGCAAGGTTTCTCAGTGTGAAATGGGGTTTCATGCCTCTGATGGGGTTTCATGCCTCTGATAGGCATGAAAAATGGATCTCACAAACTTAATTAGATTTATTTTTTATGTGGAGTGTTTCACGACTTGAAGGTTTAGGGTTTTCATGCCTGTGAAAGTGCAAAGTTTCGTGATGCGAAATGGGTTTTTAGGGATATGTTTTTACCCCGGACCTATTTCACGCCCCGTCAAAGTGCAAGTATTGTTCACACCGTGAAATGGATCTCACAGACTTTATTAGATTTATTGTTTTTATGTGAACCATTTCACAACGTGAAAGTTGAGGGTTTCACACCCATGAAAGTGCAAAGTTTCATGGCGTGAAATGGGCTTTCATAGATTTTTTTTCCCCCGGACCTATTTCACGCCTGTGAGAGTGCAGGTACTATTCACGTCGTCAAATGGATCTCATCCACTTAATTAGATTTATTATTTTACATGGACTGTTTGATGACCTAAAAGTTCACAGTTTCATGCCCGTGAAGGTGCAAGGTTTCATGATGTGAAATGGGTTTCCAAGGTTTTTCCCCCCTGGACCTGTTTCCCGCCCCTCGTGAAGGTGCAGGTACCGTCCACCTCGTGAAATGGATCTCATAGACTTAACTAGATTTATTTCTTTATGGGGACTGTTTCACCACATGAAAGTGTAGGGTTTCATGCCCGTGAAAGTGTAAGGTTTCATGATGTGAAATGGGGATTCACAGAAGTTCTCTCTCTCTCTCTCTCTCTCTCTCTCTCTCTCTCTCTCTCTCTCTCTCTCTCTCTCTCTCTCTCTCTCTCTCTCCCCCCCCCCCGGGACCTGTTTCATACCCATGAAACTCGATGTATCGTTCACGCACTGAAATGGATCTCACAAACTTAATTAGATTTATTATACTTTTTACGCAAACCGATACATGATGTGAATGTTTAGGGTTTCACGCCTCGTCAAAGTGCAGGGTTATCCCCCCCCGGACTTGTTTCATGCCCATGAAAGTGCAGGTTATACCGTTCATGAGGTGAAATGGGGTTTCATGGATGTTTTTTTCCCTGGACCTGTTTCATGCTTATGGAGTGTAGGTACCGTTTATGTCGTGAATTGGATCTCACAGACTTAATTAGATTTATTTTATATTTTTACACGGACCGTTTCACGATGTGAAAGTTCAGGGTTTTACGCCGTTGAAAGTGAAGGGTTTCATGATGTGAAATGGAGTTTCACGGATTTTGTTATTGATCTTGATCTTGGCCTATCAGAGTTTTGGGGTGGTTCTGTGATGGTGTGAGATGATGGCTTTAATTTGCATGAAGTTCCTCAAGTGTGGTCTAGGGCCTTGAGAATGCGTTGAATGTGCCTTCATATGCATGCTACATGCAAGCAAGCCAATGAAGTCAATGAGGCTAGGCCAAAGTAGAAAGCTCAATGATTGTTGCTGTCGTGTGCTTCTATTCAATAGCTATGGTGCACTTGACCACCTCCCCTACACACCAATGTAGTAATGATGAAATGGTTGAGAATTACTGTTTTGATGATGAGTTGCCTTAGCCTAAAGCTTGTTGAGCAATGATCTCCATATGGTCATGTTACCAAGCCTTTTAGTAGCATTTCTAAACCTATCATGTGCAGTGAAGCACATCAAAGCTCACAACCACCAAATATGGGAAAGATCTCATTTTCAAGACTCAATAAAAACCCATCCCATTTCACGCCGTGAAAGTCTTCACTTTCATGGGCATGAAACCTTGAACTTTCACATTGTGAAACAGTCCACATAAAAAACAATAAATCTAATGAAGTTTGTGAGATCCATTTCACAACATGAACGGATACCTGC
Source organism: Cibotium barometz (assembly GCF_041138505.1). NCBI lineage: Eukaryota > Viridiplantae > Streptophyta > Polypodiopsida > Cyatheales > Cibotiaceae > Cibotium > Cibotium barometz. Next base: position 10,752,319 of record NC_141059.1, read on the forward strand.
ACTTTAACGGGTGTGAAACAGGTGTTATGGGCTAACACACCTCCAAAAAGGAACTCAATGCATTCACCTTTGGAAAAAGAAATAGAAAACAACTGTCATAGGAAAATTACCAATGATTCGAGCTTGTGTCCCTTGAGGTCTCCAAGCTCACTTGAGAAACTCCAATCCTCCAAGCTCCACCTCCACGCTATCACCATAGAGTCGCTCACACCACTACACAAGGAAATCACTCTCTCTCACTCCTCCATACAAGAATACAACATACAAGTATAGAGAAGGCACAAGTGCTAGAATGCTCTCTCTCAAGACAAAAGTAAGAACTCTCATAGCACAAAGGGGGATTGTGTCCATTCATTATGAGAAAATTCCTTATATACAATTGGCCCTTATTCACGCTTCGGCGCCCAAAACTTACTTAACTAAGGCCTTGGGTGGCCAATATCTCATAATGTACAACTTTATAGTGCCTTTGCATGACACTTATTAATTTCATCAAATGGAGGAGCATACTTATTAATCCAAAATGGGATTAGCATCCACCCCTACCTGATGTAGGTCTCTATGGTGACCGCTCCACCTCCACGCTGTCACCATAGAGTCGCTCACACCACTATACAAGAAGGCAATCACTCTCTCTCACTCCTCCATACAAGCATATAACATACAAGTATAGAGAAGGCACAAGTGCTAGAATGCTCTCTCTCAAGACAAAAGTAAGGACTCTCATAACACAAAGGGGGATTGTGTCCATTCATTATGAGAAAATGCCTTATATACAATTGGCCCTTATTCACACTTGAGCGCCCAAAACTTACTTAACTAAGGCTTTGGGTGGCCAATATCTCATAATGTACAACTTTATAGTGCCTTTGCATGACACTTATTAATTTCCTCAAATGGAGGAGCATATTTATTAATCCAAAATGGGATTAACATCCACCCCTACCTGATGTAGGTTCTGTCCTCAACCTGTTTACCGAGGTTGAAAGACCTCGTCTTGCTGAACTTGACGTAGAAGTTACGGCATGACTAAAGCTTTTTTGAAAAGATGTAGGGGAGAAGAGAGCTTGAGCTGTTGCAAGCACACACACACTCACAAAACCCTAAAAGAGAACACACAAGGTGAAAGGCTGAAAATATTCTTCTTCTCTACTCAACACTCAACACACCATATACAAAGATAAGAGTACACACCATATGAAAAGGTACTCAACCAAATACATACTAGGGTTCTCTATAGTGTGAACCCAACTAAATGAGCTGGCGCTATAACTATGTCAGTCTCTATAATGGTTGTCACACAGCCTATCATCCCACTGGCCGCATATCACCCATGATCTCACCAACCATGCCAGTGGTGTAAGTGTGGGGCCTATCCCCCAGGCGGGTCATCAGTGTCCACCACCTCACTAGATGAGCTCGATATCTCAACACTCCCCCTCAAGCTCAACTCCATCTCATGTACACCAAGCGAAGCCTGAATCTGCGGAGCTTCTCTATGCCCAATGCTTTGGTGAAGATGTCAGCGACCTGATCCTATGTGCTGACATAAACAAGGTCAATGTCTTCTGTCAAAACCTTCTCTCTGACAAAATGGTAGTGGACCTCTATATGCTTCATGCGAGCATGAAAAATTGGGTTCCTGGCCAACTGTATACTACTAATGTTGTCACAGAAAATGACAACTTGTCTATCCACTGATAGACCCAAATCTGCAAGTAGCTTTCTCAACCAAGCTACCTCACATGCTGCCATAGCAGCACCTTTGTACTCGGCCTCTGTATACTCGATAGAGAAACCGTAGGAGGCTTCTTCTTGCTGCTCCAAGTCACAGCAGCACTCCCCAAAGAAAACATGAAGCCACTAGTAGATCTTCTATCTCAGATACTACCAGCCCAATCAACATCTGTGTACCCATGTACACATATCTCTGTCCCAGTTTCATAAAATAGTCCACAATGCAAAGTAGACCTCACATACCTCAGTATGTGTCTCAATGCATCCAAATGCGGCTTCCGAGGAACTTGCATAAATTAACTCACCAACCCAAGAGCATAGCTCAAATCTAGCCTGGTGATCATCATGTAGATCAAGCTTCCTACTATGCGCCTATACATAGTAGGATCCTACAAAATCTCTCGTAAATCTGTACTTAGCTTGCCATTCTGATCCAATGGCATTGAGATAGGCTTACAGCATATCATACCATACTTGGACAACATGTCCAAGCCATACTCTCTCTATAGTAATCCAATACCATGTGGTGACCTAATCACCTCAATACCCAAGAAATATCTGAGCTCCCCTAGATCCTTCATCTCAAACTTCTGTCTAAGCAAGACCTTTACATCAAAGATCTTTGCATCATGGTCCCCTGTAATGATCAGGTCATCTACATAGATGACAACAAGCACAACCCCTCTATCACTGTGTCTCACATATAGCGGGAAATCTGCATTGGCTACATGAAAGCCAATAGTGACAAGATATTCAGAAATCTTGTCAGACCATGCTCTTGGTGTGTGTTTTAAGCCATACAAGGCTTTCTTCAACCTGCAAAACATGCTCGGGGTGACTCACATCCTCATAACCAGGTGGCTGCAACATATACACCTCTTCCTACAAATCCCCATGCAAGAATGCATTCTTTACATCCATCTAATGTAAAGACCATTGCTTTGACGTAGCCACTGCTATCACAACTCTCATTGTTGCCATCTTGGCAATTGGGCTGAAAGTTTCCTCATAATAATCAATGCCATATGTCTGCACATATCCTTTAGCTACCAATCTAGCCTTGTATCTGCTATGTTTTACTTTGTACACCCACTTGCATCCAATGGATTTCTTGCCTTCTGCACTAAATCCCAAGTCTCATTTCCATATAGTGCATCCATCTCCTCATCCATAGCTTTCTCCCAACACACATTTCCAGCAGCCTCATCAATGCATGTAGGCTCTACAACCTGTAGAACTTTTGCCATGTATGCATAGTGATGTGCCGCATAACCATCATAGGTAAACCTCTACACACGATTCTTCACTCTCCCAGATCTTTGCAGCTTTGCATTCATGGCTTCCATAGCCTTCTTTACACTAGGTGTTCTCATAGCTGGTATCCCAAGATCCTCATCAAGGCTCATCTCTGAGCCACTAAACTCTCCATCAACGTGAGAATGCCCTACAAAAATGTCAGGCATACTAAGGGGCTCAACCACTTTCTCTTTGCCTTTATGTGATGTACTAATCACATTTGCAGGACTGGTATTATGATGTAACCTGCCACTCCATGGTCTATCAACTGAACCACTAGATGAGGACTCTCCTGGTCCACTGAAAGACTGTGATTGCTGACTTACATTCTGTGCAACCACATTTCCACTCACATTAGCCCCAACAGCTTCTTTTTCAGTAGTATACCAGCTGCTCATCTCATCAAAAACAACATCCCTGCTTACCCTCAACTCACGTGTAGCAAGGTTATATTATTGGTCGAGAAAATGTGACTATTTCTTCAAGATGTTAACCTTTTAGGACCAATTCACAGCGTGAACTATTTAGAATGTTTCATGACGTGAACCTTTTTGAACTAGTTCATGACATGAATTATTTTGAACCAGTTCACAACATGAACTGTTTTGAACCAGTTCATGACGTGAACTGGTTTTGAACCAGTTCATGACATGAACTGTTTTGAACCAGTTCATGACGTGAACCTTTGAGGACCAATTCATGGCGTGAACTGTTTTGTGCCAAGTGTGTGCAAGCTTGATACCCTACATTCCTTTCATGTTGAGACACTCAATCATGCATTCAAAGGTTAGATGAAGTGAATGATCCCCATTTTTACCTTGTATCCATTTTTGAGTAATGGATACCTTTATTTTTTTTATTGCCATGGAAACCAAGGTGGTACTTTGGCACTTCTGTGCAATTGTCATTGCAAGCGTTTAAACTCCATGTGAGAGTGCTTGATCTTTCCCTTCATCCAACTGAAGAGTGTTTCTACCGAGTCCTATGGATTAGGGTTTGTATCTGTGTCCATTTGTTGCACCTTCTTTTTCTTCTTTTCAATAACATTGCCCAGCTCCTCGATCGTGGTGGTTACAAGGAGTGGTTTTGTTCTATTATTTAGCTCATCCTATTGGAATAACTTCCTCCACAACACCAATGTTTGTGCATTTCTAGCATCCTATTGGAATAACTTCCTCCACAATACCAATGTTTGTGCATTTCTAGCATTTTTTTAAGTTGAGAGTTGGTCCTAAATGCCTTTACTATCATTTTCTTTATATTTGTTGGTATTTCCAACAATGGGCTTTGGTTGGAATTTGGGCACCCATATTGTTGTATTGCCCTGATAATAGTCTTATGCCACTAGCAATTCCTTGTGAACCCATTACTTAGAAGGGCTTTGTGGAGTGCTATTTTATTTAGAATTCAAGCTTACATTTGAAGACCATTTCTATCCCTTGTCTGATCTTTGAACATTTTTCCTTAATGTCTTATTTACGCCCTTCTCATCTTTGTATAGCTGGTTTCCAAGTTGACCCTTAGGCACCCATTGCTAAGTACCTTGTGACTTTGGCTGTTTTTTGCATATGGATTGTGGGGTTGATGCCTTCTCTGGTACGTGAGCTGCTATTACCGTGCTTGGTGTTTTCATATCCTCAATCATGGCTTGCTTCCCTTTGTTTATCGGGCTCCACAAGGGCATGGAAATGACATTGTTGCCCTTGTTCAATTGTGCCGTCCTCTTCTCCCATTGGATATTACAGTTATACTGGTGCAAATCCAAGATCATCCCAGGATCATTTCCTCTTCCATCAATCTTGCAGGCATAACAAATACCTTCCCAACCAAGGAATTATTTCTGATGGAAACATTAACACCTAGAAATCCCTTAACTTTTGTATTTGTCAAGTGCACACTTTGTACTTGTACATTGGTGGCCTCAAGGTGCAGTTTGTCTAGAGATACTTATGTCTCATATGAGATCAGGTTATGAATTGATCCCATATCTATCAATGTAATGCTTGTTGCATGACATTTAGTCATAGAGACTCCCACCCTGAGCCGTGCTAGCTCAATGTTTAGTTCATCCTCGTCATCAAGGAGAGTTAGTGAAGCCATGTTCACATGCAACATCCTCTTCTGGAGTATCTGTTTGGCCTTGGCCTCCCTGCACCATACATGAGGACAAGGTCCCCCGTTTCTAGTTCCTTTTATTTTAAATTATTGTCGAACTAATGTTTTCTTTGTAATTTTTTGACCATTAGTCCACGTGATGCAATTAGTCTGGTTTCATCAAGCTTCTCTAAATCTATTACTCTTTCAACTAATGCATTCTCAGTCAAACATTCTTGCACTGCGATTCTCAAGCTTGGAACTAGGTACTCCATAGGCATTACTGCTTCAACACCATAAGCTAGACGGAAGGGAGTATATCTCATCGCTACCTTATACAATGTTCGGTATACCCATAAGGCTGCCATTAGATTATGTTCCCAATCCGTTTGACTTGCTTCCAATGTTTTTGTCAAGATAGTACACAAAATCTTGTTTGTACTCTCCACTTGACCATTACCCTATGGATAATAAAGTGATGACTTCCGGTGGACTACAAGGAATCCAACAAGTAAGTGATCAACCATCTCATTAATGAAATGTGAACCGCGATTACTAACTAACTCTAATGGGAAACCGAATCTCAAAATGATTTTCTCATATAAGAACTTAGCTATTGTTTGTGCATCAGCTCGCTTAGAGGCTTTGGCTTCTACCCATTTCGTGAAATAGTCTGTGGGGGCCACAATCACATATCGAGCTTGTGATGGATGTGCATATGGACTAATAGGTCCAACAAAATCAATTCCCCATTTCTCGAAAGGTTGTCTTAAAATAACAGGGGTAAGTGGCATCCTATCCCTTTGTTGCAGGATAGCAAATTGCTGACACTCTTCACACCTTTTCACAAACTCTATGGCATCCCCAAACAATGCAGGCCACCATACTCCTTCTTGAAGAACCTTGGGAGCTGTAATCTCTCCAATGAAATATCCTCTAGCTACCCCCGAATGTGCTTCATCCAATATCGTGAATGAACTCGTCTTCCCTCACGCATCTCCTTAAGGCATTGTCCTTACCTAGCTTGTATAGTTCTCTATCAAGCTAAGGTGCAGCAAGCTTAACAAGCCGCCACATTTTATCTTTGTTCAAGGGTCATTCTTGCGGAAAACCATAAGCTAGATAGTTTGATATTTTCTTGCTCCATTCGGTCACCATGTCCAGTTTGAACAAACAAGCATCAGGGAGGTCATCATCAACACCCATTTCCACCTCCCCATTTGGAATCCTCGACATATGATCGGCCAACACATGCTGTGTTCCCTTTCTCACTGTAACCACAAAGTCAAATTCCAATAGTAATAACAACTAGCATGTGATTCTTCCCGTGTGGTGCAAGGCTTCCTCACCAAGTATAATAAGGCCTCATGGTCCACAAAGAATACAAATTTGTTGGCCAATAGGTAATGTCGATACTTCTTGACTGCATAAACCATGGCCAACCCTTCTCATTCTGTGGTAGTATAATTCACCTCTGCATCATTCAATTTGGCGACTAGTGAAGTAGACTGGGTAGTCCAATTTGAACTCACCAGGCTCCAATAGCAAAGTTCGATGCATCGATGTGCACATGAAATATAAGGTCCCAATTAGGTGGTCTTAGAATTGGCATGCTAGCAGCACTTTCTTCAATCTATCATATGCTTCCTGGCATTCTTCAATCCATTCAAAGACAATGAGTAGCTTATATAATGGTTTGGCAATTTCAGCATAAAATATTATGAGCGATGGTAATACACAATGTGGCCCATAAATATTTGCACACCTTTGTAAATTAGTGGGTGGGGGGAATTCCAAGATCAACTTGACCTTGCTGTCATCAATGGATATACCATTCTTAGAGGCAATGTGTCCTGATATCACATTGTGTCAGACCCAAAATTGGCATTTTAAACGGAATAAGGATATAAGTCAATATTAGATAAAATGGAAAAAAATCCCTCAAAATGGGAATGTATTTAAAAAATTTGTTTTGGACATAACTTGAACATGCAAACTCCAAATTTGTCAGACAAAGTAGATTTAGATTCTACTTTTCAAGCTCTTTCCAATGATATGTCACATGAATATGTTTTGACAAACTTTTGGATGAGTTTACCATACCCCCACGTTTTTCATGGGAATGGGATTTTTCCCACTTTATCTAATATTGAATTATATATGATATAATAGATATCGCTCAAACACCTTTCTCAAGCAAGTCAAATGGTCTGTCCATCGTTGGAATGTTGATGGGGAATTGGTGAGACCAAAAGGCATGACTTTGTAAGCAAACGTCCCCTACATTGTATTGAAGGCTATCTTATACTGGTCTTCAGGCGCTATAGACATCTAATTGTAGCTTGAAAATTCATCTAAGCCTGCTGTAAGATTCTTCAACCATCTACTCTCTCCAAAATGTGTTGCATATAAGGAAATGGGTAATGGTGCTTCCTAGTAGTTGCGTTAACCTTTTTGAGATCGAAACATACCCTAAGTTTTCAATTCTTCTTTGGCACTATTATGACTAGTGACAACCAATCCATATGTTCTATCTCGTGGGTGAAATCTGCAGGCAATGAGTTTATCGATTTTCTCCTTTACAATTGCCGCATATTTAGGATTCATCTGGTATGGTTTTTACCTGGTTGGTCTTTATCCATCCATGATTGGGATTGTATGTTACACCAATTCATGTGGTACACCCTTCATCTCTTGGTAGTTCTAGGCGAAACAATCCATAAACTCTTTAAGGAGAGAAACGATCCTTAAACTCTTTAAGGAGAGAAACAACCTCATTTTCTTCAACCGGAGTCAAGTCCTTAGCAATATAATTACATTTGGTTTCCTCCCCTTGCTCTACAATATCAATTTCCTTGACTTCAGCTGGGCCATCGTATGATGTGGACAACCCATCTTCCTTAACTCTTTTTGCCGTCAATCGGACCACCTTTCGTTCGTTAATTGTGTAGGTTTTAAAATGGTATTGTACTGAAAGCCGGTCCGATTTATGCTCATTCTCATTTTTTGTTTTAGCCATAGCTTTCCTAGCCTCTCGCTCAGCTTCTACCAAAGCTTTGTTTCGTTTTCGGTGCCCAGCTTTCATAAGCTTAAGCATTTTCGGTTCTCAAAGGATGATTCTTTCCTATGTTTCCCTTCAAGGGATATCTTACTCAATTCCTCACCCCAATCCTTAGAGTACTTGTTGTGTACCTTAGTATTGTGAGATCCCTATCCCCACCGCGCAACGAATTCAGGGGTGCTAGCAGCGGAAGTAGCACTTCTTGCGTAGAGCCGGGTCCCACACTCGGAGCCTCACCCACGGATATCCGAACAAGAGATCAATCCATCGATTCATCCAACCCGGAAAAACTTCCCTTGCCCGAAAAGCACGGGCGATTCCTCCAGGATAACTTTTTTCTAACGTAGTCAAAAGCCTTATCTAACAGAATTGATCTGACCAAACGTGTAAGTCCCATAGAAAGATCAGGGAAAATGTTGCACTTGGATCATAGAGACCAACCCTTTTTTCCTCATTGAGAGGCACAATCGTTGATTCTTTTCCATAGAACAATTTTTGTCCGGGATTTACTTCATCATAACAGAATTGAGTCTCAAATTAGGGATCCATCAGTCCAGCCTAACCCCATCCAGTCCCATGGGTTAGCCAACCACCCAACCATTGTAGTGATGGGACCCAATTACAAATTTGGTTAGGTTTTATCTCGAGTACCAAGGAAAAGAGTTCCCAGGCCCCCTAGCTGGATATTCATGTAAACTTAAAACTAGTCACACCACTTACACACCGAATAAAAATTACGCATAAAATAATTTCATTCAAAGCATGAAAAGAGGACTTCCTACCATATTCTAGGAATTATCATCCTAGATTAATTGAAAGATATTCATTGTAATCATAGAGAAATTAATTTTTATATTATGCATAATTGATTTTCATGCATAGAGGTATGCATGAAAGATTATTACTTTAACATAAAAGTGTTACTTTTATCATAATTGGATTTCATGCAGAGAGGTATGCATAAAAGATTATTATTTTAATGTAAAAGTGTTGCTTTTATCATATTTGAATTTCATGCATAGAGGTATGCATAAAAGATTATTATTTTAATGCAAAAGTATTACTTTTATCATATTTGAATTTCATGCATAGAGGTATGCATAAAAGTTGATTATTTTATTATAAAAGTGTTACTTTTATCATATTTGAATTTCATGCATAGAGGTATGCATAAAAGATGATTATTTTATTATAAAAGTGTTACTTTTATCATACTTGAATTTCATGCATAGAGGTATGCATAAAAGTTGATTATTTTATTATAAAAGTGTTACTTTTATCATATTTGGATTTCATGTATAGAGGTATGCATAAAAGATATTCTTTTTATAATAAAAGTGTGATTTTCATCATAAATGGATTTTATGCATAACTTAGATGCATAAGAGAAATTCTTTTATTCTAAAAGTGTAATTCCTACCAAATTGAATTTATGCATAGGAAGATGCATAAAAGATTGATTTTTAATTCAAAAGTGTCATTCTCATCTAAATTGAATTTATGCATAGGAAGATGCATAAAAGATTGAATTTTAATTCAAAAGTGTCATTTTTATTTAAAATGAATTTATGCATAGGAAGATGCATAAAAGATTGATTTTTACTCCGAAAGTATTAATCTCCTTAAATGGAATTTATGCATAAATAAATGTGTAAAGAAATCTTATATCAAATATAAGAATTCTCTTGTATTCTATAAATAGATATGAGATGTGATAAGATATGATAAGAGGTGTATAAGATGTGATAAGAGGTGATAAGATGCTTATGAAATAAGTTAGGAGGTGATAAGATGTGTATGGGATGAGGTAAGAAGTGTATGTAGGATAAGATGTATATGGGTTGTGATAGGGCGAGAATGGATGTTGATGTAAAAGATTAGATGTGAAGGCATATGGGGTTATATGAATGGGAATGTGGAAATGGATGTAAGTATGTGGATGTATGAATGTGAAAATGGATGTATGCATGAAGACGTATATGCATAGATGTATGTGCATGTAGATGTGGATATATGGATGTGAATATGAATATGGATGTGGATATGGATGTGGATGTGGATGTGGATGTATGGATGTGGATATGGATGTGTATGTATGAATGTGGATATGGGATGTGGATGTAGGAATGTGAAAATGGATGTATGCATGAAGACGTATATGCATAGATGTATGTGGATGTAGATATGGATGTATAGATGTGAATGGGAATGTGGATGTGGATGTATGTGAATGTGGATGTAGATGTGGATGTATAGATGTGAATGGGAATGTGGATGTGGATGTATGTGAATGTGGATGTAGATGTGGATGTATAGATGTGAATGGGAACGTGGATGTGGATGTATGTATGTATGTGGATGTATAGATGTGAATGGGAACGTGGATGTGGATGTATGTATGTATGTGGATGTAGATGTGGATGTATAGATGTGAATGGGAATGTGGATGTGGATGTATGTATGTATGTGGATGTAGATGTGGATGTATGGATGTGAATGTGGATGTGGATGTGGATGTATGGATGTGGATATGGATGTGTATGTATGAATGTGGATATGGGATGTGGATGTATAAATGAGGATGTGAAAATGGATGTATGCATGTAAATGTGGATGTATGGATGTGAATGTGAATGTTGTATGTGAATTAATGTGTCGTCGATATGAGGAAATGGATGAGAATGAATGGAATATGGAATAAGTAATGTGGACTAAGGAGGGATAATGTGGAAAGATGAGAGTTCGATTTAGAAATTGTATTTTGTGACTGTGTGTAAATGACTATTTTATGTCAAGAATGCTAGGGAATCATTTTGACCGTCTTGTGGATTAAGGTCATGAAGACCTAACTGTTAAAGTTACAATTGCTGACGAAGGACGTCTCGCGTAGCAAGGTCGACCGAGGTCTTGACCAGCCTCAGTTCGATTTAAATGGTGAGCTTCCGGTACGGTGGATGAGGGACCAAGGAAGCGGCCTATGAGTGAAGCGCTAGGTCACCTCTGCGAAGGATCCTAGAGGGTGCTGACCATATGGTGCTCGGGCTCTGGGTCGCCGAAGATACCCACACGTGCGTCGTGGAAGATATTGGAACAAGGAGTAAGAGTTATTTTTTGAAACCGGGCATGGATCTGGTTGATTGACCTTGCTGGTCCTCAACACGGATGAGTCCATGGCTCTCTTATATGGATCTGTTGAGTTTGATCTTGCTGATCTTCAACGAGGATTCCATCTTGATTTTTATATGAGAAAATATTACCGGGTACTATGAGCTAGGAACTATTGAAAAGGCCCCTGAGTGAACAGGTGGAGCGTTCTGGTTGCCAATGATGCCATAAGTACACCGATGAATGAATGATTGGAAATATGGATTCAACCAGAGATTTCGAGAATTGTCATTAGTGACATAATGGTTTCATTAAAGGATTGTTTTAAAGTTAGTTGATGTTGAGAAAAAGGCAATTTCATATTGGGTGTGTAAGTGGTGTGACTAGTTTTTTGTTTGCATGAAATTCCGGCTAGGGGGCCTGGGAACTCTTTTCCCTGGTACCCGGGACAAAACCTTACCAAATTCCTAATTGGATCCCATCACTACAGTGGTTGGGGGCGGTTCGCTAACCCATGGGACCGGATGGGGTTAGGCTGGACTGATGGATCCGTAAACCGAGACTCAAATTCTGTTATTACGATAGATAAAGTAAATCCCGGATAGTAATTGTTCTATGGATAGGAATCAACGGCTGTGCCTCTTGATGGGGAAAAAAGCGTTGATCCCAATGATCCAAGTGCAAGTTTCTTCCTTGATCTGACCGAGTATCTTTATAGGTGCAGTTAGATCAGCTTGATCAGTAATGGTCTTGACTACGTTAGAGTAAAGAATTACCCTGGTGGAATCGCCCGTGCTTTCCGGGTAAAGGAAGTTTTTTCGGTTTCAATTTTGGATAAACCGACGAATTAGTCTCCTATCCGGATATCCGTGGGCGAGGCCCCGAGTGTGGGACCCACTGCTAGTACCCCGACGAATCCGTTGCGCGCTGGAGACAGGGATCTCACATTTTTTTTACGTGGGCCATTTCACGACCATGAAAGTGCAAGGTTTCACGATGTGAGATGGGGTCTAATGGATTTTAAAATCTCCCCCCTAGCGACCTATTTCATGCATGTGCAAGTGCATGTACCATCCACACCATGAAATGGATCTCATGGACATAATTAGATATTTTTTTCTGTGGACCATTTCATGACATGTACATTCAGGGTTTCATACTTGTGAATGCGCAAAGTTTCACGACGTAAAATGGGGTTTCATAGAATTTGTTCCCCCCCCACACTTGTTTCACGCTGTCGTGCCATGGCACGTCTATGGTGTGAAACCATGCATGTGAGGCCATTAAATGCAAATCCAGATGCATGGGATTAAGTGCCACAGTGTACATGATGTATATATGCCTTTACGCGTAACAAGGCTTTTTTTTTTGTTCATGTTTGTGTACATGGTTTTCATGTGAGCTTGGTGTTTTGAAGCAGATTCCGAGGGCTAGCAGAAGTCCCTGTGCCTTTGTACATAGGTTTGGATTATGCTTGTGGGTTTGACTGCTTTTACTGGTCTTTGAGATGATGAAATGCTCATAAGCCGTGCCTATCATGATTGAGTTGATATTAACACTTATTTGAGGCAGAAAACTTTTATGGTATATAATGGTCGTGGTCATGATCACATGCTTTTGCCAAAGATGGCGAGGTTGTGAATAAAGGATGCCAAATTGGGTTTATTTGATAAGTGCATGTGTAAGATCCCTGTTCCCACCGAGTAACAGATTCGGGATACTAGCAGCGGAAGTAGCACTTCTCGTGCGGGACAGGGGTCCCACATTCGGGGCCTCATCCACGGATATCCGGATAAGAGACTAATCGGTCGGTTGTTCCAAAACCGAACCCGGAAAAACTTCCTTTACCGGAAAGCACGGGCAATTCCACCAGGATAACTTTTTACTCTAGCGTAGTCAAGATCATTTCTGATCGAGCTGATCCAATTACATCTATAAGATACTTGGTCAGATCAAGGGAGAAACTTGCACTTGGATCATTGGGATCAACGCTTTTTTTCCCATTCAAGAGGCACAACCGTTGATTCCTATCCATAGAACAGTTACTGTCCGGGATTTATTTTATCTATCGTAAAAACAAAAGTTTGAGTCTCGATTTACGGATCCATCAGTCTAGCCTAACCCCATCCAGTCCCATGGGTTAGCCAGCCACCCAACCACTGTAGTGATGGGATCCAATTAAGAATTTGGTTAGGTTTTGTCCCAGGTAGGAAAAGAGTTCCAAGGCCCCCTAGCCGGATATTCATGCAAAAATAAAACTAGTCACACCACTCACACATCCAATATGAAATTGCCTTTTCATAGATTCAACCAGTTTAAAACAATCCTTTAATAAAACCATAGTATCACTGATCACAATCTTCCAATTTATCCAATTGATTCTTAATTTCCCATCATTCCTTCATCAGAGTATATATGGCATCATTGGTAACTAGAACGCTCAGGGGCCATTTCGATAGTTCCTAGCCCTTAATACTCGGCAATATAATCACTTATCAAGATGGACTCTCGTTGAAGATCAACAAGATCAACCAACAGATCCATATAAGGAGCCATGGACTCATCCATTGAAGACCAGCAAGGTCAATCAACCAAATCCATGCCCGATTTTAGAAAACAACTCCTACTCTTGTTCCAATATCTTCCTCGACGCACGCGTGGGTATCCTAGGCGACCCAGAACCCGAGCATCGTATGGTCAGCACCCTCTAGGATCCTTCGCAGGTGACCTAGCGCTTCACTCATAGGCCGCTTCCTTGGCCCCTCATCCACCGTACCGGAAGCTCACCATTTTAATCGCACCGAGGCTGGTCAAGACCTCGGCCGACCTTGCTACGCGAGACATCCTTCATTGACTCCCCGTCAGCAGTTGCAACTTTATCATCACGACCTTAATCACAAGACGGTCAAAATGCTCCCCCCAGCATTCTTGACATAAAACAATCATTTACAAACAGCATTTACAAACAGTTTACAATACAATTTCTATTTTAACTTTCATTTTTCCACATTCCATATTCCATTTATATGTATACTCATCCCATCACATCATTTCCATCTCCTCACTTCAGATTCCCTCACATCACATATCGAATATTCACATCCATACATCCACATCTATATGCGTACATTCACATCTACATGCATACATCTACATCTCTATGCATACATCCATATCCACGTTCACATTCACCTCCATACATCTACATCTACATGCATACATCCACCTCCACATTCACATCCACATCTATACATCTACATCTACATGCATACATCCACCTCTACATCCACATCTACATCTATACACCTACATCTACATGCATACATCCACATCTACATCTATACATCTACATCTACATGCATACATCCATATCTCTATTCCCATCTACATCTATACATCTACATCTACATGCATCCATCCACCTCCACATCCACATCTACATCTATACATCTACATCTACATGTATACATCCACATCTCCATTTACATCCTCATCTACACATCTATTTCAACATGCATACATCCACATCTCCATGCATACATCCACCTCCACATTCACACTCACATCCATACCTCTACATCTACATGCAAACATCCATATCTCCATGCATAATAATATTCTTTTAATTAATCTAGGATGATAGTTCCTAGAATATGGTAGGAAGTCCTCTTTTTATGCTTTGAATGAAATTATTTTATGCGTAATTTCTATAAAAATTTTGCCATAGCTCCGCTACTATGACTGAAAAATCTCAATTTTTTCTAAGGGATAAGGCTCATTATTTAAGAAATAATTAGAATGGTCTCTAATTGGATCATCAATCCATAATGGTCTCTAATTGGATCATTAAGAAAATAATTAGAATGGTCTCTAATTGGATCATCAATCCATAATGGTCTCTAATTGGATCATTAAGAAAATAATTAGAATGGTCTCTAATTGGATCATCAATCCATAATGGATTGAATCATCGATATACATAAACTAAAAGCATAGAAAAAAGCCATTAATTTGGCCTCAAGCATAGCTTAATCTTGGATTAAGGAAAAGCCTTATGAAAAGCTTCATTTGGATTGAAAAGGTTCATGAGTATGACCATTTCTTAAGTGAGAGAGAGAGAAAAACCATTAGAATTAAATATAAATAGAATTTTATGTAATTCTTTACTATCATTACTTAATTAACTTCAATAGCATTTCAAAAACCATACCTATTAAGCTTCTCAAGCTTGAGAGGGGTTGAGAAGAGAGAATCATTGAGAAATTATAGAAAGATCAAAATTCACTATACTTATCTTATAATTTTCTTGATTCTTTGTTCACGGTAGAGGCCCCCAACCAATCAATTGGTTAAGTATGTTGATGGAGCCACCAATGGGAATTGAAGAAAGAGAGAAGTGTCAAAAACTAGTGAATTATTAAAGAATTCACAGTTCTTGGCTTAGTTGAAGTAGAGTAACAAAGCATAAGACACTATATTTTTTTCAACAAGGGAAGGCTTCTATTTATAGGAAAAATTGAGCTCCTAACCAAACAAACTGATTCTAGAATTTTCCAAGTCAGTTTGGTTGAATTTGGACTAGATTTGGACCTAGTTTGGTTACTTTTTGATTCGGTTTGGTTCCATTTTGATTTGGTTTGGTTCAAGAGAGATGAGGGATAAAAATATCACATTATTTTTTAGTTTAAAACTCATTCAAGCATGTGAAATATGCACCTCCTTTAAAGAATTCCCCTTCCTTACATATGTGTCAAAATTTTATTGCTCATAGTTTTTTACTAATAAATCTTGTACATTTTCAACTCTTCATCTTATGTGAAATATGCACCTTCTTTAAAGAACTCCTCTTCCTTACATATGTGTCATAGTTTTTTTACTAATAAACCTTGTACATTTTCAACTCTTCATCTTATGTGAAATATGCACCTCCTTTAAAGAACTCCCCTTCCTTACATATGTGTCATAGGTTTTTTTTACTAATAAACCTTGTACATTTTCAACTCTTCATCTTATGTGAAATATGCACCTCCTTTAAAGAACTCCCCTTCCTTACATATGTGTTTATTTACTAATAAACCTTGTACATTTTCAACTCTTCATCTTATGTGAGCATTTACTCATTTATGGATACCCAAAATAAAATATCTCATATTTTTAATATTGCTCATAGTTTTTTACTAATAAACCTTGTACATTTTCAACTCTTCATCTTATGTGAGCATTTACTCATTTTTGGGTATCTTCTTTTACAAATTGAATTTATCTTCTCCCTACACATGGATTGATGCTATTGGCCCATAGGAACCTTAATTGGACCATAATCCAAAAATTTCTGAAAATCTAGACCCTTAGACTAAGGTCCTTGATACCCATTTCTAATTAATTCCAATTGCACATTGGAAAATTATTTTTGAATTTTTGTTTCAGGAGAACTTATTTTAATAAGATGAGTTATTTTTCTATCCAAAAATATTCATAATTTGAATATTCTCTCTCTAGAATAATTTTCTCTCTCTAGGCTAAAACATTTAGAAACAAGGTCTTTATATTTCTGAAGAGGGATTGATTACAGGGGAAGATACTAGACATCAAAAAAGGGTTGGGGAAGGAACCTTACAGCATGGAAACAACCCCTTGAGAGGGATTTGGTTTAAATGAGCCTTAAGTAATGTTGATACTTATCAATCCAAATAAATGGGAAGAAATCAGGCACAGCCAATTTTCGAAATTGGAAATGCGTGAATTCAGCTAAAAAAGGTGAAAGTTGGCCGCCCGCATCACCCGCGGGATTGGCAAAAAGACCAGAGGGCGCTGCATTTTCGGGTTTTGGGAAGGAGAGAATTGAAATTTTGAGAGAACCAGAGCTCGTTTTTGCAGATGATCTTGCTTTGGAATTATAGCTTCTGTCCTTGTAGGGGTTAGAATTGGAGAGTAATAGAAGCTTCATTTAGTGATATGCATTCCAAAAATTTTCAAATATGAAGCGAACTGCTGCCCGATTTTATGCAAGGAGAGGATTCGGCGTAGAAGCTCATGGAGATGACATGAAATTCATTTTTTTTATGAAACTGAGATAAGCTTTTTATGAATTCGATTTCAAAAATCATAATTCCTTAGAGTGGTAAAGGTTTTAGTTTTAAGGCTTTAATTACCTCAAAAACAAAAACTCTTGGTTTGGAAATTACATGATGATGTGTATATGCCATATGTTATTTTTGCTTTTGTGAGTTGTTGGTGGAATCAGAAAGCAGGTTTTCATGAGATCAAGAGTCATCTTGAAATGGTGATGTTGGCAATATATGAAATATGTGATGTGAATGGTCACATGTATGTGGAAATCTTTTGAAGATTGTGTTGTGCCTACATGTGTTATGTATGAGGCACTTGGATAAAGGGTTAGGAGATCTATGCTTGGAGCTGGTCATGCTCTTGACACATAACTTATGTGCAATCATCAAGTTGAATTTGGGGATGTTTTGAAGTGAATTGGCACATGTACATGTCAACCAAAATGGAGATGTCATATGCCCCTTGAAGAGATATATATTCTGTTTCCTTGCTGGGATTTGAAACTACTCTCACAGCAAGAAGTCTCGCACTTGCCTAGCAATACCGCACACGTCACGACAGCATTGGTGAACCCGACGTGAAACTGCTGGGGTGAGAGTTAGTGGTGAAATACACAGTTCAAGCTATGGCTGAGAATCCTGAGGGACAGGGGGTTTGTTTTGACCTCGGGGTTATGCAAATGTTTCAGATGTTTACTATGTATATGCAACAGCAGCAAGCGGCTGAGAGGGGGCAAATTTCCACGACTAAAGCACTGTAGTCAATCGTGAAAAAGGTGGATCAATTTGATGGTAAAGACATCACAAAGTACCTGCGCAATTACACAAAGGAAATGGAGCTAAACAGGGTGAGTGAGGAGGATATGGTTCGAAGCTTTGAGCTGGTATGTGTTCCCAAAATAAGAGAGCGCATAAGAGGATTACAGGCAGCACATGGTGGCAGAAATTGGGAGGAGTTCAAGCTTGCTTTGAAGGATGATTATTTGATGGAGGATTCTGAGCGGGTGACAAAGCGAACTTTCTTAGAGTGAGAGCGCACAACCTTAGACAGGGAAAAAACAGAGCTCTTCTTACAAGCAGCTGGGAAAGATCTCCAAGAAAAACTAGAAATTCTCCTTGAGGATAAGGATACGGAGCAGGGGTTAAAGAATGATTGGAATGATGTCGAGGATGCGGTCACCATGCTAGCAAAGCGGCAGCGAAGGAGGGATAAAATGGTGATGAGCTCGGCAACTCCTATAACTGTTACCCCTGAGAATCTATCAAAACCTGCTGCTGCAATCCCAAAGGTAGAAGGGCCGATGGATGAGCTTATTAAGGGCATACGAGACCTAAAGTTGAAGATGTCCAGGATTGAGGAAAAAGGGCTACCATTAGGGCAGGCTTCTATGCAAAAGCCTCTATGGATTCTCTATCTATTCATGCCTATATTGCAAAATGCCAGAATAATGAGGCAAAGGTTGAGGAAAAGCATAAGAGAGAAAATGAGGAAGGAGGGCCATCAAAAAGGGTCACCCGTGGTAGTGGAAAGAAGGACCCTGGGCCATCACATGTGCCTCCGCTGCAAAACTAGCCTCCACAGGAAGTATCAATGGAAGAAGCGCCAGCAAAGATGAAGCATGAGAAGGAGAAGGGTAAAGGGAAAAGTCCGCTCTACAAGCTCCAATCCGATATTGAAGCCGCAACGGACCTCAAAAAGGTGCTAGAAGAGAGGATTCTAAACAGTAGGGTGGAATTTACACTAGGGGAAGCCTTGGGGATTGCAAAGAAAGAATTCCATGATGAGATAATTGATATTATATGAAGGAAAAGGCAGTCCATAATTGAATCTATTCCATCACAGGGGGAGACAAGCCATTAGGACCTCAATGGAGTCTTCTTGGGCCCTTTTATTTGGCAGTTTAAGGGAGTCAAACCTTTTCTCTTAAGAAGAAACGTTTTCTAATTTGAAGCTTCAAAACGGCTACTTTATTCGAATTTGAATTTTGGTGGGAAAATGGAATTTAAAATCTAGCGGATAAAACCATATCATGTAACATATCTATGGAAATCTCTTGATGCGTAGATCACAGATCTATAATCTCCGCTCAAATCGGAGCTTGTATGTAGAAGTTATGGAGGTCCGAAAATTGTAAAATTGCCTCCCCCCTTTTTGGGGGAAAAAGTGCACCCTTTGACCACTCTTACACCTTTCTTAATCACCAATGGTTTTTGCTTACATGGCGGGCTCCTATTTGTCAAAAAGTTAAATGTTTCCATAACCTCATGGCAAATTAAAGGGCCCAAAAAGACTCCATTGAGTTCCTAATGACTTCCAAGACTCATGGAGTACAGGTACAACAAAAGGAAGAGAGAGAGAATGTGGTGGAATGCAGTCACTCTACTGGAGGGGCACGACAAGTGCGCTTTGTGGATGAGGGTGATGAAAAAGAAGTTCTTGCAAAAAGTCATTACTCCAGGAACCATTGGGCAAGGGCCACCACTGAAACCCTTGTCAAGATAGGAGACTTGGAAGAGCCGTATGTCGCTCTAATCGACCATGGGTCTGAAATAAATCTTATGGCTAAAAACCTCAACAACAAATGTAAGTGGCCAATGGTGGATGTAGATCACGGGTGGATGATTAAGGCGGCTAATAACTCATCTGGAGAGCTCTATGCAGCCTGTCCAAATGTAAGGGTAACTATAGGGGATGTGAAAGATGACCAGAACTTCTTCGTCTAGGAGATGTCATCGTATCCCCTTATCCTTGGGCAACCCTATATTACAGCTATGAGGATGGAGACAAAAGTCTTGGATGATGGCTCGGTGTATGCAAGAATAAGGAGCAAAGATGGCAAGAAAGCTGTTCAGTTCTTGACAATTTGCATCAACCATGAAAGGAACCGCGAGTTTCTTCGAGAACAATCACTCCCAAAGATAAACAGAGAATTCATGAACTACAGGGAGATGAGGGATTTTAGCCAGGTGCCATTGTAAAGCGGGATTGCAATGGTACAAGGGGCAATGAGTTCTCGCAGGACTCAATCAATGTAAATAACTTTTCAGCAAACTTTCAGAGATTCTCTAGCTATGGGTCAATAGTCTTTGTAAAAAGCAAGGATTTGAAGCGTGGTATACGTCCATATGTACAAAATGTACAAAAAAGTCTTGAGCAGTGTGGTCTTTTGGAGAAAAATGAGTTTATTTCAGGTGTGCTTGACGAGGTGTCATTTGTGGATACTATGGGTGAGCTTTTTGCCATGGAAAGCGCATGCTTACAGGGTGGGAATGAGATGGTAAAAGTGTCATCTGTGGGGATGTATGATATAATCCAGGAATTTGAGGGAATGGAATGTAAAAACATGTATTGTGAGATGGATGCTCGTGTTGATACAAAGTATAAAATGGTTGCAAAGAAGGTGAAACCAGTTGCCTTGCCCCTGCCACCAGAAAGCAAGGAGAAGATAGATGAAGCCTCTATGCAACCGAATCTCAGAGATCCGAAGAAAATTGGGCATAAGTTTACACAGGAAACCCTAAAAGAGCTGAAAATCGGTGACAAGGATTTCCTATTACCAGTTGAAAAGGAATGCTTTGAGGAGATGCATGTAAAACATGGGAAGGCCTTTGCTTTTCAGCCGCATGAGATAGCTGTGTTGATCCAAGCGTAATAATGCCAATGGTGATCTTCACTGTTCCACATGTGCCTTGGAACCTGCGGCGGCGGCCGATTCCAGTACCAAAAGCTCTTTTGCCAAAGCTGATGGAATTACTAAAAGAAAAGATCAGGATGGGAATTTTGGAGCCATCATGCGCTCCATACTCCAACAGATGGTTTACCGTACCAAAGAAAAATGGAGCATTGCGCTTCATTCAAGACATGCAACCTGTAAACAAGGTCACAATCAGGAATGTGGGAACAGGTCTGATTGTGGACGAGTTTGGACGAGTTTGCAGAAGCATTTGCAGGGAAAGCTATGTACTCTATGGGTGATCTGTATTCGGGATATGATCAGTTCCAGCTGGATATACAAAGTAGGGACATGACAACAATGAAAACTCCTTTGGGTTTGGTAAGGATATGCACCTTACCACCACAAGGAGCCACCAACTCAGTGGCGCATATGATGAATGGAATGTATCAAGTCTTACGAGACTTCATACCACAAATAACTATGCCTTTTCTGGATGATGTGCCCATAAAAGGCTGTGATGAAAAAGATAAAGATGGGGATTTGGATTCGAAAGGGTGCCGCAAGTTTGTGGCAAATCATATAAAAGATTGTGATAAAATTCTATCCAGGCTTGAAGAAGTGAATCTTACTTTGTCTGGATTGAAATCAGTGTTTGGGGTTGGTGAAGTACTAATCGTGGGGCATCTTTGTAGTACTAATGGTCGCAAACCTTGTCCAGCCAAGATAGATGCGATACAAAGAATGAAAGAGATATGCATTAATGTTACAAAGGTGAGGAGATTTCTTGGTGCATGTGTCTTTTATGTTATATGGATCCCACATTATGCACATGTAGCAGATCCTCTCTACCAACTTTTGAGGAAAAATTAGAGATTTTTATGGAGTGCTGCACATATTAAAGCTATGCGAAAGCTGAAATGTCTGCTCCAATCACTCTAAGGAAGGTAGATTATGAGTGTGGCAGGCATGTGATTGTAACAGTTGATACTAGTCCTACTGGGATAGGATGGGCAGTAGGGCAAGATGATGAGGATGATCACAGGTATGTAATCAGGTTTGGAGCAAAGGTACTAAGCATTCGCCAGCGAAATTATCCGCAGATATAGAGGGAGTTATTGGGAGTAGTCACTGCTCTAAAATGTGAAAAAGAATATCTTATTGGAGCATCCGTGCTTGTGGAAACTGACTGCTTGCCACTCCTTGGGATGATTGCAAGCTGCACCACTCCAGATATCACTATGCTCAGGTGGATTGCCTATATCAAGTCACTAAATCCTGAGTTTGAGCATATTGCAAGGAAGGACAACCCAGTTGCAGATATGCTATCAAGAGCCAGGTATGAAGATGAAGAAGGGATGATTAGTGACATTGATGATGTAGGCACAAAGTTCTATACTACTGCACATGCAAAAGGGGACCATGCTTGCTTATCAAATGCACTTGAGTCTTTTACTGAGGAATTGTATGAAGGAGATTGGTTGCTTATTGGCCAATACTTGAGTACCTTGACAAGGCAGGAAAATTGGTTTGACTTAGAATTCAAGAGGATCCGCAGAAAGGCATATGGGTATTTTCTAAAGATTGGGTACCTGTGGAAGCATCCTAAACAGAGGAATGCTATGCCACAGAGACTCCACAGAGAGTTATATGTGATAAAGAGACTCAAGGGAAGCTCATGAAAGAATTCCATGAGAGTCTCTAGGCTGGACATCGAAGTGTATGGGCCACCTTTACCAAAATAAAGGAAAGATATTGGTGGAAAGGAATGTACAAGGATGTATCCCAATATATGGAAACATGCATGGTATGTCAAATGTACTCGAATGTGCGACATCATGATGGCCTGCAACCAGCCTACCCACTTGCCATGCACTACAAATGGGTAGTGGATCTAGTTACAATGCCCTTAGGAATCTAGCAGATGCGGTATGTAGTACTTGCAAGAGAAGACCTGACAAATAAGGTGGAAGGGCGTGCTCTTAGAACAAAGAGCACGAAAACAGTATGCAAATTTCTCTTGGAAGAATTTCCGGTATGGTTGTGTTGGGAAAAAACAGCTGACAGGGGTGAGCTAGATGCTGAAGAAGCAAGGGAATTATTTTCTAGAATTGGCATCAAATTGGCCCTGACATGTGCTTACAACCCTGAGGGCAATGGTAAAAGCGAGCGAGGACATCCTCCAATCATTAAAGCTTTGGCTAAGGCATGTAGAGGAAGAATGCGAGAGTGGCCAAGGCTGCTACCATATGCTTTATGGGCTGACCATACAACTCATAGCTCAGTGAATAGGATACATGCCTGCAGAATTAATGTATGGTCAGAAGCCGATAATGCCAGTTGAAGAAGTAGTCCCAACTTGGAATGTATTAACCTGGGTGGAAGAATTGAACAGGGAAGACCTCCTTGCATTGCGAATGAGACAGTTGGAAAGAAGGCCTGAAGATGTAGAGCTTGTTAAAGCTTGTTTGAAAGATGCAAGGTTGAAAAATAAAGAAAGATTTGATAGAAGACACAGACTCCGGCCAAAACCCATTAAAGAAGGTGATTGGGACCTAATGTATGATAGTAGTCTTGACAACCAGTTCACTGTGCAAAGGAAGTTTGCAAAAAGATGGTTTGGCCCTTACATTGTCAAGCATGTGCATGGAAATGCCACGTATACCCTGTGTGAGCTTGATGGAACAGAGATAAAGAATCTTGTAGGATCAAGATGTTTAAAAGAAGGCATGACAGTGATCCTTTTGATTCGCAGGAGACTCAAGATGAGAGGCTTGATAGTGATAGCATGGATATGGCTGAAGAGGAAGAGGATGATCTTCCTGGTAATGTAGAAGATGAAGACAACATCCAGATATATGTGGATCTTAATGATGACTTGGCACATACCGGAGGATGTGCAGGTTTAGAGGGGGTGGATGTCGTGCCATGGCACGTCTATGGTGTGAAACCATGCATGTGAGGCCATTAAATGCAAATCCAGATGCATGGGATTAAGTGCCACAGTGTACATGATGTATATATGCCTTTACGCGTAACAGGGCTTTTTTTTTGTTCATGTTTGTGTACATGGTTTTCATGAGCTTGGTGTTTTGAAGCAGATTCCGAGAGCTAGCAGAGTCCCTGTGCCTTTGTACATAGGTTTGGATTATTCTTGTGGGTTTGACTGCTTTTACTGGTCTTTGAGACGGTGAAATGCTCATAAGCCGTGCCTATCATGATTGAGTTGATATTAACACTTATTTGAGGCAGAAAACTTTTATGGTATATAATGGTCGTGGTCATGATCACATGCTTTTGCCAAAGATGGCGAGGTTGTGAATAAAGGATGCCAAATTGGGTTTATTTGATAAGTGCATGGGAAAAACCCCTTGAGAGGGATTTGGTTTAAATGAGCCTTAAGTAATGTTGATACTTATCAATCCAAATAAATGGGAGGAAATCAGACACAGCCAATTTTCAAAATTGGAAATGCGTGAATTCAGCTGAAAAAGGTGAAAGTTGGCCGCATCACCCGCGGGATTGGCAAAAAGACCAGAGGGCGCTGCATTTTCGGGTTTTGGGAAGGAGAGAATTGAAATTTTGAGAGAACCAAAGCTCGTTTTTTGCAGATGATCTTGCTTTGGAATTATAGCTTCTGTTGTAGGGGTTAGAATTGGAGAGTAATAGAAGCTTCATTTAGTGATATGCATTCCAAAAATTTTCAAATATGAAGCGAACTGCTGCCCGATTTTATGCAAGGAGAGGATTCCGCGTAGAAGCTCATGGAGATGACATGAAATTCGTTTTTTTATGAAACAGAGATAAGCTTTTTATGAATTCGATTTCAAAAATCGTAATTCCTTAGAGTGGTAAAGGTTTTAGTTTTAAGGCTTTAATTACCTCAAAAACAAAAACTCTTGGTTTGGAAATTACATGATGATGTGTATATAGCATATGTTATTTTTGGTTTTGTGAGTTGTTGGAATCAGAAAGCAGGTTTTCATGAGATCAAGAGTCATCTTGAAATGGTGATGTTGGCAATATATGAAATATGTGATGTGAATGGTCACATGTATGTGGAAATCTTTTGAAGATTGTGTTGTGCCTACATGTGTTATGTATGAGGCACTTGGATAAAGGGTTAGGAGATCTATGCTTGGAGCTGGTCATGCTCTTGACACATAACTTATGTGCAATCATCAAGTTGAATTTGGGGATGTTTTGAAGTGAATTGGCACATGTACATGTCAACCAAAATGGAGATGTCATATGCCCCTTGAAGAGAAATATATTCTATTTTCTTGCTGGGATTTGAAACTACTCTCACAGCAAGAAGTCTCGCACTTGCCCAGCAATACCGCACACGTCACGACAACGCCCGTGAAAGTGTAGGCACCAATCACTCCGTGTCATGGTTTTTTTATGGGGACCAATTCACGACATGAAAGTTCACGGAAGTGCAGGGTTTTTCAATTATATATCATTCTTAGGGGTTGAGGTATGGCCCCGGCTTCTCTATTAATTGTTAATAGTGATCCATTTGATTGATTTACTATTTAAAGTTTGTATTCTTTTAAACAACAGTATATGCCTTAATAAAGAATGTCTTATCGCAATCTCAAGTTAAACTGCAAAAATCTTTGTGAAAAGGATTATCTTCTTAAGAAGGTAACATGGATTCTAGTCCTATGGTTTAGTTGAGTAAATGGATTGTTATCTTGATTAAATTAAGATACAGGTACAACTTCTCCCTACCTTGACGCTGTCCCGTTCTTGTGCTTGTGTAGCCGGACGACGGAGACGTTAGTAAGGCCCGGAGTTTGGCCCATGGTATCCCTCATACCATTGGGAGAATGAGGTTCGCCGATTGAGGCGAGTGATTGTGATGTTGCCTAGTTCTGAGGGCCCAGGCTAGTGCGGTGAATTAGCCCACCCTAGTGTGCAGACATCCCTCTGAGGGGCGGGAGGATCGAGCGATGGAGCCTTAGAGGGCGACAGGCCGGCTTGAGTCCTCGCCAGCGTCGACGATGAGGTGTATGGTCCCATAGGGTTTTGCCCAGCATGTAGAGGCTGGAAGGCCGAATTTCAGATCATCGGCAGTATAAGAATAAGAGAGCCGGTTTGGCTTGTATGGAATTGATTCATGTATAAACTTTTTATATAAATATATCTTGTCTTTGGCATGATTATATTGTGTAAAAAGGCTGTTTTAACAAACCTTGTGAAAAAGGGCCTTAATTAAGGAACATGTTTATTTATGTCAAACAGTGTGGTATGATTAATTAGAAAACAAATTGATGCGTGAGTAGGGTGGAAAGTGGGAGGATGGAATGCCCCGACGGCACTATCCTATGGACGGGTGGACCCGATTAGTCGGGTAGCTTTCCAACAGATCAAGTGAAAGCCCTACGCTAGATAAATAGGTTCTTGGACAACTCTATTCTAGAAGACTAGGCCAGCGTGGGCAACTCTATTCTAGAAGATTGTGCCTTGCATGGATGAGGAAAAAAAGCGTTGCCTCTAGAAATCAAGTCTTGTAGTTGCCTCTAGAAATCAAGTCTCGTAGTTGCCCAATTTATGATCAATTACCCTATGAGTGATTTGATTTTTAGAAGACCACGCTCCCCCTACAGGATAGAATTAGGTCTTACCTATGAATCACATCCTTGAATCTCTGCATGGTCAAGGTGTCGATGAGTAGGAAATTTTCTCCAAGTTAAGACTTAGTGGACTATCTTAAGTGTTTCCCCTATTTTGGAAGGGGGGAACCTTACAAGTGGTATCAGAGCCGATCTTAGTTCCTAGGATTTGTTTTTCAAAGGTTAACTATCAAAGGGATTAAAACAAGTGATTGTTTATCATATGAGGATGAATCAATCATCTCTACTGGCCATAGAAGTGATTTGAATATCCTCACATGTTGAGACAATCAACCTATGAAATTGTGCTTGTATCCTGGGGGTGCACACGCAAGATATTTGTATAATAAATTTGAGAAATAATATTAGGGAGAAAACCTTTTGAGGAAAACCATAGGGTGATCGAATTAAGAAATTAGTGAACTGAATGACCAGAAGGATAAACCAAAACTTTGTTTAGAGAAATTTTCAGGATATATCTCATTAATTTGCGTATTCTAAATTATTAAGATTATAACTCCATTAAGATTTGAATAGTTGACGTTGAAAAGATGCAGGGGGGAAGAGAGCTTGAGCTCTTGCAAGCACACACACACACTCACAAAACCCTAATAGAGAACACACAAGGTGAGAGGCTGAAAATCTTCTTCTTCTCTACTCAACACTCAACACACCATATACAAGAATAAGAGTACACACAATATGAAAGGTACTTAACCAAATACATACACGGGTTCTCTATGGTGTGAACCAGACTAAATGAACTGGCGCTATAACTATGCCAGTCTCTAGAGTGGCTGTCACATAGCCTGTCATCCCACTGGCTGCATATCACCCAAGATCTCACCAACCATGCCAGTGGTGTAAGTGTGGGGCCTATCCCCCATGCGGGTCATCAGTGGCCCACCGCCTCACTAGACGAGCTCGATATCTCAACACTCCCCCTCGAGCTCAACTCCAACTCATGTACACCAAGCGAAGCCTGAATCTGCGGAGCTTCTCTGTACCCAATGCTTTGGTGAAGATGTCAGCTACCTGATCCTCTGTGCTAACATAAACAAGGTCAAGGTCTCCTGCCAAGACCTTCTCTCTGACGAAGTGGTAGTGGACCTCTATGTGCTTCGTACGAGCATGAAAGACTGGGTTCCTGGCCAACTGTATACTGCTAATGTTGTCACAGAAAATGACAACTTGTCTATCCAATGATAGACCCAAATCTGCAAGTAGCTTTCTCAACCAAGCTACCTCACATGCTACCATAGCAGCTCCTCTGTACTCAGCCTCCGTACTCGATAGAGCAACTGTAGGCTGCTTCTTGCTACTCCAAGTCACAGCAGCACTCCCCAAGGAAAACATGAATCCACTGGTAGATCTTCTGTCTGAGATACTACCAGCCCAATCAGCATCTGTGTACCCATGTACACATATCTCTGTCCCAGTCTCATAGAATAGTCCACAATGCAAAGTAGACTTCACATACCTCAGTATGCGTCTCACTGCATCCAAATGCGGTTTTCGTAGAACCTGCATAAACTGACTCACCAACCCAACAGCATAGCTCAAATCTGGTCTGGCGATCGTCATGTAGATCAAACTTCCTACTATGCGTCTGTACATAGTAGGATCCTCCAAGATCTCTCCTGAATCTGTACTCAATTTGCCATTCTGATCCAATGGCACAGCCTGTCATACCATACTTGGATAACATGTCCAAGCCATACTGTCTCTGCAGTAATCCAATACCATGTGGTGACCTAATCACCTCAATGCCCAAGAAATATCTGAGCTCCTCCAGATCCTTCATCTCAAACTTCTGTCTTAGCAAGATCTTTACATCAAAGATCTCTGCATCATGGTCCCTTGTAATGATCAAGTCATCTACATAGATGACAACAAGCACAACCCCTCTATCACCATGTCTCACATACAATGAGAAATCTGCATTGGCTACATGAAAGCCAATAGTGATAAGATATTCAGAAATCTTGTCAGACCATGCTCTTGGTGCTTGCTTTAAGCCATACAAGGCTTTCTTCAACCTGCAAACATGCTCGGGGTGACCCACATCCTCATAACCAGGTGGCTGCAACATATACACCTCTTCTTGCAAATCCCCATGCAAGAATGCATTCTTTACATCCATCTGATGTAAAGACCATTGCTTTGACGCAGCCACTGCTATCACAACTCTCACCGTTGCCATTTTGGCAACTGGGCTGAAAGTTTCCTCATAATCAATCCCATATGTCTGCGCATATCCTTTGGCTACCAATCTAGCCTTGTACCTGTTTATGCTTCCATCACTGTTATGTTTAACTTTGTACACCCACTTGCATCCAATGGCTTTCTTGCCTTCTGGCAGTTGCACTAAATCCCAAGTTTCATTTCCATATAGTGCATCCATCTCCTCATCCATAGCTTTCTCCCAACACACATTTCCAACAGCCTCATCAATGCATGTGGGCTCTACAACCTGCACAACCTTTGCCATATATGCATAGTGATGTGCCACATAACCACTATATGTAAATCTCTGCACAGGGTTCTTCACTCTCCCTGATATTCGCAGCTTTTCATTCATGGCTTCCATAGCCTTCTTTACACCAGGTGTTCTCATAGCTGGGATCCCAAGCTCCTCATCAAGGCTCATATCTGAGCCACTAGACTCTCCATCAACATGAGAATGGCCTGCAGAAATGTCAGGCATACCAAGGGGCTCAACCACTTTCTCTTTTCCTTTACGTGATGTAGTAATCACATTTGCAGGACTGGTATTATGACGCAGCCTGCCACTCCATGGTCTATCAATAGACCCACTAGATGAGGACTCTCTTGGTCCACTCAAAGACTGTGATTGCTGACCTGCATTCTGTGCAACCACACTTCCACTCACATCAGCCCCAACAGCTTCTTTTTTAGCAGCATACCAACTGCTCATCTCATCAAAGACAACATCCCTGCTTACCCTCAACTCACGTGTAGCAGGGTTATAACACCTGTATCCCTTTTGCTCAAGGGAATATCCAATAAACACACATTTTTCAGCTTTCGGATCCAGCTTAGTTCTCAGCTCATCTGGCACATGCACATATGCAATGCATCCAAAAACCTTCAGATGAGATAAATCTGGTTTTCTGCCAGTAAACCTCTCCTCTGGAGTTACATCATGTATGGCTGCAGTTGGAGTCCTGTTCATGATGTATACTGCTGTAGAAACAGCCTCAGCCCAATAGCAATGCGGCATATTCTTTTCTTCCATCAATGCTCGCGCAATCTCAGCAATGTGCCTGTTTTTTTGCTCAGCAACTCCATTTTGCTGCGGAGTGTATCTGCATGTGAACTATCTCCGAATACCATTCTTCTTCAAAAATTCAGAGAACTCATTGGAGAAGTATTCTCCCCCTCCATCTGACCTTAGGCACTTTACATATTTCCCTGTTTGCTTTTCAACTAAAACTCTGAAATTCTGAAAATGAATGAACACCTCACTCTTCTCCTTCATGAAATATACCCACACTTTCCTTGTGTGGTCATCAATGAAAGTGACATAGTACCTGCAGCCTCCCATAGACACGGTCTTCGTAGGACCCCATACATCTGAATGCACAACATCTAGTGCATTTCTGCTCACATATCTGTTACGTGGAAACACATGCTTTGTTTGCTTCCCAAATTGGCATGCTTCACATATTTTCTGCATACCTTCCACTTTAAATTTTGGCAGCCCTGTCACAATTCCTTTTGTCTGCATAGACTTCAATCTCTGCACATTTACATGTCCAATTCTTTTATGCCATATGTCTGTGTCTGCAACAACTCCTGAACCATTTGCAAACATCGCAGCACTCATTTCAGGCATGTCTACATCCAACGTAAACATTCTGCCCACTCTGTTGCCTTTTGCAACCAACCTGCACTTGTCTTTGAAATCTTCAACATAACACCCATCAGGGTTAAACCGAACCTGCAAACCCTGCTCAATCATCTGGCCAACTGAAACCAGAATTTTTGTTATGTTCGGTACATGAAGTACATCTGCAAGGTACTTCACTTTGCCATCCTGCATAGATAATGGCACATCTCCAACGTGGGCAATTGGATGAGCAGTGTCATCCCCTGTTTCCACAAAACCTGGTCTTTCCGGGTTCTTCATCTCCTTGAACCACTCCCCATGACTCGTCATGTGGTTCGAAGCGCCTGAATCCACATACCATACATTATGCTTTTGTGCTGCATCAACATTTTCAGACATGGCATTCACGACATGCTGCATAACAAACAACCTTTCATTATCCTCATTATTTCTCCTTGAGGATGCATAGTTGTTTTGCTGCACTTTCCCATTTTGCATGTCAGCTTGCTTCTTATAATATTCTGCCTGCACATGTCCTGGCTTACCACAATAATAGCATTCACGTGCATCATTATATTGCCTTTGCCAATTTCCACGGCCTCTTTGACTCCCCCTGCCTCTGAATTTACCTCTTCCACCTGTGTGTTGTTGTTGTTGTTGATTCTGGGACTGTTGTTGTTGCTGCTGCTGCTGCTGACCATAATTCTGATTACCTGTTCAGCCACCTCCTTGACCGCGTCCACGGCCTCCTCTACCTCGTCCTCTTCCTGAACTCGTGTAGAAGGCCTGTTGCTCTAAACTGTTTTTGCTTTGTGAAGACTGTTGGTCTTCACCCAAGCTCTTCTCTTCGATAATCAGCATAGACACCAAATCTGTAAAGTTGGGAATGTTTTCCCGAGTCTGAATGACGTCTTAAACGCCTTGTATTGTGGCCCGAGACCACGTAGATAGACTTCCACCTTGTCATCATCATCTACTGACACACCAATAGATGCAAGGGATTCCACAATACCCTTTATCTTCAGCGCATAGTCATTCACAGACATGCTCTTTTTCTCCACAGTATGAAGTTCATTCTTCAACTGTATCTTACGAGCCTTGGTATTTGTTTCATAGAGCTTTACCAAGGTGTCCCACGCCTCCTTGGGGGACTTGGCATCCTGAATGTGCCCAATCATGGTGTCCTGTATACTAATGGATAGCCAATACATAACCTTCCTGGCTCCTTGGTTCCAGTCTTTAAACTCTTTCACATCTGCAGCAGTAGGATTTATGTCCGGTATCTCCGGTGCCTCTTCATGTTCACCTTCTATGTAGTCCCAATAGCCTTTTCCCATCAAGAAATTAGTCAACCTGAACCTCCAAGCATGGAAGTTATTCTTATCCAGCTTCTCAGCCACAATCTGTGTTATGCCATCATTAGACATCTTGCCAAACACACAATTTTACCAGAAATTGCACTCTGGTTTTTCTTGCACAACTGCTGTATTTTCTGCACAGCGGTACTGCAGTCCACTCAAATGTCACAACCAGTGACCTCAATGTGCATACATACACCCAATGGCAACTGTAGACCTCTTTGCAGCACCCACAGTGTCTGCACAGTCAATCTGTCTTCCTGCAGTTCTTAAAACAGAGTTCTGCAGAGAATCGATGACTTACCCGCAGTGCTCGAAATCGCCTGCTTTCTGAAAAACGGAGGTCCAGACGCGCCCGAAACGCGTTTTCGGCCCGAAGGACTGTATAGTTGCCCTGTAGCTTTACTCCCGTGAAGAAAGCTCCTCAATCAGAGACCGTTTGCCGGTGCCTCCCGTAGAGCTCCCGACAAGGGTGTAGTCACCGACACAATAGGGAAGAGTAGTTGAAGCTCTTACCCTCGTACCGCTTCCTGTGGTTCTCTTGCTTGCAGCTCAGCCCTTAGCACGAACCAGGCTCTGATACCATGAAAAGATGCAGGGGGGAAGAGAGCTTGAGCTCTTGCAAGCACACACACACACTCACAAAACCCTAATAGAGAACATACAAGGTGAGAGGCTGAAAATCTTCTTCTTCTCTACTCAACACTCAACACACCATATACAAGAATAAGAGTACACATAATATGAAAGGTACTCAACCAAATACATACACGGGTTCTCTATAGTGTGAACCCGACTAAATGAGCTGGCGCTATAACTATGCCAGTCTCTAGAGTGGCTGTCACACAGCCTGTCATCCCACTGGCCGCATATCACCCAAGATCTCACCAACCATGCCAGTGGTGTAAGTGTGGGGCCTATCCCCCAGGCGGGTCATCAGTGGCCACCGCCTCACTAGACGAGCTCGATATCTCAACAGACGTGTGAATGCCATCCATTGGATGCTTTATACTAGGACGATCATCCAAGATCTTGAACCCATCTCAGATAAACATGGGTCTAACTTCGGATGTGTAATTCCCAGAGGATCATGCTCTTAGATGTGTTAATCCAAGATACTAGATGTGTAATTTTCAGAAAACTAATCATCTCAGACATGTTAATCCTGATAATCTTTGGATGTGTCAATCCCAAGGCACCAGATATGTAATTCTCAAAAAAATGAAGATCTCAGATGTACTAGTCCTGACTGCCTTTAAATTGGTGCTATGATAAGTATTTGATAGTTTTGAACTTTTCATGGATACAATGAAAGAAGCAAGTTCACCCTTTCTCGTCTAAAAATCGTAAGAAATGCCGAATTAGTTGGAAGCCGTGTTGTCAATCTAACCACCAGTGGAGCTAGAATCACTTATGAGATGCCATGAAAGTACACCTTCGTGAAAGGTTTTGTCCTCTAGGATTTTGAGAGGATAAAATGAATGAATTTTTGGAGAGCTAACCCAAGAAAGGAAGACCCTAAAAGAATACCACCAAACTTTTGTTAAACTTCTCCGATTTACTCCAGAGATGGATGAGGTAACTCTTCTCCATCGATTCATTTGGAAGCTTAATCTACCTTTGAATAACCTCATCAAGAATGTAAAACTATCCTCTATTTCTGAAGCCATAATTATAGCCAGAGACTATGATAAAGTTTTTTTAAAATTTTATATAGAAAGTGTCGAGTAGGACATGAGTCCTTCCATGTTAATCAAGAAGAGGTTCCCTAATTGAAGAGGAACGTCAAGCCCACCCCTGGCTACAAGGAATCATGAGCTAGAGAAAAAATTAGGTCAAGAAATAGGGATAACAAAGTTAAAGATAACCGAATTCAACAAGTATTTCTATGAGTAAATAGAAGAGGATTGGTGCAAAATTCATGTGAAGTAATGTGCATGATGAATAGAGGTATTCTACAAGACGATACTAAGATTATGAAATTGCTATCATAGGTTAGATTGCATAAAGGATTGATTCCCTTACATTTCTCCATGGCAATTTGTTAAGTACAATATTACATGGAGATATAGAATAAGGAATTCCAAGGTTCATAGCATTTGAGAGGTATATGGATGCATGAACTTAGGATAATAAGTCCAATTAACTTTAGAATAATAGACCTTTTGGAGACACAACAAAACAAGCCAAACACATGAAATAAGGGACTCGGAACAATGTTTAGATAAAAGAAGATTTCTACCCTAGTGGAGACACCACTTTGAAAGAGACAAGAGGATTTACTTAGATACTACCCCAGCTCGCGAGATGAGGACATCTCGAATCTTTTAAGTGGGGGAGATTGTAAGGTCCCTCCCAAGTCATGTATGTATGTGTCTCTTTTAATATAGATTTCAATAAGGAAAGAGAGTGTACTTAGAGAAGAGTGAGACAATAAGGCTAGAAACATTAGGAAAGTGTTAGAATAAAAATATTAGCTCTAAAAATCCTAAAAGAATTAAGAAGACAAGAATAGTTCTATTAAGAGATAAGTATCTCCAAAAATAGAAATTCGAATTTAGGTGATAAGAGGTCATATTTAGAGTACTTTTACATATTTAGAGTCCATGCATACTAAAAATGTGGAAAAACAACGTGTTTCTAAAGATGGTGCATTTGTGGCTATATACAGACGTTCTTGCCTATTCTACTAGCATTGACTTGTAGACCAAATGCCTTCCGATTCTTTTGACTGGTTATACAACCATATTCTGAGTTTTTATCAGAGAGTTATGGCCAAAATAATTTGCTGATTCTATCAGGGTCTCTACACAGGGAAAACTGTAAGAAGGCAGCAAGTAGCCTCAAGGTAATCCTAGAGCTTGAGATGTATATATCCTTTCATTCTTATCTAATATCTTAGAAAAGAAGCTTAGATTGCTATGGTCTTTCGGAGGAAGAGACAAAAACTCCATAGCTTTTCTTTTAGAGAAAGAATAGTATACCGTAGCCCTGTAAGAGAAGGCTATTTTGCCATAGACCTTAGAAAGAGAGAAGAGTCACAGTACGAGTAAGAGGAGATAAAGCTTGGGGATTATTGGATGATTTCAATCGTAAGAGAAGGTATTAGAAGACTCTATTCTCATATGTCAAGTTCTAAAACTCTTGTTAATGAGCAAAGCAACGACGATAAACGATAAATTTCTATAAGGTATATACATATTTTGTTTTTCAATTATATATCATTCTTAGGGGTTGAGGTATGGCCCCGGCTTCTCTATTAATTGTTAATAGTGATCTATTTGATTGATTTACTATTTAACGTTTTTAAACAACAGTATATGCCTTAATAAAGAATGTCTTATCGCAATCTCAAGTTAAACAACATTATATGTCTTATCGCAATCTCAAGTTAAAATGCAAAAATCTTTGTGAAAAGGATTATCTTCTCTTAAGAAGGTAACATGTATTCTAGTCCTATGGTTTAGTTGAGTAAATGGATTGTTATCTTGGTTAAATTAAGATACAGGTACAACTTCTCCCTGCCTTGACGCTGCTCCGTTCTTGTGCTTGTGTAGCCGAACGGTGGAGACGTTATGAAGGCCCAGAGTTTGGCCCATGGTATCCCTCATACCATTGGAAGAATGAGGTTCGCCGATTGAGGCGAGTGATTGTGATGCTGCCTAGTTCTGAGGGCCCAGGCTAGTGCGGTGAATTAGCCCACCCTAGCGTGCAGACATCCCTCTGAGGGGCGGGAGGATCGAGCTCTGAGGGGCGGGAGGATCGAGCGATGGAGCCTGAGAGGGCGACAGGCCGGCTTGAGTCCTCGCCAGCATCGACGATGAGGTGTATGGTCCCGTAGGGTTTTGCCCAGCATGTAGAGGCTGGAAGGCCGAATTCTAGATCATCGGCAGTATAAGAATAAGAGAGCCAGTTTGGCTTGTATGGAATTGATTCATGTATAAACTTTTTATATAAATATATCTTGTCTTTGGCATGATTGTATTGTGTAAAAAGGCTGTTTTAACAAACCTTGTGAAAAAGGGCCTTAATTAAGGAACATTTATTTATGTCAAACAGTGTGGTAGAATTAATTAGAAAACAAATTGATGCGTGAGTAGGGTGGAAAGTGGGAGGATGGAATGCCCCGACGGCACTATCCTATGGATGGGTGGACCCGATTAGTTGGGTAGCTTTCCAACAGATCAAGTGAAAGCCCTACGCTAGATAAATAGGTTCTTGGGCAACTCTATTCTAGAAGACTAGGCCAGCGGGGCTGTGCCTTGCATGGATGAGGAAAAAAAGCGTTGCCTCTAGAAATTAAGTCTTGTAGTTGCCTCTAGAAATCAAGTCTTGTAGTTGCCCAATTTATGATCAATTACCTTATGGGTGATTTGATTTTTAGAAGACCACGCTCCCCCTGCGGGATAGAATTAGGTCTTACCTATGAATCGTATCCTTGAATCTCTGCATGGTCAAGGTGTCGATGAGTAGGAAATTTTCTCCAAGTTAAGACTTAGTGGACTATCTTAAGTGTTTCCCCTATTTTGGAAGGGGGGGAACCTTACAATTGCAAACCCTAACCATAGAGGGAAGCCATCTCCCTTCTCACACAATGCATAAAGCCATCATTCATAATACACAACACCCACTATGTGTTGTGTCCACACACAGCTAACCCTAGCTAATGTCCACACACTATGACCAGCTGGACACGGTCATTTATGTCTCACACATGCTGCTACCTAACATGCCAGCACATAGTGCATCTGGCACAAGCTGACATCGAGCTTGAATCTCAATAGCCCTCTCAAGCTCATGATGTACTGCCATAGATGAAGATGTAGATGTGCTTGGGCTATCAAAGCTCTCAACACTCCCCCTCAAGCTCATCCCACGTACTCCCAACATAGTATGGAAGTACTCAAACTTCTCCCTGCTAAGTGGCTTTGTAATTGTCGGCCACCTGCTCTTCAGTCTTCACATACTGCAAATCCACTGTACCATCATCCAGCACTTTTTCTCTAACAAAGTGATAGTGGACCTCTATGTATTTGGTCCACGCATGAAAAACTGGATTCTTGGCCAACTGTGTGCTGCTCATGTTGTCACAATGAATGACAACCTTGCCATCAATAGGCTCACCCAAATCAGCCAAGAGACTCTTTAACCATACTCCTTCACATGTAGCAATGGCTGCACCCTTGTATTTAGCCTCAGTACTAGATAAAGCAATAGATAAAGCAACAGTAGGTTGTTTCTTGCTACTCCAACTCACCACTACACTTCCAAATGTAAAGGCATAACCACTAGTAGACCTCCTGTCATACGAGCTATGTGCCCAATCTGCGTCTGTGTAGCCATGTACATCCAAGCCTTTACCATGGTCATAAAGAAGACCATAATGTGCAGTGGTCTTTACGTATCGCATAATGCGTCTCACTGCATCCAAATGAGGTTTTCTAGGGCTCTGTATAAATTGGCTTACTAGCCCCACAGCATAACTGAGATTCGGGTGTGTGATAGTCATGTAAATAAGACTGCCAACCATCTTTCGATACATAGATGGATCATCCAACTCGTCACCAAAATCAGCCCGTAGCTTTACATTCTGCTCCAAAGGTGTACTCATTGGCTTACACCGTGTCATCCCATATTTTGCCAACATATCCAATGCATATTGGCGTTGCACTAACCATGTACCTGCATGGTCTTTGATCACTTCAATCCCAAGAAAACATCTCGATTCACCCAAGTCTTTCATGTCGAGCTGCCCACTCAATGCCTTCTTCACATGCATAATGTCTGTAGCATGATCTCCTGTGACAATCAAGTCATCCACAGAGATGACAAGTAGGACAATCCCATGATCTGTTTTCTTCACATAGAGTGAAGAATCTGCTGAAGCAACCTGAAATCCAAGGGAGATAAGATATCGGCTTATCTTATCACTCCAAGTACGAGGTGCTTGCTTCAAACCATATAATGCTTTCTTTAATCTACATACATGAGTGGGATACCTCAGGTGTACATATCCTTCTGGCTGTGCCATATAAACTTCCTCTTGTAGATCACCATTTAGAAATGCATTTTTCACATCCATTTGATGCATTTCCCAACCATTTGCTCTGTAGCCATAGCAATGATTGCTCTCACTGTTCCCATCTTTGCAATTGGACTAAATGTTTCATCATAGTCCAAGCCTTGGGTTTGTGCATAACCCTTAGCTACCAATCTTGCTTTATGGCGTTCAATGGAACCATCTAACTTGCATTTCACTTTGTAAACTCATTTGCAACCAATGACATTTTTGCCTTGTGGT
Source organism: Cibotium barometz (assembly GCF_041138505.1). Lineage (NCBI taxonomy): Eukaryota > Viridiplantae > Streptophyta > Polypodiopsida > Cyatheales > Cibotiaceae > Cibotium > Cibotium barometz. The sequence goes on from NC_141059.1 coordinate 10,790,487, forward strand.
AAGGCAACCAAATCCCATGTTTCATTATGAACCAAAGCGTCCATCTCAACATCCATTTCCTTCTCCCATACATGCTTCCCAATAGCTTCTATATAGCATGTAGGCTCCACATGCTTCACCAAAGAGGTCATATATGTGTAACGCATAGCAAAATCACGATATGTCAACCTGTCAACTGGATACTTGGCCCTTTGGGATCTCCGCAATGCATGCGGATCACTCTGAACACCTGCTGCTCTAGCATATGGAGGCACATATCTATCCTCCCTTGGTCTAGGTGTGCGTAAAACTGGTATGCCAAGTTCCTCATCCAAACTCTCTGAACTTGACGACTCATAACCTGTAATGCCAATTCCTTCAACCTCCTTTTTCCCTTTATCCACAGCACTACTCCCAGTGCTCACACTCTCATGCCTCAAGCATCCTGACCATGGACGTGTAGTGCTACTCTCAGACTTTGATGGCCCAAACATAGAGATAGAACTTGCTTGTGGCAAGCTCACATGCACATCAGCATCAAGGGAATCAATGACACCCTCATCCTTTGCTTTGTACCAACTAGCAAGTTCATCAAACACCACATCTCGTGAGATAACCACTTGCCTAGTTTGTGGATTGTAACATTTATATGCCTTGTGATCCTGTGCATAACCAACAAACACACACTTTTTTGCCTTAGGATCCAACTTCCTCCTTCTCTCGTCAGGCACATGTACATAAGCTATGCAACCAAACACTTTGAGGTGTCCAATGTCTGGCCTAAAACCTGTAAGCCGCATCTCTGGCGTACTTCCATGTATGGCTGCTGTGGGTGTCTTATTAAGTATATACACTGCGGTGGCACATGCTTCTGCCAATAATAATCTGGCATGCTCTTTTCATTGAGCATTGCCCTGGCCACATCACAAATGACTCTATTCTTTCTCTCAGAAACACCATTTTGCTGAGGTGTGTACCTGCAAGTTAACTGCCTTCTTATGCATGTGAGGTGTATTCACCACCTTCATCTGTCCTCAAACATTTTATCCAAGAGCCATATTTCTTCTCTACAAAAGCTTTGAAGTCCATAAACTTTCCCAACACTTCATTTTTCTCTCTGAGAAAGTAAATCCAAGTCATTCTACTGAAATCATCAATGAATGTCACATAATATAAGCTGCCTTTAATGGATGGGTTTTGTGCAAGACCCCATACATCGCTATGAACTATCTCAAGTGGCTTGCTACTCATGTTGCCTTCTCTAGGAAACGGCAACCTTGCCTGCTTTCCAAACTGACAGGCATCACAAACATGCATATTCCCATCATACTTGAATCTAGGTAGCCCACTAACAATGCCTCTTGCCTGCATGTTCTTTAACCTTTGTATGTTCACATGCCCAATCCTTTTATGCCACATGTCAATGTCCTGTACCACATTTCAAGAATCCCAGCATCCAACTTAAATAACCTGCCTTCTTTCTTGCCTTTGGCAATGACTCTACATCCATTTTTGAAATCCTCAACGAAGCAATCATGCTCGTTGAAATGAGCCTGTAAACCCTGTTCCACCATTTGACCAATTTTGAGGGGCCAAACTTTTTGTAGTAGAAGGCACATACAAGACATCTGCCATAGAACTTGTTTCACCATTGTGCATAACCAATGGTACACTTCCAACATGTGTGATAGCATGTTGGGTATCGAGTCCTGTCTCCACATAGCCTTTCACATCCATAGGCTTCATATGCTCAAACCATTCGCCATGACAAGTCCGAGGACAAGTCATATGGTTTGATGCTCCAGAGTCCATATACCAAGTGTCATCACTTTCAACATTTGTCATCATAGATCCCACAACATGTTTCATGGCAAACAAGTGATTTGCGCTGCCATCATTACTGCTTGATGCATAATTTCCACCACTTACATAATTTCCACCATGTTGTGCTCTACCCCCTCTCAAATCATTTTGTTTGCGGAAACAATCACGTGCCATATGACCAAATTTTCCACAGTAATGGCATTCCATATTTTGCATAGATGTTTGTTGGCCTTGCCAACGTCCTCTACCATGAGGATTACTTCTACCTCTCTGAGGTGTATATCCACGACCACCTCTAGGACCATATGTAGGCTGAAAATTCTGTTGTGGTGACCTGTCTTGCCATCCACGACCATTACCACGGCCACGTGATGTAAATCTCCCCTGCCTCTAAATCCCCTTTGTGAATAGAAAGCCTGATTTTTGTCATTATCATCATGGCTAGTAGATGCATCATGAAAAGAATCACTGAGTTTGATTTCCTCAACAAGCAAGAGTGAAACCAACTCATCAAAATCTGGTAAACCTGTACTCCAAACCGAGATGGATGTATCAAAAGACTTATACTCCTTTCCCAAACCACGCAAGGTAATGTCTACCAAATCATCATCAGGCATGGGGGCATTGATTGTTGCCAATGCATCTGCATACTTCTTTATCTCTTCTACATAATCATGGATGCTCCTTCCTTTCCGTTTTACATTATGAATCTGTTGTCGCAACAACTGAGACTTGCAAGCACTAGTGTCTGTATCAACAAACAGCTTTACCAATGTATCCCATGCATCCTTGGGATTCTCAGCATCATGTATATGTATGAGTATAGCATCCGAGATACATATAGATAGATAATGCAAAACTTTGTATGCTCTTTCTTCTAACCATTACTTTATGAGCTACAACCTGCTGCTGTGTAGGTTGTCGGGGTAGTTCCGGCTCTGGCTCCGCACTTGTTAATAAGATTCCAAAAACCTTTTCCCTTCAGAAAGCTTTTGATCCTGTACTTCCATGCCTGGAAGTTCTTCCTATCCAATTTTTCACCCACAATTTGTACTGGGTTGTCTGATATATTTATGCACCTTTCGCACACGTCCAAATCTATAAACGAGCCTTCCTCAGCTCAACCACACTCTAATGAGTGTTCCAGATACTCCAAAGTAGTCAACAAACTTCACTTTTGATGTAGAAAATCAAACTGATTGCATCCAAAATGAACTGGCATATGCAGTCCAAAAGGTACTAATGACAATCCTCAAAATCTCTGGTTGAATCCATATTTCCAATCATTCATTCATCGGTGTACTTATGGCATCATTGGCAACCAGAACGCTCACCACCTGTTCACTTAGGGGCCTTTTCAATAGTTCCTAGCTCATAGTACCCGCGGAAATATTTTCACATATAAAAATCAAGATGGAATCCTTGTTGAAGATCAGCAAGATCAATCAACACATCCATATAAGAGAGCCATGGACTAATCTGTTGAGGACCAGCAAGGTCAATCAACCAGATCCATGCCCGGTTTCTGAAAACAACTCTTACTCCTTGTTCCAATATCTTCCATGATGCACGTGTGGGTATCTTCGGTGACCCAGAGCCCGAGCATCGTATGGCCAGCACCCTCTAGGATCCTTCGCAGGTCACCTAGCGCTTCACTCATAGGCCGCTTCCTTGTTCCCTCATCCACCGTACCGAAAGCTCACCATTTAAATTGAAGCGAGGCTGGTCAAGCCGACCTTGCTACGCGAGACGTCCTCCATTGACTCTCCGTCTTAGCAGTTGGAACTTTATCAGTTAGGTCTCCATGACCTTAATCACAAGACAGTCAAAATGCTTCCCCAGCATTCTTGACATAAAACAGTCATTTACAAACAGGTCATAAATATAGTTTCTATAATGAACTCGCATCTTTCCAGATTGTTCCACATCAATCCATATTACTTAACCCAATTCTAAATCATATGTGTATCCATTCTTGACTGGATACATCATTTTCCATCCCATCACATTAGATTCATTCACTTCACATAACATCCATTCCTATCTTTCTTAATTTACATTACGTCTCATCACATCCATTTCTCATTACATCTCATTCGTTCACATCTTATATTATTCATTCACATTCTGATTCACATGACATCTCATCTCATCCATTCGCTCATATCGACTTCATATCCATTCACATACATTTTTGCATTCATTATTCCACATACACATCCACATTCGTACATCCACATTCACATCTACATCCATACATCCATTTTCACATCCACATTCATACATCCACATCCACATCCACATTCACATCTACATCCATACATCCATTTTCACATCCACATCGATACATCATTTTCACATCCATATTCATACATCCATGTCCACATCCATACATCCACATACACATCTACATCCATACATCCATTTTCACATCTACATCCACATTCTTACATCCACATTCACATCTACATTCATACATACACATCCATATCCACATCCATACATCTATATCATTTATTCACATCCGCGTTCACATTCATACATCCACATCCATACATCCATATCCACATCCATACATCCATATCATACATTCACATCCGCATTCACATTTATACATCCACATCCATACATCCATATCCACATTCACACATCCACATTCACATTCACATACATCCACATTCTTACATCCATATCCTTATCCACATTCCATATCTACATTCATACATCCACATCTACATTCATACATCCACTTCCATACATACACATCCATATTCATACATCCATATCCACATCCACATCCATACATCCACATCCACATCCATACATCCATTTTCACATCTACATCCACATTCATAAATCCACATTCACATCTACATCCATACATTCACATCCATACATCCACATTCATATCCACATTCACATCTACATTCATAAATCCACATTCACATCTACATCCATACATCCACATTCATATCCACATCCATACATCTATATCATACATTCACATCCGCGTTCACATTCATACATCCACATCCATACATCCATTTCTACATTCCCATTCATATAACCACATACGCCTTCACATCTATTCTTTTACATCACATCCATTCTCGCCCTATCACAACCCATATACACCTTATCCCATCAGATACACTTCTTACCTCATCCCATACACATCTTATCACATCCTAACTCATCTTATCACATCCTAACTCATCCCATATTCATCTTATCACATCCTATCACTTCTCATACACATCTTATCACATCCTATCACTTCCCATACGCATCTTATCACATCCTATCACATCTCATACACCTCTTATCACATCCTATCACATCTCATATGACATCCTATCACTTCTCATACACCTCTTATCACATCCTATCACATCTCATATGCATCTTATCACATCCTATCACTTCTCATACACATCTTATCACATCCTAGCACATCTTATCACATCCTATCACATCTCATACACATCTTATTAGGCATAAAGACAACTTTAGTAGGAATAACACTTTTATAATAATCCTTTTATGCATTTTACTATGCATAAATTCTAATTTAATGAGAATAATACTTTCGAAATAAAAATAAATCTTTTATACATCTTTCTATGCATAAATTTCCATCTTAATGAAATTAACACTTTTAGAATAAATCTTTTATGCATCTATCTATGCATAAAATCAAAATTGATAAGAATAACTCTTTTGAATTAAAAATAAAATTCTTTATGCATCTTTCTATGCATAAAATCAAAATTGAAAAGAATAACTCTTTTGAATTAAAAATAAAATTCTTTATGCATCTTTCTATTTATAAAATCAAAATTGATAAGAATAACTCTTTTGAATTAAAAATAAAATTCTCTATGCATCTTTCTATGTATAAAATCAAAATTGATGAGAATAACACTTTTGGGTTAAAATAATTTCTTTACGCATCTTTCCATGCATAAATCCAATTTAGTAGGAATTACACTTTTAGAATAAAAGAATTTCTCTTATGCATCTAATTTGTGCATAAAATCCAATTATGATGAAAATCTCACTTTTAATATAAAAAAAATCTTTTATGCATACAAATCATTTATGATGAAATTTATTCTTTTGATATAAAAGAATTTCTTTTATGCATCTAATTTATGCATAAAATCCTTTATGATAAAAATCACACTTTTAATATATATAAAAAATTTCTTTTATGCATCTACTTATGCATAAAAATTATTTATGATAAAAATCACACTTTTATAAATAAATATTTCTAGTATATACTTTTCTATGTCTAGAATGAAAATAACCCTTTAAGAATACTCATACGATGGGGATTACTCTTTTGAACATAAAATTTAATTACTAGAAATTCTCTTTTTCTTAATTCATCAATTATGCATAACATAAAAATCAATTTCTCCATGATTACAATGAAATTCTTTCAATTAATCTAGGATGATAATTCCTAGAATATGGTAGGAAGTCCTCTTTTCATGCTTTGAATGAAATTATTTTATGTGTAATTTTTACAAAAATTTTGCATAGCTCCGCTGCTATGAAACTGATAAATCTCAATTATTTTAAAGGATAAAGCTTATCATTAAGGGAATGATTAGAATGATCCCTAATTAGATCATTAACCCATAATGGATTGAATCATCAATATTCATGAAATACATAAACTAAAAGTATAAAAAAAGCCATTAATTTGGCCTCAAGCATAGATTAATCTTGGATTAAGGAAAAGCTTTATGAAAAGCTTCATTTGGATTGAGAATAGGTCATGAGAATGACCATTCTTTGAGTGAGAGAGAGAAATTACATAAAAACCATTAAAATTAAGCATAAATAGAAATTTATGTAATTCTTTACTACCATTCATCAATTAACTTCAATAGCATTCAAAAACCATTCCAACTAAGCTTCTCAAGCTTGAGAGGGGTTGAGAAGAGAGAAACATTGAGAATTTATAGAAAAGATCAAAATTCATCATTTACCTTACAAATTGCTTGATTCTTTGTTCATGGTAGAGGCCCCCAACCAATCAATTGGTTTGGTGTGCTGATGGAGTCACCAATGGAGATTGAAGAAAGAGGGAAGCTCTAATTTCTTCAATTTGGAGAGAATTTTAGAGAATAGTAAAAATTAGCATTATTTCAACATAATTTTGGCATAGTATAATTCTCCTATTTTTTACAAAGACTCACGTTCTATTTATAGGAGAGGGAGGCTCTAACCAAGACCAACTGATTTTTAGAATTTTCTAGATTTCAGTTTGGTTGAATTTGGACTAGATTTGGACCTAGTTTGGTTTCTTTTTTATTCGGTTTTGATTCGGTTTTTGATTCAGTTTGATCCAAGAGAGAGGAGAGATAAAAATATCACATTATTTTTTAGTTTAAAACTCATTCAAGCATGTGAAGTATGCACCTCCTTGAAGGGACTCCCCTTCCTTACATGTGTCAAAATGGAATGATTATATCCAAAATATCTCATTTTTTTAGTAATACTCATAGTTTTTTACTAATAACCCTTGTACATAGTCAACTCTTCATCTTATGTGAGCATTTACTCATTTTTGGGTAATTTCTTTTACAAATTGGATTTATCTCCTCCCCACACATGGATTGATCTTATTCGCCCATAGAAACCTTAATTTAAAATTTTGAAAAAATCTTGACCCTCATGATAATGCCTCTTGAGCAAATTATACTTGATTTCTAATGCACCTTCTGGAAATCTTTTTGAACTTCTGTTTCAGGGGAACTTATATTAATAGGATGAGAAATTTTTCTATCCAAAAATATTCAAAATCTAAATAAACTCTCTCTAGAATATTTTCTCTCTCTAGGCCAAAACAGGTAGAAATAAGATCTTTGATATTTCTGAAGAGGGATTTGACTACAAGGGAAGATACTGGACATCCTGAGAGGCTGCGGAGGAATCTTACAGGTGAAATATGGGGGTTCTGCTGTATTTTCTAAGACTCTAAAAACTGATGGTAAGGGTGGTAGACTCTAGATTGGGATAGGTCCCAACACAGCTACTCTATCAGCAGGTAGGACCTGCATCACTTGGTCATACACCTAGCGATCCTGAGTTATGCAAATCCCATCTATAGTCACAGAGGTGTCGGTCCTGGGGGTACCGAGATGAACCAAAATAAACGGATCATCTTCAACTTTTCAATCCACGAATCCACTTTAGGTCGGTGGCAAGGTCCCCAATTCGATCTGCTCGGATGAAGAAATATCTCAGCCCACGACTCCAGAAATATCTACCCCATCCTCTTTAAATACGAGAGAAATGAGGGAGGGACATCTTCTCTAGTATCTGCACCATGGTGTCACGGAACTCTCGAAGATGCATTGGAAAACTAGAAACTTCGAGTAGGCATCTTCCTCTTCCTACAATCATTCAAACATCAATTCAATTTGTTTTTTTTTTAGGGTGTTTTTATTAATTAGCATTATGCTAGGTTAAAATATTCATTGTTGCAAAACAGTCCTTAAATGGCAAATCCTAGGAGCTAAGATCAGCTCTGATACCAATTGTAAGGTTCCCCCCTTCAAAAATAGGGGAAACACTTAAGATAGTCCACTAAGTCCTAACTTGGAGAAAATTTCCTATTTATCGACACCTTGACCATGTAGAGATTCAAGGATACGATTCATAGGTAAGACCTAGTTCTATCTCGCAAGGAGAGCGTGATCTTCTAAAAATCAAATCACCCATAGGGTAATTGATCATAAATTGGGCAACTACTACACTTGATTTCTAGAGGCAACGCTTTTTTCCTCATCCATGCAAGGCACAACCGCTGGCCTAGTCTTCTAGAATAGAGTTGCCCAAGAACCTATTTATCTAACATAGGGCTTTCACTTAATATGTTGGAAAACTACCCGACTAATCGAGTCCACCCATCCATAGGATGGTGCCGTCGGGGCATTCCATCCTCCCACTTTCCACCCTCCTCGCATCAATTTGTTTTCTAATTATTCCTACCACACTGTTTGACATAAATAAACATGTTTCTTAATTAAGGCCCTTTTCACAAGGTTTATTAAAACAGCCTTTTTCCACAGTACAATAATGCCAAAGACAAGATTTTTTTAAAAAAATTATACATGAATCAATTCCATACCTTTATATTGCCGATGATCTAGAATTCGGCCTTCCAGCCTCTACATGCTAGGCAAAACCCTACGGGACCATACACCTCATCGTCGGCCGGCTGACGAGGACTCAAACCGGCCTATTTTCCTCTCAGGCTCCATCGCTCGATCCTCTCGCCCCTTAGAGGGATGTCTGCACACTAGGGTGGTGGGAATATTCACCGCACTAGCCTGGGCCCTTAGAACTAGACAACATCATAATCTCTCGCCTCAATCGGAAAATCTTATTCTCCCAATGGTATGAGGGATACCTTGGGCCATTCCCGGGCTTTGCTAATGATGCCGCCCGGCTACACAAGCACGGAACGGAGTTAGCATCAAAGCCAGGAAAAACTTGCACTCTTTAAAGATAACAATTTCAATGCAATTCATTGAATACAGCATCACTCAATTCGTCTTTTCATACAATTTTATGTCATTATTTTAAAAGGAGAAGATACACTTACTAACACTAATATTTAAAAAAATCTTCTTTAAGATAACGAAGCTAACCTGGCCACCATTTCCTTGAGCAGCTTATAAAGGGAGGGTTGGCGAGGGCATCTTCTCTAATCTCGTTGTTGCGCGCTCCTCCCGAGGTAATATTTTGACGTTTTCGGGAAGGGGCCATCTTGGACGTCGTCTTGTAGGGCTTGCTGTCATCGTCGAAACGCTCCAGTTAGATCTCAATTCTGAGATCATTTGCTCATCACCGTATGAGCATAAGACCAGAGCACATGAACCCTCTCTAAGGCAAAAACTTCTTACTAAAGTCCATGCAAATGGGGGGGGATTGTGAGATGTCCTTAACTCAAAAACGTTTTGGTGAAGGGGAGAAGGGCTGCTGTAAGTCTCTTCACACAAGGGGGGATGAAGAGTTAAGGACACTGCCTCCTAGCAAGAGGGGGGGTGGATGAAAATTGCCTTGTCTGAAAAGTGGCAAATGAGGGGGTGTGGGAGACGGGTGGCTGCAAGGGGTGCCTGTACTACAGCAAGTACACTGCATAGTTAGATCTCAATTCTAAAATCATTTGTTCATCACCGTATGAGCAAAAGACCACAGCGCATGAACCCTCTCTAAGGCAAAAACTTCTTACTAAAGTCCATGCAAATGGGGGGGGGATTGTGAGATGTCCTTAACTCAAAAAACGTTTTGGTGAAGGGGAGAAGGGCTGCTGTAAGTCTCTTCACACAAGGGGGGATGAAGAGTTAAGGACACTGCCTCCCAGCAAGAGGGGGGATGGATGAAAATTGCCTTGTCTGAAAAGTGGCAAATGAGGGGGTGTGGGAGACGGGTGGCTGCAAGGGGCGCCTGTACTACAGCAAGTACACTGCACAGGGACGGACAGCGGCACAACAGAGCATAGGTTACGCAAAAATGCGTGTTGCCCATGGACCACCCCGGGGGTTTATATAGCTGTGGGATACGGGTATGGGCGCTGTGCAAAGCAAGGATGAAAGGACGGTGTACCAGCAAAGGCTATGGATCAGTGGTGGCGTGCATGGCTCAGGGGGAAAGGTACGGTGTCGGTTAACAGGGAAAGGAGTGGTACGCATGTACCTTCTCTGGTGTCAGGGACAGCATGGGTGTCCACATAACGGTACATGTGGACCACACAGTGGGCGGTCGTCCTTTGGTTCTTGTGCGACCACCATCGTACGGGCACCCTGGTAAGTGTGTACGGTCTAAATTTTGGGATGGGGTCCCCAAATTTGGGACGTCGACCTCGATTTTAGCGTTGGACCACCCCGGGGGGGATTTATTTTTGTGCGAGATGTTCTCCTGGTCGTTGGGATGCAGACCATTTGTCAATCGGACGCCCGGTTGTGCATTTATTAAGGTTTAAAGGTCGTCGCTTTTTAACTAAAAATGACTAAAATTTGCGTATAACTTATTCTTCCATTTTCTTCCTCGATGCACGTATGGGTATCTTCGGTGACCCAGAGCCCGAGCACCGTATGGTTAGCACCCTCTAGGATCCTTCCTCGCAGGTCACCTAGCGCTTCACTCATAGGCCGCTTCCTTGGTCCCTCATCCATCGGAAGCTCACCATTTAAATCGAGCCGAGGCTAGTCAAGATCGACCGACCTTGCCACATGAGACATCCTCCATTGACTCTCCGTCTGTTGCAACTTTCACTTAGGTCTTTCACTTAGGTCATCTCATGAGACCATAATCGAGAAGATAGTCAAAATGCTTTCCCAGCATTCTTGAAATAGAACAGTCTTTTAAAAATAGGTTTCATAAATACAGTTTCTAACGAACTCTCACCTTTCCACATTGTTCCACATCATTTCTCATTATTCCACATTCCTCTACATCAATTCACATTGCTTATTCCACATCCAGTCATATCTATTCCCATTTTCCTTCATCCATACTCATCCAATCACACCATATTACATCTCATCACATCTATTCATATCTATCCTCAATACATCATGTCACATCCATCCACATCACATCTCATCCATTCACATCTATCCAGGTCCACATCACATCTCATCCATTCACATCTATCCAGATCCACATCACATCACATCACATTCATCCACATTACATCTCATCCATCCATTCACATCACATCGCATCCATTTATATTCATTCAGATCCACATCTCATCATCACATCATCACATCCATCCACATCACATCTCATCCATTCACATCTCATCACATCACATTCACATCCACTTACATCTCATCACATCACATTCACATCACGTCACATCCATTCACATCTACCCAGATCTGCATCACATCTATTCACATTTACCCAGATCTACATCATATCTAGATTCACATCACGTCACATCCATTCACATCACGTCACATCCATTCACATCTACCCAGATCCGCATCACATCTATTCACATTTACCCAGATCCGCATCATATCTATTCACATCTACCCAGATCCACATCACATCACATTCACATCATATCCACATCACACCTCATCCATTCACATCTCATCACATTCATTCACATCCATCCATTCATTCACATTTATATCTATCCACATCACATCTTATCCATTCACATTTACATCTATTTACATCCATCCACATCTCATCACATCCATTCACATCTCATCACATCCATTCATATCTCATCTCATCCATTTACATCTCATCACATCCAGTCACATCTCATCACATTCATTCACATATCATCATATCACATTCACATCTCGCCGCATCCATTCACATCTCATCACATCCATTCACATCTCATCACATCATATTCACATCCATTTACATCCATTCACATATCATCACATCACATTCACATCTATTTATATCCCATCACATCATATTCACATCCATTCACATATCATCACATCCAATTCACATCCATCACATAACATTCAGTACGGTTTCTCTATTCTCGATATACTGATAGAACTTTTCTAAGTTTCTACCAATTGCTTGGCTTAGTTAAAGGCAACTTTTTCTTGATCCCATTAAATCTAAGTATCAGAGTGTCATTGAAGGTTTAAAAAGGAAAAATGATCCTTATAAGAATTTTATAGTAAAAACTCAAAAAGAGTATTTACCTATTGTGTTTTCATTCCTTACGCTTCATTAATGAGGACTAATTCTAAACTTTCATTTACTTATTGGATCCTTGATCCTCCCAGGGATTCCAGATTCCCTTTTCTAATTAATAATTATCCAAGTTTTCTCGATGGATATTTTCACATTCTCTCTCAAATTTCTCAAAATAAGATATATTCAATATTCTTCTTTTGAATAAAAGATTCATGGGATTTACCAAAATCAATTCTACCCATATTTCTCAATAAAAATGATAATACTCAGAATTCCACTTTTGATAAATACTCATTTTTTTAAATTATGCCAAAAATTCCTCTTTTAATATTTAATTATTTGGATCTCAAATATCATGGGAATTCCTCTTTTTACATCAAAATTCTTATGCATAAAAATAAATTTATCAAAAATTTATCTTTTCTCTTAAATAAATAATTATGCATACATACTAAAAAGTATTCTTTCATGAATATGATAAAAATCATTCTTTTTTCTTACAGTTTCTAAACCTAGAATATGGTAGGAAGTCCTCTTTTAGCATTATGCATAAAAATAAGATATGTATTTTTTTTCTTTAAAAGTTGCCATAGCTTTGCTGCTATAACTGATAATTCTCAATTTTTCTAAAAGAATAAAAGCTTGTAATGAAAATATGGTAGAAACTTCTCTTTTAAACTTGAAATTAGATAAAAATATCACTTTTTTTTAATTAAAAAACCCAACCACACATGTGAAAAATGTGCCTACCTCAAGAGTCTCCCTCTCCTTACCAAGGTGTTAAAAATGCATCATTTCTTCAAATTATCTCATTTTGTTTTACTAATATCTCTTAATTTTTAACTAATAAACCTTGCACTCATTCAACTCTTGATCTTATGTGAGCATTTACTTATTTTTGGGTATTTTCTTTTATTCTTTGGAATTATCTCATCCCAACACTTGGATTAATCCAATTGGTCCATTGGAACCTTAATTGGACCATAATCCAAATTTTTTTAAAAATGTAGACCCTTAGGCTAAGGTCCCTTATACCATTTTCAATTAATTCGTAATGCACATTGGAAAGTTCATTTTGAACTTTTGTTTCAGGGGAATCCATTTTAGACACTACTAGGAGAATTTTTGTATCCAAAGATATCTCAATTTTGAATTACCTCTCTCTAGACATTTTCTCTCAGGCCAAAACAAGATAAAACAAGATCTTTCTTCTATTTCAGAGAGGGGATGATTACAAGAATAGAACACCTTTACATCTCAAAAGATGGAGGGAGGAATCTTAAAATTAGGGTTAGGTCAATAGGCTAGGGCTATGCATATCCCTCTTTATGCACAAGGCTTATGCATAGGGCTGCACATAAGGGCTAGGCTATGCATGGCCCTCTTATGTAGAGCCCTCTTATGCAATAGGGCTTATGTATAGGCCTTTTGCAATAGGGCTTATGCATAGCCCTCTAATGTATAGGGCTTGTGCATAGGCCTTATGCATAAGGGCTTATGCATAAGGCCCTATGCATAGCCTTACGCATAGGGCTTATGCATAGGGCCTTTGCATAGCCTTATGCATAGGGCTTATGCATAGGCCTTATGCAAAGGCTATGCATAGCCCTCTTATGCAAAGGCTATGCATAGCCCTCTTATGCAAAAGGCCTCTTATGCAATAGCCCTCTTTATGTAATATCCCTCTTATGCCATAGCCATCTTTATGCATAGCGTGCTTGTGTAATAGGGCTTATGCATAGCCTTATTATGCAGAAGCCCTATTATGCATAATGAATTAATGTTTTGATTTATTATGATAATCGTTTGTAGGTCTATTCAAGTGGAACGACCTCCAAGGGCATAGGCCATGCATACAGTTCATATGGATTCGGCTAGTAGAGGTAAGCCCTCTTTGTTTATGCTTCTTCTCTTTGTGTTTTTTCACCCTTGGGTGTTAGGGATTAGGTTTAGGTCAAGAGTCGTATGCATACGGCTTATGCAAGGCCGTATGCATAGGCTTATGCATACAGCCTATGCTTAAGGCCTATGCTTAAGGCCTATGCTTAAGGCCTATGCATATGGCTTATGTATACAGCCTATGCATATGTCTTATGCATATGACTTATGCATAAGCTATATGCCATATGCATAGGCCATATACCTATGCATATGCCCTTATGCATAGGCCGTATTCATAGGCCGTATGCATAGGCTGTTTCATACGGCCTATGCATATAGCTTATGCATACGGCCATATACATAGGCCGTATGCCACATGCATAGGCCGTATGCCGTATGCATACGGCCTATGCATATGTCCTTATACATACGGCCTATACATAGGCCATATGCCATATGCATAGGCCTTTACATATGGCTTATGCATACGGCATACGGCTTATGCATACGACCTTATGCATAGGCCATATGTCGTATGCATAGGCCGTATGCCGTATGCATATGTCTTATGCATGCGACCTATGCATACGGCCTTTACATATGGCTTATGCATACTACCTATGCATAGAGATATGGGGCATTGTTATATGCCATCTAGAATGCTTCTTATGTCAGGTTAGGAGTGGTTATCCATGAGTAGGTGGTTATAGTGGAGGGGGAGCCCTCAATCTTCTCACTATCCTTCTCTTGCAACAAAAGAGGAGTTGCCTTGAGCTTTAATAGTGGAGAGTGTGTGGAAAGTCCTCAGAAGCTATCATCCGAAAGGGGCACTGTCCCACCTACTTGTCTAAGCAGTATTGTAGGAGGTCGTAACAATGTCCTAATATTATAGGTTGTATTTTTTTTCTAAGCTTGTGTTGTTTTATCTTGATTGTCTTGACATATGCGAGGTAAGTGGCCTTATTCATTCAACCTCATGTTGTGGACGTTAGCTAGGGTTAGCTGTGTGTGGACACAACACATAGTGTGTGTTGTGTATTATAGATAATGGTTTTATGCATTGTGTGAGAAGGGAGATGGCTTCCCTCTATGGTTAGGGTTTGCAATATACATTAGGGTTTGCTCCTGTGTGTGTGTCTCCTCTCCCTCTACCTGTTTTTCATCATGGTATCAGAGCCTGGTGCTCTCTATTAGGGTTTATGAGTGAGTGAGAGAAGAGGGAGAAGAAGCTGTGAAGAGAAGCTGTGAAGCTTGCCATTGATGCTGTGAAGCTTGGAGTACACTGTGATTTCTATGAGATCTCAGAGCTTGGCCTACCGGGTAAGGACTACTAAACACCCTTGACAAGTGATTCAAGCACAAACAAGGCAAATCAGGGTTGCCCAAAGCAAAAGAAGATTTTGGTTTTTTCAAGCTCTCCATTGAAGCTTGAGTGTGGTGAATGTATGAGGCACATGGATGCAAATCTGACAAAGATCATGTATCTGGCAAATGGGAATGTATTGGCAACTCATGTGCAAGCCCTACAGAATTTGGAGCAAGTATGATGCATTTGAGTGATTGAAAAATTACTGTTTTTGAAGCTCTCACAAAACAGAGAAAAGAGGTCCATTTTTTATGAAATTAAAGCTAGTTTTTTACAAAAATCATGACATTGATGGATTGGGTACATGCCTAGGAGTGTTGGGAATCTTCATGTATAATCAATAGCCATAATATACTCTCCAGATCATCCCTATAGCAGGCGGTGCAGACAACATTGTAGAAACATAGCTTTTTTGTTGAAATCTTGTAAGTGGAGGTCAAATACAAGCTATTTGATAGGTTAACTTCAAAATTGGTTTAGCAAATTTTTGATACACACAAGTGAGAATATTGCTATATGATTGGTTGGAGCAATTATGAATTATGGAGCTAGAAATGAGCTGATTAAACAGGCTGTCTATTGTGATTAGTGAAACAAAGTGTGATTAATCGGCTAATTACTCTCTCATCTTAAACAATTGGTCTAATTCCTATAGGGTACCTTGGACTGCGTATGCCAGTTCATTTTGAATGCAATCAGTTTGATTTTCTACATCAAAAGTGAAGTTTGTTGAGTACTTTGGAGCATCTGGAACACTTATTACTAGTGTGGTTGAGCTAAGGAAGACTTGTTTACAGATTTGGATGTGTACGGAATGTGCATTTGCATTGACCAAATATGTTAGATAACCCAGTACAAATTGTGGGTGAAAATTTGGATAGGAAGAACTTCCAGGCACGGTAGTACAGGATCAAAAGTTTTCTGAAGGGAAAAGGTTTTTGGAATCTTATTACAGGTGCGGAGCCAGAGCCGGAACTACCCCGACAACCTACACAGCAGGTTGTAGCTCATAAGCAATGGTCAGAAAGAGCATACAAAGTTTTGCACTATCTGTCTATATGTATCTCGGATGCTATACTCATACATATACATGATGCTGAGAATCCCAAGGATGCATGGGATACATTGGTAAAGTTGTTTGATACAAACACTAGTTCACAAGTCTCAGTTTACGACAATAGATTCATAATGTGAAATGGAAAGGAAGGAGCATCCATGATTATGTACAAGAGATAAAGAAGTATGCGGATGTATTGGAAATTACCTTGCGTGGTCTTGGCAAGGAGTATAAGTTTTTGATACATCCATCTCGGTTCGGAGTACATGTTTACCAGATTTTGATGAGTTGGTTTCACTCTTGCTTGTTGAGGAAATCAAACTCAGTGATTCTTTTCATGATGCATCTACTAGCCATGATGATAATGGCAGAAATTAGGCTTTCTATTCACAAAGGGGATTTAGAGGCAGGGGAGATTTGTATTACGTGGCCGTGGTAATGGTCGTGGATGGCAGGATAGGTCAACACAATAGAATTTGCAACCTACATATGGTGCTAGAGGTGGTCGTGGATATACACCTCAGAGAGGCAAAGGTAATCTTCGTCGTGGTAGAGGACGTTGGCAAGGCCAACAAACATCTATGCAAAATGTGGAATGCCATTACTATGGGAAATTTGGTCATATGGCACGTGATTGTTTCCGCAAACAAAATGGTTTGAGAGAGGGGGTAGATCACAACATGGTTTGGACATTATGCACAACATGGTGGTGGAAATTATGCAAGTGGTGGAAATTAGACATCAAGCAGTAATGATGGCAGTGCGAATCACTTGTTTGCCATGAAACATGTTGTGGGATCTATGATGATGAATGGAGAAAGTGATGACACTTGGTATATGGACTCTGGATCATCAAACCATATGACTTGTCATGGCGAGCATGGTTTCAATTGGTCAAATGGTGGAAGGGGGTTTACAGGTTCATTTCAAGCATGGTTGCTTCATTGAGGATTTCAAAAATGGATGTAGAGTCATTGCCAAAGGCAAGAAAGAAGGCAAGTTATTTAAGTTGAATGCTGGGATTCTTGAGTTGAAATCAGCCATGTTCTCTAAAAGCCGAAATGTGGTACAAGATATTGACATGAAAAGGATTGGACATGTGAACATACAAAGGTTAAAGAATATGCACGCAAGAGGCATTGTTAGTGGGCTGCCTAGATTCAAGTATGATGGGAATATGATGGGAATATGCATGTTTGTGATGCCTGTCAGTTTGGAAAGTAGGCGAGGTTGCCATTTCCTAGAGAAGGCAACATGAGTAGCAGGCCACTTAAGATAGTTCATAGTGATGTATGGGGTCCTGCACAAAACCCATCCATTAAAGGTAGCTTGTATTATGTGACATCCATTAAAGGCAGCTTGTATTATGTGACATTCATTGATGATTTCAGCAGAATGACTTGGATTTACTTTCTTAGAGAGAAAAGTAGTGTTGGAAAGTTTATGGACTTCAAAGCTTTTGCAGAGAAGCAATATGGCTCTTGGATAAAATGTTTGAGGACAGATGGAGGTGGTGAATACACCTCACATGCTTTTGAGCATTTCTTGAGAAAGCATGGCATAAGAAGACAGTTAACTTGCAGGTATACACCTCAGCAAAATGGTGTTGTTGAGAGAAATAATAGAGTCATTTGTGATGTGGCCAGGGCAATGCTCAATGAAAAGAGCATGCCAGACTATTATTGGGCAGAAGCGTGTGCCACTGCTGTGTATGTACTTAATAAGACACCCACAACAGCCATACATGGAAGTACGCCAGAGATGCGGCTTACAGGTTTTAGGCCAGACATTGGACACCTCAAAGTGTTTGGTTGCATAGCTTATGTACATGTGCCTAGCAACGAGAGAAGGAGGAAGTTGGATCCAAAGGCAGAAAAGTGTGTGTTTGTTGGTTATGCACAGGATCACAAGGCATATAAATGTTACAATCCACAAACTAGGCAAGTGGTTATCTCACGAGATGTGGTGTTTGATGAACTTGCTAGTTGGTACAAAGCAAAGGATGAGGGTGTCATTGATTCCCTTGATGCTGATGTGCATGTGAACTTGCCCCATAAGAAAGTTCTATTTCTATGTCTGGGCCAGCAGAGTCTGAGAGTAGCACTATACGTCCATGGTCAGGACGCTTGAAACATGAGAGTGTGAGCACTGGGAATAGTGCTATGGATAAAGGGAAAAAGAAGGTTGAAGGAATTGGCATTACAGTTTATGAGTCGTCAAGTTCAGAGAGTTTGGATGAGGAACTTGGCATACCAGTTTTACGCACACCTGGTGCAAGGTAGGATAGATATGTGCATAAATAAATAAAATAATTCTAACTAAGTCCATGAGATCCATTTCACGACGTGAACGGTATGTGCACTTTCACGAGCGTGAAACAAGTTGGAGGGAAAACAAATTCTATGAAACCCCATTTCACATCCTGAAAGCCTGCACTTTCACGGGTGTGAAACCTTCAACTTTCATGCCGTGAAATGGTCTGTGTAAAAAAATAAATCTAATTAAGTCTATGAAATGCATTTCACAACTTGAACGGTACCTGCACTTTCATTTGTATGAAACAGGTCGAGGGGGAGAAAACAAAATCCTTGAAAACCCATTTCATGTCGTGAAACCCTGCACTTTCACAAGAGTGAAACCCTGCACTTTCACAAGAGTGAAACCTTGAACTTTCACATCATAAAAGAGTCTGTGTGAAATAATAAATCTACTTAAGTCCATGAGATCCAGTTCACGGTGTGAACGGTACTTGCACTCTCATGGTCATGAAATAGGTCAGGGGAGGGGGGGGACTAAATCCGTGAAACTCCATTTCATGGTGTGAACGGTACTTGCACTGTCATGGGCATGAAACCCTAAATTTTCAAGTCGTGAAACGGTCGACATAAAAAATAATAATAAACCTAATTAAGTCCATAAGATCCATTTCACGACATGAACAATACATGTACTTTGAGACGAGTGTGAAACAGGTGCAAGGGAAAAAATTTTCCATGAAATCCCATTTCACCTCATGAATGGTATCTTCACTTTCATGGGCGTGAAACATGTCTAGGGGGGAAGAAAATAAATCCGTGAAACCCAACACTTTCATGTGGCAACAAGAAACCCTGAACATTCACATCGTGCAATGGTCCACGTAAAAAGTATAATAAATCTAATTAAGTTCATGAGATCCATTTCACTACATGAACGGTAGACATGAAATAGGTCTAGGGGGCAAAAACGTTTTTCTGTGAAACCCCATTTCACGTTGTAAAACTCTGCAATTTCAAGGGCGTGAAACATTGAACTTTCACATCGTGAAACGGATCACATAAAAAAATAAATCTAATTCAGTCTGTGAGATCCATTTCACAACGTGAACGATACCTGCACTTTCATGGGTGTGAAATAGGACCAAAGGGAAAAAAATTTCAAATAAATTAAATAGTGAAACCCAATTTCATGTCGTGAAAACTTGCACTTTCATGGGTGTGAAACCCTGACCTTTGCCATCATTAGATGGTGCGCGTAAAAAAAAATCTGATTAAGTATGTGAGATCCATTTCACAGCGTAACGATACCTCAACTTTCACGAGCATGAAATGGGCACTTTCACGAGCATGAAACCCTAAACTTTCACGTCGTGAAACCCTACACTTTCACGAGCATGAAACCCTAAACTTTCACGTCGTGAAACCCTACACTTTCACGAGCATGAAACCCTAAACTTTCACATCGTGAAATGGTCTATGTAAGAAAATCTAATTAAGGCCGTGAGATCCATGTCACATTTTGAACGATAGCAGCTACACTTTCACGGGCATGAGATAGGTCCACGGGCAAAAAACAATCCGTGAAACTCCATTTCATGTCATGAAACCTTGCACTTTCACACGGGGGTGACATCGTAAAACGGTCGACGTAAAAAACTAAAATAAATCTAATTAAGTCCGTGAGATCCATTTTACGACAAGAACAGTACCTGCACTTTCATGGGCATGAAACAGGTCCAAGGGAAAAAACAATCTGTGAAACCCCATTTCACTTCCTGAAACCCTGCACTTTCACAGGCATGAAACCATGAACCTTCATGTCGTGAAATGGTCAGCGAAAAAAAAAATCTAGTTAAGTCAGTGAGATCCCTTTCACGGAGTGAACAGTACCTGCACTTTCACGGGCATGAAATAGGCCTAGGGAGGGAACAATCCATGAAACCCCATTTCACATCGTGAAACATTACACTTTCATGGGAGTGAAACCCTAAACTTTCACGTTGTGAAATGGTCCACGTAAAAAAATCTAATAAGTCCATGAGATCCATGTTATGGCGTGAATGATACCTAAGACACCTTGAACTAGGGATGCAAAGGCAAATCTAGTGAACAAGACCCTACATTCCAATAGAAAAAGGACCACTAGGAGGAGAAAGAACCGCAACAAGCAAACTAAGAGTGCATCCACTAGTTCTCAAGAAGTCTCTAAACAAAACATAAAGGATCAAGCTTTTACATCCCAAGAAGTGCATGAGGAGCATCAACCCCAACCTGGGCCTAGTGCTAAACAAGATGAGGCTATTACAACCGAGGATAGTTCAAGGGGGTTCTGTTTTTGTGGATAAGGTGAACGAGACTCTAGATGCCATCATTGATGCTCATAGAAGTCGCATTGCAGCTTTATCTGAGCTACCCAAGAATACCCAAACCCTCGTGATGAGGAGAAGATCAATCTAGCTGTACATCAGCAACTCATTAGGGAAGCTCAATCAATACTTGAGGGCCCACCTCCACCTATCCCTCGGGGCCCCACTTCTATTAAGCCAACATTAGAAACCATACCAGAAGTGTCATCAAGTTGGGAAATGAAAAGTGAGCTGATCTCACAAGCTCATAGCGAGAAGTCTGCACCAATTGACACCCCATTGAAAGAAGGCATTCTGCCACCACCTAGTCTTGCCTTCCTATGCAATGATGAAGTTATTGATGCTAATGAGGACATGGCAAATGAGATGTGGGCAGCAGTTCATCAGAAAGTTAATGAGAATATGTCCTCTATTATTTCACCTCCATTCTCTGAAGTGGATTTTACCAGGGACACAAAAAACAACTTTAGACGCCCAAGCATCCAGGAGGAGGTTTAAACAATTGTTTCTCCTAGAAGTAAGCATACAATGAAAACCTTACCATCTTATTTGGGAGAATATGAGAACTGTTCTCAAACCTTGAGGATACTCCCCATGCATAGAAGGTTGGCAAAGGAGATGGATCACAATCAAGACCCCAAAATTTTTTCTCGTGGCCCTTCATTATGGCACCCTATAATTTTTTCAAGCATAAATGCACGTGTTCTCATTCTAGTCTCTCCCAGAAACACATTATTGCCACATGTTTGTCAGAGCAGATATTGCTACAAAAGGATCACCATCAATGTACTATACACCCTGAGACAAAGCATGTTATGCCAGTTCCTATCAACAAAGTAGGAAAATTTTGTGAGGACGATAAGGGAAACGCTACCCTCCCATTAGAAGTGCGAAAAGTAGCTTCAACTACAATACTTGATAGTGGTGCAAGAGTGGGCATTGTGACAAGGTCCATTTGGGAAAAGTGGGGCAAACCAGCTATTAGGAGTACAAGGATGCGCTTGCAGCTAGCAGATGGAAGCTTAGAACATCCCATTGGGCTGCTAGAGAACATATTGGTCACCACATGTGGGATTGAATATGAGCACACATTTGCAGTAGTGGATTTTGGAAAGCATCCAAACTATGAAGTGATATTGGGTAGATCATTCATGCGACAATTTCAAATGATTAAAGATTGGGGATACAATTATTTGTACCTCCGACATGATGGTCATCACACAAGGGTCAACCTAAAGAATCACTCATATCGTGATGTAACAAGGTCTCCAATAGATGAGTTTGATTCTGCTTCATTTGAGGGCTCAAGAGTTACATTGTCAGATGGGCGAGAAGATCTCTGGATGTGTGGAGCCTCATGTAAGGATTTCAACACCGAGAGACTTAAGGGTAATCGAAGTGTATCAGATGAGGCATATATTCCACAACCCTTCCCTGAGCACTTAATTGATCCCCTAGAATGGAGTCATGTCCTTGCAACATTATCGACTTGTGCTTTACCTAAGCCAATTCAATTTTGTGACTCAAATGGATATGACATTATTCCTATACGAATGGTACAACCACGTGACCTTCTAGATGATTTGTACTATGGGGATGCATCCACAGCGCTGCATGTAGAGGAAGTCTCAATGGAGGATTTAACATTCGAATCTGCTACTAATGATGCTGATAAGGAAGATGGATGGGACTCTAATTTTGATGATGATGTGATAATCCCCGAGGAAGAGTTAGGAAAGGCACGCCTACTCTTGAGAGGAAGGGAGGTTCAAATAGAGATCCCTCGAAGCCGACCTAAACGTAAATGCTGTAAGAGCCATAAGAGAATCCATAAACAAGATGAGAGGGAACGACATGAGAGAATACAAAAAGAAAACGAGGAGTTTAAGAATGAACACTCTCGACCACCACCTCACTTCTCAGGAAATAATGGATATCTATACTATGTCCAAGCACAAGATAGTATCAAAGACCAAGTAAAACGATAAGATGGATTCCAACCAGGAGAAAAGCTAAAAATTGTTTGTAAAAATTGCAAAAAAACAAAGAGACCAAAACAAAAACTCAAGTCTCAAATAGATTCAAAAGAGAGTGTCGGAAGCGCAAAGATAAAGGTTGAACGAAAAACTCTAGTGCAAGATTGCAAAAGAGAGCTCAAAACTGCATGGTCTTCAATTAGTGATGACTCAAGTGGACAAGAACAAGGTCTCAATGTTCCCCCCAACTTCACACAATACACTCTTCAAGATCGGAAGATTATTCTTTCACAACCCATGCAACAAAAGCCAAGCATGCCAGGGGTTTCATATGATGGTCTAGAAGATGCAAAAAAAAATTGATATCGCTGAGCCAAGAGAAGAGCCTCACTATGTGTGGATTGCCCCCCACAGACTTGTCCTTAGATGAGGAGAAGTTATTAATTCAAACAATAAAGGAGTATTGCGATGTTTTTGCTTGGAGTTATAAAGACCTCAAAGGAGTTGATCCAAGCATATGTCAGCATACAATTCCATTGCGAGAGGATGCAAAGCCTTCCAAGCAACATCCTTATACTTACAATGAGAATTTTGCACAAAAGATAAAAGAAGAAATAGACAAGCTCTTAGAGGCAAAATTTATCTATGAGATTGAACACACACTGAATGGGTCTCCCCTATTGTAGTGGTGCCCAAGAAAAATGGAAAACTTCGAGTATGTGTAAGCCTCAAGAAGGTAAATGCAGCTACTTTACATGTTCATTATCCTATTCCAATCACGGATCATGTTTTGGAACGTGTTGCAGGGAAAAAGGCATATAGTTTCTTGGATGGATTCTCTGGTTACAATCAAGTGTCAATTGATCCTAAGGATCAACACAAGACAGCCTTTGCTACTAAAGATGGCATCTTTGCCTATCGTGTTATGCCATTTGGTCTAACAAATGCACCTGCTCTGCAACCTTTCAGCGGTTAATGAGTCATGTATTCAAGGAGTACCTTAGGCTATTTCTTGAGATCTTCATGGATGATTTAGTTCACTCACAAGAGCATGATGACCATATAGAACACCTCGGACTTGTGTTTCAAAAGTGTCAAGTTTATCGTATATGTTTGAATCCTGACAAGTGAAAATTCATGGTAAGACAAGGGAAGATTTTGGGCCATATTGTTTCTCGCAATGGTATTTCAACAGATATGGATAAAATTGATGTCATTATCTCATTACCTCGGCCTATCAACCCTAAAGGGGTACAAATATTCATGGGACATTGTGGCTATTATCGTCGATTCATCTACATGTACGCTGTCCTAGCCAAACCATTATATGCTCTTCTTATAGAGTTTAATTGGACTAACGAGTGTGAGGAATCCTTTGAAAAGTTGAAGCAAGCATTAGTGTCTACACCCATCTTACGGGCACCAGATTGGAACCAAATCTTTCATGTCCATATTGATGCTTCAAACTTTGCAATTGGATGTATTTTGGCTCAATCGGGAGAACATAATAAGGATTTCCCAATCTCATATACTAGTCGACAGTTGAACAATGCTGAGAAGAATTATACCACAACAGAAAGAGAAGGTTTTTCCATGATATATGCAGTGAAAAAGTTTCGCCATTACCTTTTGGCAAACAAATTTATATTTTTTGAGCACTGCTATATTTGGTGAATAAGCCTTGTGCAACTGGAAGGATTGTGAGGTGGTTTGTTATTCTTCTTGAGTTTGATTTTGAAGTGGCAGTCCGAAAAGGAACAGCTCATCTTAGGGCAGATCATTTGTCTCGAATCACCTCTGGAGAAGCTCCTGTGGGTGTGGATGATGATATGTTAGATTCAACACTTTTCCTTGTAGAGACAGCTCCTAAATGGTCTAAACCCATCTTAGAAATTTTGACAAGTGGGCAGATACAACTAGCCGGTCCTGATGTGGACCTATGGCGACCATTCAAGTTAATCTCAGGGAGATTATATCGTGAGGGTAATGATGGAGTGTTGCTTCTTATACCTAACCCTGACCAATATGAGGAGATCTTGGAATGGGCACATGAGGGTATTGGTGGAATCCATGCATCAGCTACTACTTGTGTGCAACGTATAACTCAAGATGGGCAATGGTGGCCTACCATGCACGCGGATGCTGAAAAATTTGTTCGTAATTGTGCTTCATGTCATATTCAACAACCAATTCATAATGTCACATTATTCCAAATTTCAACTACACCAAGTTGGAGTAAGTATATTGTGGACTATCTTCAGCATGGTCATACTAATCGAACAATTCCTAAATATCGAAAGAGTGCTATTGAAGTTGAAGCGGCCAACTATATGTTGATAGAGGGCCAACTCTACAAGAGGGGCAAGGATGGCAACTTGCGCATGTGTGTATGTGAAGCTGACTACTTGAAAATCTTGACTCATGCACATGCAGGTGTTGGGGGTGGACACTTTTCAGGCAATACCACAGCTAAGTTGATTAGGTGGTCTGGGCTTTGGTGGCCAACCTTACAAATGGATGCCGAAGAATATGTAAAACGTTGTGATGATTGTCAAAGGGCCAAACCTCCCATCACAAAGGACAATATGCAATTGCGGCCTATGTTAAGCACACGTGCTTTTACTAAATGGGATATTGATTTTGTCGGTCCCATTAAACCCCCAGCTCGTCACACGCATGCCAAATATATTATAGTCGCAAAACTGACTATTTGACCAAATGGGTAGAGGCAAAGGCTATAGTCAAAAATGATGCCAGAACCACAGCCAAGTTCCTGTATGAGTACGTGTTTACACGCTATGGCTTACCTATTGAAATCGTTAGTGATCAAGGTGTGCACTTTGTGAATGAGGTCATAGAGTTTTTACTTCAAGAATTTATGGTAATTCACAAGCGTTCTGCACCCTATCATCCCCAGACCAATGGTCAAGCTGACAGTACTAACAAGATTCTCTGCACAACACTCACAAAGATTGTTGAGGGACATAGGACTGATTGGGAGCAAAAGTTGCACTCAGTTCTTTTTGGGCATATAGAATAGCCTATAAAACATCTGTGGGCGCAACCCCATTTAAGCTTGCTTTTGGGCTAGATGCAATTCTTCCCATTGAATTTCTTGTACCTACCCTACGAGTTGCTAAACAATTGGACTAGATTGGTCATGAGCTTTCTCAACGCATTGATGAATTGGAAAAGCTTAATGAGACCCGCTTATTGGTAGTAATGGGGATGTATGCCGAGAAGAGGAGACAAAAGCAATGGTATGATCGAAATGTAACAACTGGCCGATTCAAAAAAGGGGACCTTGTGCTCTTGTACACACTTAAAAAGCATAAGAAAAAGCTAAAGAAACGTGGCCTAGGACCATTTGTGATTAATGAGCTTACTCCTAGTGGTGCAGTGCGTTTAGAGACACTAGAAGGTGAGCAAATGCCTAACTACATTAATGGAAGTCATCTCAAGAAATACAATGAACCATTAACTGAAGTCATGCTTCAACAAATGCATACTGCCCACACACGGAAAGAAGCACATGAGCTACTTAAACGTCAGGCTCAAGAAGAAGCTAAAGCTAGAGTTGCAAAAGCCAAGGAGCATCGCAAAGGCTTGTGTGTTGACCTTACAGTTGGCTACTGATGAACAATATGTCGATCCTTTCAATATTCACGTGTGTCTTCATCTTCATGAGACTACCTACTTTGTCTCTGCCTTAATTGACTCTGGTGTGCAGATTATAATGTTCTCTCATTTGACACATGTGTAGCCTTGGGACAACCAACACTTGTGCACATTCCTATTGACTTACGAAGCTTCTCAGGTGAAGATAACCCTATAGAGGAAAAATGTGTCATTATGATATCCATTCAGGGTCACTAGATGTCAATTTCCTTTTATGTGGCTAGTAAGTCCAAGGCAATGTGGTAGAGGTTGTTCTTGGTCGATCATGGTTAAGTGCTACCAATTGTTCATTAGATTGGAAGAATAGACAATACAAATTGCAAATTGATTCTGATTGCATCTTGGGATCTGCTGCTCCACGAGTTTTATCATGTCAAAAGGGTGGTCGCTCTACCTTACACAACCCACTTTCAACATCTGCTCTTCAAGCTCCAAGATAAATGATGTGGATAATCGATGAGTCCTCAAGTGAGGGCCATGGCTGGCATGTTCCAACTACTCTAGTCACTGCTCAAAGAAGGCCAGGCAAGAAGGAACTGTCAATTCGGCTACCCAAAGATGCACACAAACTTGTACAATCTAGCCTAGTTGTTGCTAAACCTCCTAAAAAGCATATCTTTTCCAAGCCTAAGCCTCAGATTATTACTCATTGGGTCCCAAAGTATGTTCTTAAAGCACAAGGCTATCATGAGGGTGCAACAGCACTTTGGCTTCCCAAATGCCATGGTTTTCTAGAGCCAGAAGAGTGTATCAATAAGATTCCAAAAGCCACTCTTGGTTTTTCATATCAGTGGGTGCAAAGGAAACCAACACAACCACTTGAAGATAGGATAGGTGGTTGTGATAGCACCTACAAATCTCCTTGTGTTGACCTTCCCCAAACATGTATTGAATCGCCAGTTGTTCCAACTTCTCCTTGTTACACACTTCCACCATCAACTTGTGTACCTAAGACAAATCCAACTTTACATGAGTCTCCTTTGAGCATAGATTCTAGCACTTCACTGCCTAAATCCTCTTATCTGGCTTAAATTCCTCGACAATTACTATCCTTCCCACCTCTTAAGAAGGACATACCCAAAACCAAAGGTAAGGCATTAACACTACAATTGAAGCTCTTTGGTAGCTCAGTTTTTGAATAGTCTCACTTTTACTAATGTGGTTCCTTATGCCTTTACAGGATTGTGTTCTTTTTTAGATGATCTTATCTACATTGTTTTTGATAGGGATTGTAATGATGGATATGAGTGTATAAAGTTTGAAGTTTCTAAAATTCATTGTTCTACGCCCAGATAGCTCCTGATGGATACTTGGCAAGATACATGTCCACCATGCATTGACCCTGATAGTACTCAACCTGAACATTGCGGGGGTTATAGTGCTCCTCCTTTTCAAACTCATTCTAGGTACTTTTATGCTCCCTTAGGTGAAATTTGCTATGGGCATCACTTTGTCACTTTATTCTTGTTGAGATTCAAGCTCGATGTCAGTGTGAGCCAGCTATGCTATGTGCTGGCAGATTAGGTAGGAACATGTGTGAGACATAAATGACCGCGTGTCCAGCTGGTCATAGTGTGTGTGGACATTACATTAGGTTTACTTTGTAGTGTGGACATAACACTATGTTGTGTTCTCCTTTGTGTGTGTGAGAGAGATGGTGACTATGGCTTCTCTCCTTCTTTATGGTTGATGATTATGGATTAGGGTTTGCTTCTCTTGTGTGTGTTACATCCTGCTTCTGTTTTTTATCATGGTATCAGAGCCAAGAGCTCATTAGCTGAGTTGTGAGAGTGAGTGAGAGAAGAGAGAAGAAGAAGAAAAAGCTGTGAAGGAAGCCATTGGAGCTTGGAGCAAAGGAAAAGCTGTGGAGCACACACCGGCATCAGATCTGAGAGCTAAGGACCATTGGTGAGTGTAGCAAGACCCACTCTGCGGATTGCAGGTACCAAAGAGCAAGTTAAGTGAAGATTGAAGGGCACAAAGCAAAGGAAAAATTCTGGTTTTTTTCTCTAAGCTTTCATGGAAAGCTTGAAGTGAATGTATACTCTTGGCAAATGTATACACAAAGGCACATGTATTTTGGCTTGGAAATGCATTAACAAAGTGGGGCACAAGCAACATACAGAATCTTGAAGCAGATTGATGCATACAGATTTGATTAAAATCAAGAGAAAGTGAATTTATGTAAAAGTTTCTGGTTTTTCACAAAACCAGTGGACATACCCCCCGTGGAGGATCAATTGCAAGAGCTAGAGGCAAAATTGAGCTAAACCCTTCATACCCAAGGTAGATTAGGTCATTGCTAACAAGCCTATCAAGTCAATTGAGATTTTCCCTCTCTCTACAGCCCACAACAGCAGGCGGCGTTTTTCTGTGCAGATTTCTGAAGAATTTGATTAGATTTCATCTAATTCACTCATTTGGTCACCAAAGTGAATGCTTTAAAGCTTGGGGAGTTTAGCAAAGACATTGCTAAGGACTTGTGATGCTTGGTTGCAGCTCATTTCATGGATTTGGAGCTCATTGAAGTGATTTATCAGAGGTGTGCAGGTTTGCAGAAATTCTGTCCAGAAACAGAGCATTTTTAATCAAAGCATTAATCTTTGTCTATATCAAATTGGCCTAATTCCTTTGGTACAAGTAAAGTCCTATGAGTTGCTAAACTTTTGAATCAAAAAGTTTTGGATTTGGAGAAGATTTGAAGGAGATAGAGCAATTTTAGTGAGAGGTGGTACCTGACAGGTGCAGAAAAATTCAAACCAGAGGTTACAAAACTTGGTGGTTCTCATTCCCCTTGAAGAATTGGATCAAACCCTTCTAGGATATGTTGGAGCAATGTGTTGGGAAGCTAATGCAAGTTGAATCATTGCATTTGGACAAGATTTGAAGGATTTAGAGCATAATCTTGACTGGTTACTGGCGAGAATTTACTGGCAAAAAAAAAACCAGAAAATTTTTTGTGAAGGAGTTTCATTTGATTTCAACTTTAATCGAGTGTACATTGTTGGTGAACCATTGTGGGATGTTAATGCACACAATTTGCAAGCATTTGATGTGATTTGAAGAGATTTGGAGCATTAAAGGTACTTCGTACATTGTGATCGAAAGGGTACATCTACTCTATTTTTTTGCAACAATGGGAGATGGTCCGATACAGATTGTTGGAGAGAAGCTTGATCGCACTAACTTTCAAGTATGGAAGTTTCGAATGAAGAGTTTTTTGAAAGGCAAAGGGTTGTGGAGTCTTGTCTCGGAGGAAGACCTGGAGCCATACCTACCTCCTCAACCAAATAATGCTCAGTTACTGGCTCACAAGCAATGGGTAGAGCGGTCCTCGAAGGTGTTGCATTATTTTTCAATATGTGTAACAGATGCCTTGCTTATTCACATCCAAGATGCAGATACACCGAAAGAAGCATGGGGTATCTTGTGCAGAATGTATGAGACAGACACTGGTGCCAGGAAGATACAACTAAAGCAACAGATTCACAGTGTAACACGAAGGAATCGGAGTATACATGAGTATGTTCAGGAAATCAAGGGTTATGCTGATTCCTTGTCATCAATCCATGCCCCAATGGATGATGATGATTTGGTTGCACTCACGTTGCGTGGTTTAGGCAAAGAATACAAATCTTTTGACACTTCCATCTCAGTAAGGTTGGGAGGAATGCCAGACTTTAATGAGCTTGTGTCATTGCTCATTGTGGAAGAATTGAAGCTTGGCCTTGGTGGTATGAGTGTTACATGTGGTGCATCCTCGTCAAGCAATGATGAACATGCAAGAAATCAAGCTTTTTACTCATCTAGAGGCTTTCGAGGCAGGGGGAGATTCGCATCACGTGGACGTGGTGGTAATGGTCGTGGATGGCAGGATAGGCCTCCATAGCAGAATTTTCAGCCTTCATATGGTGCTCGAGGTGGTCGTGGTTATGCACCTCAGCGAGGCAGAGGTAACCCCCGTGGACGAGGACGTTGGCAAGGCCAACAAAATTCTATGCAAGATGTGGAATGCCATTATTGTGGCAAATATGGTCATATGGCGAGAGATTGCTTTCGCAAACAGAATGATTTGAGAGGGGGAAGAGCACAACGTGGTGGTCATTATGGTGGAAACTATGCACAACATGGTGGCAACTATGCATCAAGTAGCAATGATGGAACTGCAAATCATTTGTTTGCCATGAAGCATGTTGTGGGTTCTATGACAACAAATGCTGAGAATGATGATACATGGTACATGGACTCAGGAGCATCAAACCATATGACATGTCATGGAGAATGGTTTGAGCACATGAAGCCGATGGATGTCAAAGGCTATGTGGAAACAGGTGATGATACCCAGCATGTCATTACACATGTTGGAAGTGTACCATTGGTCATGCATAATGGTCAGACAAAGTCTATGTCAGATGTGCTGTATGTGCCTTCGATCACTAAAAGCTTGGCCTCAGTTGGTCAAATGGTAGAACATGGATTACAGGTTAGATTCAATGAGCATGGATGCTTCGTTGAAGACTTTAAACATGGATGTAGAGTGATTGCTAAAGGCAAGAAAGAAGGAAGACTGTTTAAGCTGGATGCTGGAATTCCAGAGCTAAAATCAGCCATGTTCTCAAAGAGCAGGAATGTGGTACAGGATATTGATATGTGGCACAAGAGGATTGGCCATGTAAATATACAGAGATTAAAGAACATGCAAACAAGAGGCATAGTCAATGGATTGCCTAGGTTCAAATATGATGGACATATGCATGTTTGTGAAGCCTGTCAGTTTGGGAAGCAGGCAAGATTGAGATTTCCTAGAGAAGGAAATATGAGTAACAGGCCACTTGAGATCGTACAGTGATGTATGGGGTCCTGCACAAAACCCATCTATCAAAGGCAGTCTATACTATGTTACATTCATTGATGACTTTAGCAGGATGACATGGATATATTTTCTCAAAGAGAAGAGTGAAGTATTGGAAAAATTCATGGATTTCAAAGCTTTTGCAGAAAAGCAGTATGGCTGTTGGATTAAATGTCTGAGGACAGATGGAGGTGGTGAATACACCTCAAAGGCCTTTGAGCATTTCTTGAGGAAGCATGGAATAAGGAGACAATTGACATGCAGGTATACACCTCAGCAGAATGGTGTGGCTGAGAGGAAGAATAGAGTTATATGTGAAGTGGCAAGGGCGATGCTTAATGAAAAGAGCATGCTAGATTACTATTGGGCAGAAGCATGTGCTACTGCAGTTTATATATTGAACAAAACACCTACAGCAGCCATTCATGGAAGCACGCCAGAGATGCGACTCACAGGTTATAGGCCAGACATTGGACATCTTAAAGTCTTTGGATGTGTAGCTTATGTTCATGTGCCTGATGAAAGAAGACGGAAATTGGATCCTAAGGCAGAGAAATGTGTATTTGTTGGATATGCACAGGATCGCAAAGCTTACAAATGCTATAACCCTCAAACTAGACAAGTAGTCATCTCACGAGATGTTGTATTCGATGAGCTTGCTAGTTGGTATAAAGCCAAAGATGAGGGAGTCATTGACACACTTGAGGCTAATGTGCCTGTGAACTTGCCATCACAAGCAAGTTCTAGTTCTACTACTATGTCTGGGCCAGCAGCAGAAGCTGAGAGTAGTAGCAGTGTACGTCCATGGTCAGGACGTCTGAGACATGAGAGTGTGAGCACTGGGAGTAGTGCTATGGATAAAGGCAAGAAGAAAGTCGAGGGAATTGGGATCACAGGTTATGAGTCCTCTAGCTCAGAGAGTTTGGATGAGGAGCTAGGGATACCTGTTGTACGCACACCTGGTGTTAGGCAGGACAGATATGTGCCACCACATGCTCGAGTTACAGGTGTACAGAGTGACCCGCATGCATTGCGGAGATCCCAGAGGGTCAGATATCCTGTTGACAGGTTGACATACAGAGATTTTGCTATGCACTATGCATACATGACATCTATGGTGAAGCATGTGGAACCTACATGCTATACAGAGGCTGTTGGAGAGCATGTATGGGAAAAAGCAATGGATGTGGAAATGGACGCATTGGTCCATAATGATACATGGGACTTGGTTGCACTACCAAAGGATAAGAATGTTATTGGATGTAAATGGGTTTACAAAGTGAAGTGCAAATCTGATGGTTCTATTGAAAGACATAAGGCAAGATTGGTAGCAAAGGGTTATGCACAGACCCATGGATTGGATTATGATGAGACGTTTAGCCCAGTGGCTAAGATGGGCACAGTGAGAGCAGTCATTGCTATGGCTGCAGCTAATGGCTGGGAAATGCATCAAATGGATGTTAAGAATGCATTTCTGAATGGAGATTTACAAGAGGAAGTATACATGGCACAGCCAGAAGGGTATGTACACCCTAGATATCCCACTCACGTATGCAGGTTGAAAAAGGCATTGTATGGTCTAAAGCAAGCACCTCGTGCTTGGAGTGATAAGATGAGCAGATATCTTATCTCACTTGGTTTTCAGACTTCTACAGCAGATTCTTCACTGTATGTGAAGAAGACACAGCATGGGATTGTTTTACTAGTCATCTATGTGGATGACTTGATTATCACAGGTGATCATAGTGCAGATGTGATGCATGTCAAGAAAGCTTTGAGTGGGCAATTTGACATGAAAGATCTTGGTGAATTGAGATACTTCCTTGGCATTGAAGTGGTGAAAGATCATGGAGGTACTTGGTTAGTACAGCGCCAATATGCCTTGGATATGTTGGCAAAGTATGGCATGACAGGGTGTAAGCCTATGAGTACACCATTGGAGCAAAATGTGAAATTGCGGGCCGATTATGGCGAGGAATTGGATGATCCTTCTATGTACAGGAAGATGGTTGGTAGTCTCATATACATGACTATCACACGCCCAGATTTGAGTTATGCAGTGGGGCTAGTGAGCCAGTTTATGCAGAGCCCCAGGAAACCACATTTGGATGCAGTGAGACACATCATGACATATGTGAAAACCACAGCACATTATGGTTTATTCTATGAGAGTGGTAAAAGCTTGGACATACATGGCTACACAGATGCTGATTGGGCAGGTAGCGCATATGACAGGAGGTCTACTAGTGGATATGCTTTTACACTTGGCAGTGCTGTGGTGAGTTGGAGTAGCAAAAAGCAACCTACAGCTGCTTTATCCAGTACAGAGGCTGAGTACAGAGGTGCAGCCATTGCTACTTGTGAGGCTATATGGTTAAAGAGTCTTTTGGCAGATTTATGTGAGCCTCTTGATGGCAAAGTTGTCATACATTGTGACAACATGAGCAGTATGCAGTTGGCAAAGAATCCAGTATTTCATGCGAGGACCAAACACATAGAGGTCCATTATCACTTTGTCAGAGAAAAGGTGCTGGATGGTACAGTTGATCTTCACTATGTGAAGACTGATGAGCAGGTGGCTGATATCTTCACGAAGCCACTTAGCAGGGAGAAGTTTGAGTACTTCCGGACTATGTTGGGAGTACATGGGATGAGCTTGAGGGGGAGTGTTGAGAGTGTTGATATCCCAAGCTCATCTACATCTTCATCGGCAGTACATCATGAGCTTGAGAGGGGCTGTTGAGATTCAAGCTCGATGTCAGTGTGAGCCAGCTATGCTATGTGCTGGCAGATTAGGTAGGAACATGTGTGAGACATAAATGACCGCGTGTCCAGCTGGTCATAGTGTGTGTGGACATTACATTAGGTTTACTTTGTAGTGTGGACATAACACTATGTTGTGTTCTCCTTTGTGTGTGTGAGAGAGATGGTGACTATGGCTTCTCTCCTTCTTTATGGTTGATGATTATGGATTAGGGTTTGCTTCTCTTGTGTGTGTTACATCCTGCTTCTGTTTTTTATCAATTCTATCAACAGCATCATCCATTTCCACATTGTCAAGAGTGTGCATGACTCGTATTAGGGGAAGCTTCACACATTTGTTGGCTATGCCGCTCTTACTTTCGACGATATGGCATGGGCTTAATGAAACAAATTGTGGGAATTACACCCCAACGCCATAACCTTCTTGATATGAGAGTACCAGACCAAGGACCAAATCAACGTAGATTACTTGAGGAGGTTCAAGCACAACAATGGAGGGATACATGCATAAATGACTTGCAAAAACCACCTATCTTGCAAAGCCCTTCTTCCCCCAGCCTCAACATGTCAATTTTGGATCACTATGAGCACCTATATTGAGCAATTCCAAAATTGGCATTGTCTGCTTAACCTTCCCATAGAACCAATGCCATATTTTAGCGGGGAAGCACTCCTTCCTCTACCACCTTCTCCAGAGGTCGGCTTTTGTATAGGGTTGTCCTTGCATCCTAAAGTGATTTGATACCATCTTTCCAGCAGAAGTGGACACAGATCCACCGCCAGTGCAAGGGTAAGCTCATCAACTCCACAATAAGATCAACAAGCCAGGGCACTTTTCTCCCACTGGGTTTTTCCCCTCGGCTGTATTCAGTGATTGGCACCAATAACAAATTTTATTCTTTTCTTTTCTTGTTTGTTAATAAGACATTTTGCAGAGATCTTGGCTAAACAAGAGCATACAAACACGTTCCAACAGTCCACCTACCGTGCACACAAATTAGGAAGGGGGGAGACATGCAATGCCTACAAAGAGCAAAGAGAAGCAATCTGCACATCAGCAATGCATCAAGACAAATGCGCAACATCAACCAGCACTACAATAGGTGTATTCAAATCGTAATCTTTTGTTCTAAACATGCAATGCCTACAAAGAGCAAAGAGCAAAGAGAAGCAATCTGCACATCAGCAATGCATCAAGACAAACGCGCAACATCAACCAGTACTACAACAGGTGTATTCAAATCATAATCTTTTGTTCTTTATGTGCTTTTCACTTTTGCATATATTGTTTACATGCTCACAAATAGTTGGCTAGTTTAAGTTTTAAATTAGTTGTTACTATGTGGTGAGTGATTTCTAGATTCTTAGAGGACTTAGTAGAAGGTATTTCTATTTAAAGACGGTGTAAGACATATGCCAACGGAGTATGCCAAGTGCTTATGCTATAGAAGTATATTAGTTATCCCTAGTGTGGTAGCCACCTCTTAGGTATGGGCTAGGTGCTACGATAAACAAAAAATTTACGAAACACATGCCCTAAAAAATATATAGAAGTAACTTGAGACATGACGTGTCTACGGACATGTGGAATGCTTGGTAGGACCTTAGGTTGTTTTAGCACCTTGGGGCCGATGCCCTTGGTTTCCATGGGGTGAACACTGACGTCTAAAAGATTAAGAAGAAGACCTACAAGGACTCTATTGCCTTAATAGATACTGGTAGGAATCTTGGGTACATTATGGGCCCTCGAGACCGATGCCCTCATCTTCATGGGGTACTCCTTATGTCAAAAAGAAAGAAAAGGGTATGTCGCCCTTGAGATACTTAGCGGCCTTTAGATTCTCTTGGCGGAGGTCTCTTTGCCATTGCTTGGGTCTCATTGGGATGGAACCTTCCTCTTTATCAAGCTAAAAATAATAATTCTCTTTAATCTTTTGCTCTTTACATTAAAAGAAAAGAAAAAAAAAAGAGAAAGAAAGGTCCAATGACCATGGCTTATATTTAGGAGTGGGTTGCCACTTAGGAATAACTTAAACACTTGTAGGACATTGGGACTGCGGTCATAACCTGCAGTGTACAAGCACACTTGCCTTTGCAAAGCACTATCTACCACTTAGTCTCACTTTGACTAGTCTTTACTCGCTTCTTTTAGCACTCTTTAAAACTCTAATCGGCCTTTCACTTGCATGCTCATGTGTGAGATTGTCATTTTGCTGGTTATTTTTTTCAATAAAAGGCTTTACTTGTCTTCCATTGTTTTTTGCAGCTTTTGTTTCTACCACGACCGAGGACGTGCGCGATTTAGGAAGGGGGGAATGTTCCACGCGAACACGGATTATGGAAGGAGGCCGGAAGCAATTAATGCGAGAGAGCGGTATTGTAGCCATGGGAACATAAAGACGCACATAATGTTTTCATATTTTTGTGCTGAAGTGCAATGTAAATCGTTTTAGGCCAATGTGGGTTCTAAATGAGAGTTCTAAGTGTATTAAGCAAGGCTCACTTATTGGGTTGTCTGCCCATGTGTGAAAGAGGCCTAGGGTTAGTGACATCTCTATAAAAGAGATGCTAGCTAAAGAAAGAGAACTTTTTTGGCCATTCTCATAAGCTATTGAGTGAAGCTCTTGAGCTCTCAAGCTATGGCAACTCTCTAACTCTCTCTATTATACTCTAATGAGCATCAAGCTCCATTAATCAATGAGTATAGCTCCACTTCTTTCTCTTAATCTCTTTTAGCATCATTGAAGTAGATTAATCTATGATTAGTTGAATGCTTCTTTCTTTCTCTTGTGTATGCATGCTTGTAGTGTGTGTGTGTGTAGTCTCCATTGAAGCAAGCTCTTGCCCACTTCATTGGCAATGAGTTATTTATGGATAGACTCTCTCTGAGCTTGTGGGTTTGTGAATGTTACATTCTATGCTTGCTTAAGCTTGTGGGTTAGTAGATGCACGCTTATGGGTTTGCTTGCATTAGGGAAAGCTAAGATTTAATCCATGTTTAAATGGGATTAAGAGATTTCCATGCATTGCTTGTTCTCTTGATTAGTGTAGTGGGTTTAAGGGATTGAGAGATTGATTGAGGTGTTTGAATGGTTGAATCGTCAAGTGGTGGTTCGTGTATGTGAGCTCTCCCGCAAGGGATAAGCCTTCATGCACTAATCAGGTCGCATTGTGTTTCTCAACACATTTGTTGATCGGTAGTACTCTATGAGCACTATATTGCACGGTAGAGAGAACCGCTCTTCAATGGGCGCCACTGCCGGGGAGCGAGTGCCTACATTAGTTGAGCACCATACACACACTACCACTATCCTTGTTAAGCTCCAATCGGTTGCAAAACCGTTGGATAGGAGAGCAAGCTTTGGGACGGACTAATTTTGGTACTAATTTGTGACTAATCTTTTGTTAAATTCTCTTTATTGTCTTGCAATTTGAGTGCGATTGGCTAGCTACGTGCAAAGGACCTCTCCCTAATAGCCCCTCTCAAGCTCATGATGTACTACCATAGATGAAGATGTAGATGAGCTTGGGATATCAAAGCTCTCAACACTCCCCCTCAAGCTCATCCCATGTACTCCCAACATAGTACGGAAGTACTCAAACTTCTCCCTGCTAAGTGGCTTTGTAAAGATGTCTGCCACCTGCTCTTCAGTCTTCACATACTGTAGATCAACTGTACCATCCAGCACCTTCTCTCTGACAAAGTGATAATGGACCTCTATGTGTTTGGTCCTCGTATGAAACACTAGATTCTTTGCCAACTGTATACTGCTCATGTTGTCACAATGAATGACAACTTTGCCATCAATTGGCTCACCTAAATCTGCCAAGAGATTCTTTATCCATACTGCCTCACAAGTAGCAATGGCTGCACCCCTGTATTCAGCCTCTGTACTAGATAAAGCAACTGTAGGTTGCTTCTTACTACTCCAACTCACCACGGAACTTCCAAGTGTAAAGGCATAACCACTAGTAGACCTCCTGTCATATGAGCTACCTGCCCAATCAGCATCTGTGTGGCCATGTATATCCAAGCCTTTACCACTCTCATAAAGTAGACCATAATGTGCAGTGGTCTTCACATATCTCATAATGCGTCTCACTGCATCCAAATGAGGTTTTCTGGGGCTCTGCATAAACTGGCTTACTAGCCCCACAGCATAACTCAAATCCGGGCATGTGATAGTCATGTAAATGAGACTACTTCTTTCTGTACATAGATGGATCATCTAGCTCCTCACCAAAATCAGCCCGCAACTTCACATTTTGCTCCAAAGGTGTACTCATAGGCTTACACCCTGTCATGCCATAGTTTGCCAACATATCCAATGCATATTGGCGTTGCACTAACCATGCACATGCATGATCTTTGATCACTTCAATTCCAAGAAAGTATCTCAACTCACCAAGGTCTTTCATGTCAAATTGCCCACTCAATGCTTTCTTGACATGCATCACATCTGTACCATGATCACCTGTGATAATCAAGTCATCCACATAGATGACAAGTAAAACAATCCCATGATGTGTTTTCTTCACATAGAGTGAAAAATCTGCTGTAGAAACCTGAAAACCAAGAGAGATAAGATATCTGCTCATCTTATCACTCCAACCACGAGGTGCTTGCTTCAAACCATATAATGCCTTTTTCAATCTGCATACATGAGTGGGATATCTTGGGTGTACATACCCTTCTGGATGTGCCATATAAACCTCTTCTTGTAGATCACCATTTAGAAATGCATTTTTGACATCCATTTGATGCATTTCCCAACCATTAGCTGCAGCCATAGCAATGACTGCTCTCACTGTTCCCATCTTTGCCACTGGACTGAATGTTTCATCATAGTCCAAACCTTGGGTTTGTGCATAACCCTTAGCTACCAATCTTGCTTTATGTCTTTCAATGGAACCATCAGACTTGCACTTCACTTTGTAAACCCATTTACAACCAATGATATTTTTGTCCTGTGGTAATGCAACCAAGTCCCATGTGTCATTATGAACCAATGCGTCCATCTCAACATACATTGCTTTCTCCCATACATGCTTTCCAACAGCTTTTGTATAGCATGTAGGTTCCACATGCTTCACCATAGATGTCATATATGCATAATGCATAGCAAAATCTCGATATGTCAACCTGTCAACTAGATATCTGACTCTTTGGGATCTTCGCAATGCATGCGGATCACTCTGAACACCATGTGGTGGCACATATCTATCCTGCCTAGCACCAGGTGTGCGTAAAATAGGTATGCCAAGTTCCTCATCCAAACTCTCTGAACTGGACGACTCATAACCTGTAATTCCAATTCCTTCAACTTTCTTCTTGCCTTTATCCATAGCACTACTCCCAGTGCTCACACTCTCATGCCTCAAACGTCCTGACCATGGACGTACAGTACTACTCTCAGCCTCTGCTGCTGCCTGCTGGCCCAGACATAGAAGCAGAACTAGAACTTGCTTGTGGCAAGTTCACAAGCACATCAGCAAGTGACTCAATGACACCCTCATCCTTTTCTTTGTACCAACAACTAGCAAGCTCATCAAACACCACATCTCGTGAGATGACCACTTGTCTAGTTTGTGGATTGTAACATTTGTATGCCTTTCGATCCTGTGCATATCCAACAAATACACATTTTTCTGCCTTAGGATCCAATTTCCTTCTTCTTTCATCAGGCACATGTACATAAGCTATGCATCCAAAAACTTTGAGGTGTCCAATGTCTAGCCTATAACCTGTAAGCCGCATCTCTGGCGTACTTCCATGAATGGCTGTTGTAGGTATTTTGTTCAGTATATACACTGCGGTAGCACAAGCTTCTGCCCAATAATAATCTGGCATGCTCTTTTCATTAAGCATTGCCCTTGCCACTTCACATATGACTCTATTCTTTCTCTCACAGCCACACCATTTTGCTGAGGTGTATACCTGCAAGTCAATTATCTTCTTATACCATGCTTCCTCAAGAAATGCTCAAAAGCATTTGAGGTATATTCACCACCTCCATCTGTCCTCAAACATTTAATCCAACAGCCATATTGCTTTTCTGCAAAAGCTTTGAAATCCATAAACTTTTCCAACACTTCACTCTTCTCTCTTAGAAAGTATATCCATGTCATCCTGCTGAAATCATCAATGAATGTCACATAGTATAAACTGCCTTTGATAGATGGGTTTTGTGCAGGACCCCATACATCACTATGTACTATCTCAAGTGGCCTGCTACTGGGTTGTTGCAAGATCAGTGTGTCCAGTTTTATCCAGTTTATGCTGGACTGGGACAATGCTTGGAGAGTAAGTTTTGGGAGACAAGGTACTTAAAATGAGATCAAGCAAATAATAGAAAATACGCTTGCTCTTAAATTAACCCAATATAACTTAAATTAATATAAATTAGTCTAATTAATCAAAATTATTCAAAAATATGATGAAATGATTAAAAAATGATCTTTCCATACTTAGAGTGATCCAATTTATTTTTCCATAGATGCACCAATACAAGCACACTAATCCCTATAGGTTTTATATGATTCACATCAAAAATGTAATTTTACTAATTAGATTATTAATATTTGCAGGCCTTCTAATAGTCTGGAAGAATTTTGAAAAAGAGATCATTAAAAATCCAACCATTGGATTTGCAATTTTTACTAACCACCACATTCTACTAATGTCTCAGTATCTACCCACTCTTTTGATCTACAAGATTGAGGATTTTAAGTGGTAGCTATTGTGGGTACAAAAAGTGGCGTATATTATAACACTTTAAAGACCTTGAAATATTTAAAGAAAATAGACAAATATCTTAAAATTTTCTCAAAAAATCAAGTTAAGCTCCATATTATGTGAAGATCTAAGGCACAAAGTGGGAATCTCATATGAGTTTATATGTAAAAGATATTAGTATTTTATGGAATCAGTTCAAATTTGGGACAGGGTGTATACATTGACTTTGTACCTAAGAAAATGAGGACTTTTGACTATCTAATGCTTAGTCAAATTATGCAACTATATTTCCAACTTTAAATATTGTGTTCCAACAAAAGAACTTGAAACGAAATTCCTTCATTTACTAGGAGAGATTAGCCACTAAAGGTAAACAAATGGCTGTTTTTTTACTGTTTACAGGGTGCCTGAGTGGACAAAACTGGGCACCCTGATCTTGCAACCACCCTACTCATGTTTCCTTCTCTAGGAAACCACAACCTTGCCTGCTTTCCAAACTGACAAGCTTCACAAACATGCATATGCCCATCATACTTGAATCTAGGCAGCCCACTAACAATGCCTCTTGTCTGCATGTTCTTTAACCTTTGTATATTGACATGTCCAATCCTCTTATGCCACATATCAATGTCCTGTACCACATTTCTGCTTTTAGAGAACATGGCTGATTTTAACTCAGGAATTCCAACATCCAGCTTAAACAACATGCCTTCTTTCTTGCCTTTAGCAACAATGACTCTACATCCATGTTTGAAATCCTCAACGAAGCAACCATGCTTGTTGAAACGAACCTGTAATCCCTGTTCCACCATTTGACCAACTGAGGCCAAGCTTTTTGTGATAGAAGGCACGTACAATACATCTGACATAGATTTTGTTTGACCATTGTGCATAACCAATGGTACACTACCAACATGTGTAATGGCATGCTGAGTATCATCTCTTGTTTCCACATAGCCTTTCACATCCATAGGCTTCATATGCTCAAACCATTCCCCATGACAAGTCATATGGTTTGATGCTCCAGAGTCCATATACCAAGTATCATCATTTTCAGCATTTGTCATCATAGATCCAACATGTTTCATGGCAAACAAGTGATTTGCGGTGCCATCATTACTGCTTGATGCATAATTTCCACCACCATGTTGTGCATAATTTCCATGATGTTGTGCTCTACCCCCTCTCAAATCATTCTGTTTGCGGAAACAATCTCTTGCCATATGACCAAACTTCCCACAATAATGGCATTCCACATCTTGCATAGATGTTTTTTGTCCTTGCCAACGTCCTCTACCACGAGGATTACCTCTGCCTCTCTGAGGTGTATATCCACAACCACCTCTAGCACCATACGAAGGCTGAAAATTCTGTTGTGATGACCTGTCCTGCCATCCACGGCCATTACCATCATGGCCACGTGATGTGAATCTCCCCCTGCCTCTAAAGCCTCTCTGTGAGTAAAAAGCCTGATTTCTGCCATTATCATCATGGCTAGTAGATGCATCCAGAAAAGAATCACTGAGTTTGATTTCCTCAACAAGCAAGAGGGAAACCAACTCATCAAAGTCTGGTAAACCTGTACTCCAAACCGAGATGGATGTATCAAAAGATTTGTACTCCTTGCCAAGACCACGCAAGGTAATATCCACCAAATCATCATCAGGCATGGGGGCATTTATTGTTACCAATGCATCTGCAAACTTCTTAATTTCTTGCACATAATCATGAATGCTCCTTCTATTCTGCTTCACATTATGTATCTGTTGTCGCAATTGAGACTTGTGACGACGAGCACTCGTGTCTGTATCAAACAGCTTTACCAAAGTGTCCCATGCATCTTTGGGATTCTCAGCATCCTGTATGTGTATGAGCATAGCATCCGAAATACATATAGACAGATAATGCAACACTTTGAATGCTCTTTCTGACCATTGCTTATGAGCGATAACCTACTGTTGTGTAGGTTGTCGGGGTAGTTCAGGCTCTGGCTCAGCACCTGTAATGAGATTCCAAAAACCTTTTCCTTTCAAGAAACTTTTGATCCTGTACTTCCATGCCTGGAAGTTCTTCCTATCCAGCTTTTCACCACCAACAATCTGTACTGGATTATCCGACATATTGCTCAATGCAAAAACACCTTGCGTACACTTCCCAAATCTATAAACGAGCCTTCCTCAGCTCAACCACACTCCAATGAGTGTTCCAGGTACTCCAAAGTAGCCAACAATCTTCAAATTTGATGTAGAAAATCAACCTGTATGCATCCAAAATGAACTGTCTCACATAGTCCGAGATACCCTGATTTGATGCGCCTTCCAAGGCTCCAAATTACAATGTAGTGGTGCAATCAAGTATGGGCAACTTGCATTGACACCTAAACAACCTCAATGTTGAATATCAACACCATCTGACATGTGTACAGATCAATTTTTGAAAACCCCTTTCTCTGTTTTGGGAAAAACCAAAAAAAACCAGAAAAACCAGTAGTAATTTTGCTCTAAATTCTTCAATATTTGTCCAAATTGAGCAACCAGGCATTCATTAGCTTAGCAATGATGTCCACTAACTCCATGTAAGAGGAATTTGTCCAATTGTTTAAGACCAAGGATTAATTGCTCGATTAAAATCACTCTGTTTCTTTGCAACCAGTGGACATGCTTTTTAATCAGCTCATTCCCAGCTCAATTAGGCATAATTGATTAAACCAACCATGTAGCATTCTTCTCTAGTGTGTGTAGCGACCAATTGCTAAACCAACTTTGAAATATATCAAGCACCGGAGCTAATTTTGATCCTCCACTTTGCAAAATAGTCAAAAACTGTCTTGTTTCTGCTGTCCAGAATGCGCCGCCTGCTCCTGAGGGTTTTGGGAGTGCTTGAGTTGCTAATTGATGAGTTAAATAAGTGCCCAACACACTTAGGTATGTGTGCAACCAGTTAAT
This sequence comes from Cibotium barometz, assembly GCF_041138505.1. Taxonomy (NCBI): domain Eukaryota; kingdom Viridiplantae; phylum Streptophyta; class Polypodiopsida; order Cyatheales; family Cibotiaceae; genus Cibotium; species Cibotium barometz. Next base: position 10,834,881 of record NC_141059.1, read on the forward strand.
GCCTTGCTTTTTGCCAAAAACATGCTCCAAATGCATCAAATTTTGAGTTGCTTTTCTCTGTTTTGTGAGAGCTCAAAAACCAGTAAATTCCACTCATTCAAATGCTTCCAAATTTCTCCAAAATCATAGTTGGGCTTGCATATGAGTTGCCAATACATTCCTCCTTGTCAGATACATGTGTTTTTACCAGATTTACATGTATTTCCACCATACATCAGTGCTTCCAAGCTTTAATGGAAAGCTTTCAAAAACCAGAAATTTCCTTTGCTTTGAGTTGCTCTAATTTGCATTGCTTTTACCTGAATCACCTGGAATCCGCTCAAGGATGTTTAGAATACCTTACCCAGTAGGCCAAGCTCTCAGATCTGATAGTAATCGGTGTGCTCCAAGCTTCACAGCATCAATGGCAAGCTTCACAGCTTTTCTTCACAGCTTCTTCTCCCTCTTCTCTCACTCACTCATAAACCCTAATAGACAGCACAAGGCTCTGATACCATGTTGAAAAAACGGTAGAGGGAGAGGAGACACACACACAGGAGAAAACCCTAATGTATATTGCAAACCCTAACTATAGAGGGAAGCCATCTCCCTTCTCACACAATGCATAAAGCCCTAATCCATAATACACACAACACACTATGAGTTGTGTCCACACACATCTAACCCAAGCTAATGTCCACACACTATGACCAGCTGGACACGCGGTCATTTATGTCTCACACATGCTGCTACCTAACATGCCAGCACATAGCATAGCTGGCTCACTGACATCAAGCTTGAATCTCAACAAAATATTCATGGGACATTGTGGCTATTATCGTCGATTCATCTACATGTACGCTGTCCTAGCCAGACCATTATATGCTCTTCTTGTAGAGTTTAATTGGACCGACGAGTGTGAGGAATCCTTTGAAAAGTTGAAGCAAGCATTAGTGTCTGTACCCATCTTACAGGCACAAGATTGGAACCAAATCTTTCATGTCCATATTGATGCTTCAAACTTTGCAATTGGATGTATTTTGGCTCAATCGGGAGAACATAATAAGGATTTCCCAATCTCATATGCTAGTCGACAGTTGAACAATGCTGAGAAGAATTATACCACAACAGAAAGAGAAGGTTTGTCCATGATATATGCAGTGAAAAAGTTTTGCCATTACCTTTTGGCAAACAAATTTATATTTTTTGTGGACCATCAAGCACTTCTATATTTGGTGAATAAGCCTTGTGCAACTGGAAGGATTGTGAGGTGGTTTGTCATTCTTCTTGAGTTTGATTTTGAAGTGGCAGTCCAAAAAGGAACAACTCATCTTAGGGTAGATCATTTGTCTCGAATCACCTCTAGAGAAGCTCCTGTGGGTGTGGATGATGATATGTTAGATTCAACACTTTTCCTTGTAGAGACAGCTCCAAAATGGTCTGAACCCATCTTAGAAATTTTGACAAGTGGGCAGATACAACTAGCGGGTCCTGATGTGGACCTATGGCGACCATTCAAGTTAATGTCAGGAAGATTATATCGTCAGGATAATGATGGAGTGTTGCGACTTATACCTAACCCTGACCAATATGAGGAGATCTTGGAATGGGCACGTGAGGGTATTGGTGGAATCCATGCATCAGCTACTACTACTTGTGTGCAACGTATAACTCAGGATGGGCAATGGTGGCCTACCATGCATGCGGATGCTGAAAAATTTGTTCGCAACTGTGCTTCATGTCATATTCAACAACCAATTCATAATGTCACATTATTCCAAATTTCAACTACACCAAGTTGGAGTAAGTATATTGTGGACTATCTTCAGCATGGTCATACTGATCGAACAATTCCTAAATATCGAAAGCATGCTATTGAAGTTGAAGCGTCCAACTATATGCTGTTAGAGGGCCAACTCTACAAGAGGGGCAAGGATGGCATCTTGCGCATGTGTGTATGTGAAGCTGACTACTTGAAAATATTGACTCATGCACATGCAGGTGTTGGGGGTGGACACTTTTCGGGAAATACCACAGCTAAGTTGATTAGGTGGTCTGGGCTTTGGTGGCCAACCTTACAAATGGATGCCGAAGAATATGTAAAACGTTGTGACGATTGTCAAAGGGCCAAACCTCTCACAAAGGACAATATGCAATTGCGGCCTATGTTAAGCACACGTGCTTTTGCTAAATGGGGTATTGATTTTGTCGGTCCCATTAAACCCCCAACTCGTCACACGCATGCCGAATATATTATAGTCGCAACTGACTATTTGACCAAATGGGTAGAGGCAAAGGCTACAGTCAAAAATGATGCCAGAACCACAGCCAAGTTCCTGTATGAGTACGTGTTTACACGCTATGACTTACCTATTGAAATCGTTAGTGATCAAGGTGTGCACTTTGTGAATGAGGTCATAGAGTTTTTACTTCAAGAATTTATGGTAATTCACAAGCGTTCTGCATTCTATCATCCCCAGACCAATGGTCAAGCTGAGAGTACTAATAAGATTCTCTACACAGCACTCATCACAAAGATTGTTGAGGGACATAGGACTGATTGGGAGCAAAAGTTGCACTCAGTTCTTTTTGGGCATATAGAATAGTCTATAAAACATCTGTGGGCGCAACCCCATTTGAGCTTGCTTTTGGGCTAGATGCAATTCTTCCCATTGAATTTCTTGTACCTACCCTACGAGTTGCTAAACAATTGGACTGGACTGGTCATGAGCTTTCTCAACACATTGATGAATTGGAAAAGCTTAATGCGAGACTAGTCTTTACTCGCTTCTTTTATCACTCTTTAAAACTCTAATCGGCCTTTCACTTGCATGCTCACGTGTGAGATTGTCATTTTGCTGGTTATTTTTTTCAATAAAAGGCTTTACTTGTCTTCCATTGTTTTTTGCAGCTTTTGTTTCTACCGCGCTCGAGGACGTGCGCGATTTAGGAAGGGGGAATGTTCCACGGGAACACACACGGGAACACGGATTATGGAAGGAGGCCGGAAGCAATTAATGCGAGAGAGTGGATTGTAACCATGGAAACATAAGAACGCACATAATTTTTTCATATTTTTGTGCCGAAGTGCAATGTAAATCGTTTTAGGCCAATGTGGGTTCTAAATGAGAGTTCTAAGTGTATTAAGCAAGGCTCACTTATTGGGTTGTCCGTCCATGTGTGAAAGAGGCCTAGGGTTAGTGACATCTCTATAAAAGAGATGTTAGCTAAAGAAAGAGGACTTTTTGGCCATTCTCATAAGCTATTGAGTGAAGCTCTTGAGCTCTCAAGCTATGGCAACTCTCTAACTCTCTCTATTGTACTCTAATAAGCATCAAACTCCATTAATCAATGAGTATAGCTCCACTTCTTTCTCTTAATCTCTTTTAGCATCATTGAAGTAGATTAATCTATGATTAGTTGAATGCTTCTTTCTTTCTCTTGTGTATGCATGCTTGTAGTGTGTGTGTGTGTAGTCTCCATTGAAGCAAGCTCTTGCCCACTTCATTGGCAATGAGTTATTCATGGTGGATAGACTCTCTCTTTGAGCTTGTGGGTTTGTGAATGTTACATTCTATGCTTGCTTAAGCTTGTGGGTTAGTAGATGCACGCTTATGGGTTTGCTTGCATTCGGGAAAGGTAAGATTTAATCAATGTTTGAATGGAATTAAGAGACTGCCATGCATTGCTTGTTCTCTTGATTAGTGTAGTGGGTTTAAGGGATTGAGAGATTGATTGAGGTGTTTGAATGGTTGAATCATCAAGTGGTGGTTCGTGTATGTGAGCTCTCTCGCAAGGAATAAGCCTCCATGCAGTAATCAGGTCGAGTCCTCGGATTGACATTGTGTTTCTCAACACATTTGTTGATCGGTAGTACTCTATGAGCACTATATTGCACGGTAGAGAGAACTGCTCTTCAACCCTATATCATGTTGTGAACGATACTTGCACTTTTGTTGTGTACGTGAAATAGGTCCAGAGGGAGAGCAAATGAATATGTGAATCCCTACACTTTCACGGGCTGTGAAACCCTGCACTTTCACGAGCTATGAAACCCTGAACTTTTCACGTCGTGAAACGATCCGCATAAAGAAAATAAATCTAATTAAGTCAGTGATATCCATTTGACAACGTGAACAATAACTACACTCTTGCAGGCATGAAACAGGTCTGGGGGAGGGGAATCCATGAAACCCTACACTTTCACGAGCATGAAACCCTGAACTTTCATGTCGTGAAGCGGTCTATGTAAAAACAATTAATCTAATGAAGTCCTTTAGATCCATTTCACGACGTGAACAGTAGCTACACTTTCACATGGCCGTGGAATAGGTTTGGGGGGGGGAAACAATATCCCTTAAAACCCATTTCACATTGTGAAATCCTATACGTACTTAGGATTGACCAAAGGGAAAAATAATAATCCGTGAAACCCTACACTTTCATGCATGAAACCCTAAACTTTCACGTCGTGAAACGGTCCACATAGAAAAATAAACCTAAAGTTTATGAGATCCATTTCACTGCGTGAATGGTACCTGTAGTTTCACGAGCGTGAAATAGGTCCAGGGGGGATTTCCGTAAAACCTTGCACTTTCACGTCATGAAATGGTTGGCATAAAAAAATCTAATTAAGTTCGGGAGATCCATTTCACAGCGTAAATGGTACCTACACTCTCACAAGCATCAAAGAGGTCCAGGGGGGAGAACAAAAATCCCTGAAAACCCATTTCACATCGTGAAACTCTGCACTTTCACGGGCGTGAAACCCTAAACTTTCAGGTCGTGAAAGAGTCCATGTGAAATAATAAATCTAATTAAGTCCGTGAGATCCATTTCACGGTGTGAACGATACTTACACTCTCAGGGGCGTGAAACAACTCCAGGGGGGGAAACAAAATCCATGAAACTCCATTTCACGTCCTGAAACCATGCACTTTCATGGGCGTGAAATCTTGGACTTTCAAGTCGTAAAATAGGTCACGTAAAAAAAAAAATCTAATTAAGTGCGTGAGATCCATTTCATGGCATGAATGGTACCTCCACTTGCACAAGCATGAAACTGGTCCAAGGAAAAAAACAAATCCATGAAACCCCACACGGCACGAATGGTACCTCCACTTTGATGGGCATGAAATAGGTCCAAGGGGAGAAAACAAAATACCTAAAAACTCATTTCACATCGTGAAACCCTACACTTTCACGGGCGTGAAACCCTAAACTTCCAAACCATCAAACAGTCCATGTAAAATAATAAATCTAATTAAGTCGGTCGAGATCCATTTTATGGCGTGAACAATACCTGCAATCTCACAAGCATGAAATAGGTCCAAGGGAAATAAAAAATCTATGAAACCTCATTTCACGTCGTGAAACCCTCAACTTTCACATCGTTAAATGGCTTGTGTAAAAACAATAAATCTATTGAGGTCCATGAGATCCATTTCAGGACATGAATGGTACTTGCACTTTCGCGGGTGTGAAATACATCCGATGGGAGAAAGCATATCCCTTAAAACTCATTTCACGAAGTGAAACCCTATGCTTTCATGAGCGTGAAAATGCTAAACTTTCAGATCGTGAAACAATCCGTGTAAAATTTAATTAAGTGCCTGAGATCCATTTCACTACGTGAACAGTACTAGCACTCTCATGGGCGTGAAACAGGTCCGGACGGGGGAACAAAATCCGTGAAACTCCATTTCACATTGTGAAACACTGCACTTTCATGGGCATGAAATCCTGATAGTGAAACGGTCTACGTTTAAAAAAAATCTAATTAAGTGCATGAGATCCATTTCATGGCATGAATGGTACCTATACTTTCATGGGCCCAAAACAAGTGGGGGGGGGAGAAAACTTTAATCAACCTGCACTTTCATGGGGCGTCAAATCTTGAACATTTACGTCATGCAAAAAGATATGCAAAAAAAACATAATAAATCTAATGAAGTTCTTGAGATCCATTTCATTGCGTGAAAAGTACCTACAGTTTCACAGGCATGAAACAGGTCCAAGGGGGGGACGTTTTCGTGAAACCCTGCACTTTCACAGGCATGAAACCCTAAACTTTCACATCATGAAATGGTCCACGTAAAAAAATAAATCTAATTAGTTTCGTGAGATCCATTTCACGGCATGCATGGTACCTACACTTTCACGGGCACGTGAAACAGGTCTGGGGGGAGGAGAAAAACCCTAAAAATCCATTTCACATCGTGAAACCCTACACTTTCAAGGGCGTGAAACCCTGAACTTTCAGGTTGTCAAATAGTCTGCATAAAAAAATAAAGTCAGTGAGATGCATTTGACGGTGTGAACAGTACCTGCACTCTCATGGGCGTGAAACAGGTTCGGGGGAAAAACAATTCTGTGAAACCTTATTTCACGTCCTGAAATCCTACTCTTTCACGGTCGTGAAACCTTGAACTTTCACATCATGAAAGGGTTCACATAAAAACAATAAATATAATGAAGTCTGTGAGATCCATTTTATGGCGTGAATAGTACCTGCACTTTCACGAGTGTGAAATACCTCCGTGTGGGGGGGGGACATATCCCTAAAAACCCATTTCACGTTGTGAAACCCTACACTTTCACGGGCATGAAAACCTTGAACTTTTAGGTCTGAAATAGTCCACGTAAAAAATAATTCTAATTAAGTCTGTGAGATCGATTTCACGGCGTGAACGGTACCTACACTTTAACGGGCATGAAATAGGTCCGAGGGGGCAAAAGAAACTCTAAAAACCCATTTCACATCATGAAACCCTACACTTTCAAGAGCGTGAAACCCTGAACTTAAGGTCGTCAAACAGTCCACGTAAAATAATAAATCTAATTAAGTCCATGAGATCCATTTGATGGCGTGAACAGTACCTGCACTCTCACAGCGTGAAACAAATCCAGAGGGAAAAAAACCATGAAACCTCTCCGTGAAACCGGGCACTTTCACAAGCATGAAATCATGAACCTTCACGTCCTAAAACGTTCTACGTAAAAACAATAAATCTAATGAAGTCCGTGAGATCCATTTCATGGCGTGAACGGTACTTGCACTTTCACGGGCATGAAATAGGCTGGGGGGAGAAAAATATCCTTGAAAACCCATTTTACGTCGTGAAACCTTGCACTTTAAGGGGCATGAAACCCTGAACATTCAGGTTGTGAAACAATCTCTATAACATAATAAATCCCGCAAACCGTACCTGCACTTTTATGGGCGTGAAACAGGTCCGGAGGGGGGAAAAAATAAATCCGTGCACTATCATGTGGCGTGAAACCTTGAACTTTAACATCGTGAAATTATCCACGTAAAAAAAATAAACCTAATTAAATATGTGAGATCCATTTAAGTGTGTGAACGGTACTTGCAATTGCACGGGCATGAAACAAGTTCGGGGTAAAAAAAACATAATTCGTGAAACCCTGCAATTTCACGACTGTGAAACCTTGAATTTTCACATCGTGAAATGGTCCGCCATAAAAAAAAATCTAATTATCTCCGTGAGATCCATTTCACGGTGTGAACGGTACCTGCACTTTCACAAGCATGACACACGTTCGAGGGGAGAAAACAGAATCCCTGAACGGTACTTGCAATTTCATGGGCATGAAACAAGTCCGGGGTAAAAAAACATAATTCGTGAAACCTTGCAATTTCACGAGTGTGAAACCCTGAATTTTCACATTGTGAAATGGTCTGCCATTTAAAAAAATCTAATTATCTCCATGAGATCCATTTCACGGTGTGAACGGTACCTGCACTTTCACAAGCATGAAACACGTTCGAGGGGGGAAAACAGAATCCCTGAAAACCCATTTCACATCGTGAAACCCTTCACTTTCACAGGCGTGAAACCTTGAACTTTTAGGTCTTGAAGAGTCTGCCTGAAGAGTCCGCGTGAAATAATAAATCTTATTAAGTCCATGAGATCCGTTTCACGATGTGAATGGTACTTACACTCCCATGGGCGTGGGGAACAGGTCCCCGAGGGGGGTGGGCAGGCAAAATTCATGAAACTCCATATCACGTCATGAAACCCTGCACTTTCAAGGGCATGAAACCCTAAACTTGTAGGTCGTGAAATAGTTTGCATAAAATAATAAATCCGTGAAACGGTACCTGCACTTTCAGTGGTGTGAAACAGGTTTGGAGGAAAATTAAATAAATCCGTGAAACCCTTCACTTTCATGTGGCATGAAACCCTAAACTTTCACATCATGAAACGATCCACGTACAAAAAAAAATCTAATTAAGTTCGTGAGATCCATTTCACTACATGTACCTATAGTTTCACAGGTGTAAAACAGGTCGAGGGGGAAAATTGATTCGTTAACCCCATTTCAAGTCGTGAAACCTTGCACTTTCACGGGTATAAATCCCTCAACTTTCATGTCATGAAATAGTCCGGGAGTTTTAAAAAAATCTAATTAAGTCTATGAGATCCATTTCACCGTGTGAACGGTACCTACACTTTCATAGGCATGAAACAGGTTCGGGGAAGAAAGCCTAATCCTTGAAAACCTATTTCACGTCATGAAACCCTGCACTTTCAGGTTGTGAAAGAGTCTACCTGATATAATAAACCTAATTAAGTTCATGAGATCCATTTCACGTCATGAATGGTATCTGCACTTTCACAACCGTGAAACAGGTCTAGGGCAAAAAACAAATACATGAAACCCCATTTCACCTCGTGAATGGTACGTGCACTTTCATGGGCATAAAACAGAGCCAAGGGGGGAAACAAATCCGTGAAACCCTCCATTTCATAGGGCATGAAATCCTGAACATTCACGTCGTGCAAGGGTATACATAAAAGTTTGTAAGATCCATTTCACTGCGTGAATGATACCTACAGTTTCACAAGCGTAACAGGTCCATGGGGAAAAAACATTTCGTGAAACCCCATTTCACGTCATGAAGTTTTGCACTTTCATCGGCGTGAAACCCTTAAATTTCACATCATTGAATGGTCCACATAAAAAAGTAAATCTAATTAAGTCCATGAGATCCATTTCACGGTGTGAACTACCGTACTGCACTTTTATTGGCGTGAAACAGATGCCCGAGGGGGGGGACTTGAAAACCTATTTCATGTTGTGAAACCCTACACTTTCAAAAAATGAAACCATAATCTTTTAGGCCGCAAACAATCCATGTAGACTAATAAATCTAATTAAGTTAGTGAGATCCATTTGACAGCGTGAAACATGTCAAGGGGAAAAAAAATCGTGCAACCGTGCACTTTCACGTCGTGAAACGGTCCACGTAAAAAAGTAAATCTAATTAAGTTCGTGAGATCCATTTCACGGCGTGAGCTACCGTACTTGCACTCTCACGAGCGTGAAACAGCTCTAGGGGGGGAAAAATCTATGAAACCCCATTTCACACTGTGAAACCCTACACTTTCACGGGCATGAAACCCTGAACTTTCACGTCATGAAATGGTCCATGTGAAAAAAATAAATCTAATGAAGTGCGTGAGATGCATTTCATGGCATGAACATTATGTGCACTTTCAAGGGCATGAAATAGGTCTGGGGGGGAAAACAATATATCCCTAAAAACCTATTTCACATCGTGAAACCCTACACTTTCATGGGCTTGAAACCCTGAACTTTTAGGTCATTAAATAGTCCGCATAAGAAGAAAAAATTAATGAAGTCCGTGAGATCCATTTCACGGTGTGAACGATATCTGCGCTTTCACAAGCGTGAAATAGGTATGGGGGGGAAACAAAGAACCTTGAAAATCCACATTAGGTCGTGAAACCTTGCACTTTCAAAGGCATGAAACCTCCTACTTTCAAGTTGTCAAACACTCCGTGTAAAATAAAAAAAATCTAATTAAGTCCGTGAGATCCATTTGACGGCATGAATAGTAATGAATAGGGTGGTTGCAAGATGAGGTTATCTAGTTTCATGTAGTGGGCGCCCTTGGCTTTAGCTGGAAAACTGGCATTTTTTCAAGAAGAATTGCCAATCTCTCATAGTTAGCCAAGGAGTTTCACTTCAAGGCCTTCTAATGAAACATCATATGCAAAGTTGGGCACCTAAAACTATAATCCGATCGAATATCCAATAATTGCAAATCCCCTTTTCTTTGGGAACCAAGTTTGTATACAGGCCCTGTCCCCTAGGTTTAGACAGGTACAGTGAATGTGAGTAAATTGCCTATAACTTTTACATTATTACTCATATGATGTTCCCACTTTGCATATCACAAATACAAATAACATAGAGCTTAACTTGATTTATCGAGTAATTTTTGATGTGTTCTACTATTTTCTATATTATTTAAAAGGTATTAGAATTGTTAAAAAAACATACTATTTTATCCTCCCACCACATCTACCATTTAAAATGCTCAAATTGTATGGATCTAGTGATGATTAGATTGGGAAAGATTAGTATAATGTGGGTATAAGGTAAAATTACAAATCTAACGGGTTGGATTTTTGTAGATTTACTTTGGAAAATTTATTATGACTGTCAGAGGCCCATTAAATCAATAGTAATTTAATTCTAGAAAATTAAATATTGAATCTTTCAATCTAAAACATCATCCTAGTCATCATTAATGCCACATCATCTTGCCACTTTTGCATGCCACCTCGCACATGGTGACATGGCATGCCACATCATGGAATTGCCACATCAACCATAATAGTGCCACATGTCAAGAGAATGCCACGTGTCATGCACGCTTGTGACACGTGGCATCTCCTTCCCACCTCCCCTCTTTTTTCAAAAACATATTTTTGGAAAAATTAATTTAGTAATTTAGAGAAATAGAATATAGAAATTTAAATAATAAAATATATGTAACTTATTAAATAAAAGAATTTAAAATCACTAATTTTAAAGGATTATATTTTGGGATTAGATCAATAAAAATATTATTAAAGATCAGATTATTAATTTTAAAAAATAAATTTTTTAATTTAATATTTCTTAAAAAAAATTTATGTAGAATAAACCTTTGAATAAAATTTAAAAAAAATACTTTATTAAAAAAACAGTTATATAATTATAAAATAAAAGATGTCTTTAAAGATATATTTATTATGTTTATCTTAGTTATCCAATCAATCTTAGATAGGAAATCCAATGAGATTTGAAGTGGATAACCTATTTTTCCTATATAATCACACACCTCTAGTACTATCCCACACTTATCTCTAGTACTATCCCATTATTGAGCCTCTATAATATTTTCTCTCTTAGCTTCCTTGAGAATGGGTTCTCAAAGTCATAGGAGTCGGAAACGTGATAGGACTAGACTCCCCCCCATCCACCAAGTTCAAGAGGAGGAGAGGAGAAGGGTAGCTCGTGAGAGAAAGAGAGAGTGGAGAGCACGTCAACGAGCAACACCTTCCGTTGGCGATGATCCAAGCCTTGCTCCTCCTCTTCCACTTCCTCTCCCTTCGCCCTCTTCCCCCCCACTACCCGTTAGTTTAGATAATCCACATGAACCCGCCCTTCTTGAGTCCTCTCTTCTACAAGAACCCACCCTCCCTCCTTTGGGCGCCCTTCGTGTGGATAGGAAAGAACTATCAAAGTCAGGGGCACATCGTCGTGCCCATGCAATCTTCCATTCCTATTTCAAAGACCTCACGCCTTCATCACAGGCATGTGTGCTTGATGCTTTGATTGATCTGCCCAACATGGCCAACTACAGGGCGCTTTCCGACATTGGAGGTCGAAGAGAGAGGAGAGCTGGCATGGCGGTGCTACAAAGTGTTCGTCATTCCTATATAGTTAACAAGAAGAGGAACTCTGCAGACGCTTTGGCTGCTCGACGGGCTATTGTGGTAGCCATAAGTAGCTCCCAAATGAAGGGTAAGGTTAGTGCCACATCTCGCATCCTTTCCATAGCACCACACGCACTTAGAGTTGGGTCTATTAGGCGACAAAGTTTAGATGCCAATGAGGTTGGTGCTTTGTGGGCGAGTAGTGGTCGTGTAGCTAGGCATGATCGCCTACTAGATGAAACCACTAGAACCTTGATAGAAAGTTTTTGGGAGGAGAATTGTCGTGCATCGCCAGTTTTCAAGAAAGCTTTGCGTAAGAGAGTGACAAGAGGAGTGTTCATTGAGCACGGTGCTTGCTTTCTTGAAATGACCCAAACTGAGTTGTATTCTCAGTTTGTGGCTTCGTATCCAGAGCTTAAAATTGGGCAAAGGTCATTTGAGGGGTGTAAGCCTTGGTTTGTGAGGTGCTCACGTCAGCGTGACACATGTTGTTGTCGCTACCATGTTGAGTTCAAACTTTTTTATGATGTGTTCCGTTCTCTTAGTGGGCATAGAGAGTTGCCTCGTAGTCCACGTGATTTCATCCACTCTCTTTTGTGTGCACGCACGGAGGATGCCCAGTTCCATAGGATGCCTTGTGTGGAGAGCAATTGCACATCATGTGGTTCACTTGCACATATACAGATGGTAGATCTTGATGCAAGTGACCAAGAGATAGTGGCATGGAAACGTTATGAGTATGTGACACACCAGCTTCAGAGTGGTGGACAGTCCAGGAAGTTGCAGCTCGTGGACAAACATACACCACGTTGTCACTTCACAGCCACATTTAGGGAGCAGATCTACCCCTACATACGGCACAATCATTGTGCCAAGTGGCAGGATCGTCAGTTCCGAGCATGCCTAGCAGAGTTTCCTATTGGTATGGTCGTCTCTGTGATTGATTTTGCAGAGAACTACACTTTCACACCTTTTTAGGAGATACAATCTGAGTATTACTTCTCAGAGCAGGTAATGGTTATATTTTGTAATATTTGTTTTATGTTTGAGCTACATTACTTATTTGATTTTTTTGTGTCCTAAACGTATGTATTGCTTACCTCACTAGGTTGCTATTATGGTCCACATTAGCTATCGACATGCAGAGGCTCATGTAGATGGGATAGCGAGTACCCCCGAGACCCGTGTCATTATTCGAGAGTATCATTTCTATATCAGTGATGATCATTCACATGATGCACATTTTGTGCAACACTGTTTTCGTCTCCATGACGATTTTTTAGGAGATTGTGGGATCAGACATGTCCAACGATGGGTTTGGTCAGATGGTTGTGGCGCACAGTTCAAGTCATCACGTCAATTCTATTGGATCTACAGGTAGTACTTATGGCTTTCTTACATTTACAATTAAACTAAATTCACTAGAACATCTTAAAGAAAACAATAACTAAGACTATCTTTTATGGATTTATAGGTGGCATGTGCAGTCTCGTATCCCAGTGATTTGGTCATTCTTTGAGACTGGTCACGGGAAGGGAGAGCATGATGGTGCGGGTGCATGTGTGAAACGTGCCTTGAGGCGTCATCAGCTGCGACAGGATGCTCAGCGGTTCAGAGATGTGGGCCACGTAGTCGAGTGGTGCTCCCAACATTTGTGTGGGAGTGCAGCATCATCGTACCCCAAACGTGATGCTCGGATTGTCAGGAGATTTTTTTGGCATGTGGATGGTGGCATGATTGACCGTAGAGCCTCCCATGATTGTGACACAGTACCTGGCACCTTGGGCTTACATTCCATCAGGAGCACGTGCATGGCGGTCCCCACGATTTACACACGACGGTTTGCATGCTTCTGTGGAGCATGTATGGATGGCGATTGGTCACATTGTGCCTCGAGAGGATGGGCAGATGCATGGATACAGACATTCCTCTCCCTCGAGCATCCTTCACATCCAGTGGTGTCTGATGAGCACACAGGTCCTGCGTTCATGGTCAGTTATGATGACCTGACAGATTTGCTACAGGAGGGTGATGTATTTGCTGTTATTGCCAGTGAGGGAAATAGCGAGGGAGTAGACTGCTATCTGATGAGTTGCACTAGGCCAAAGTGCATCCTTGACCAAGATACAGTGGATGATCATGGGTTTTCTTATGATGCCCATAGCATGATTGTGGTTGCAGGCCGGTTCTACCAGCAGATTCGACTTCATCGGGGGAGTCTTGAGTTCCAGCAGTGGAAGTGGGAGTTAGAGGCATTTCAGTTCTCTCATCTAGTGGTTGCTACCAGGCTCACTCTTGTTCGAGTACAGAGCCGAAAACACAGTTCTCACCCTCGTTTTCGGCTTCGAGTTTATGAGTTTTCTCATTATTGAGTATCATTACATTTTAGTTGATGTTCTTGATTTTATTATATTTTTTAACACTTTGGCTATCATATTATTTGTTGAAAATCTCCATGCTCCGATGGGGACCAAACTTTGCAAGCATGTGGGGGTGGGTCCCCATCAAGCATGTTTGGATTGGTAATTAGCGCCCATCGGCCCCCAGATGCTTGTAAAGTTTGGTCCCCATCGGAGCATGTTTGGGTACGATGGTATGGGGAAGGCTCGGATTTTCCATGTCCTCTTAAGCACCAAGAGACTTGAAAAACCCGGACTGGGCGCTAATTACCAATCCAAACATGCTCTGATTGTGATCAAACTTTGCAAGCATGTGGGGGTGGGTCCCCCCCCCATGCTTGCAAAGTTTGGTCCCCATCGGAGCATGTTTGGGTACGATGGTATGGGGAAGGCCCAGATTTTCCATGGCCTCTTAAGCACCAAGAGACTTCAAAAACCCGCACTGGGCATTAATTACCAATCCAAACATGCTCTGATTGTGACCAAACTTTGCAAGCATGTGGGGGTGGGTCCCCCCCATTCTTGCAAAGTTTGGTCCCCATCGGAGCATGTTTGGGTGCGATGGTATGGGGAAGGCCCGGATTTTCCATGGCCTCTTAAGCACCAAGAGACTTGAAAAACCCGCACTGGGCGCTAATTACCAATCCAAATATGCTCTGATTGTGACCAAACTTTGCAAGCATGTGGGGGTGGGTCCCCCCCCCATGCTTGCAAAGTTTGGTCCCCATCAGAGCATGTTTGGGTACGATGGTATGGGGAAGGCCCGGATTTTCCATGGCCTCTTAAGCACCAAGAGACTTGAAAAATCCGGACTGGGTGCCAATTACCAATCCAAACATGCTCTGATTGTGACCAAACTTTGCAAGCATGTGGGGGTGGGTCCCCCCCATGCTTGCAAAGTTTGGTCCCCATCAGAGCATGTTTGGGTATGATGGTATGGGGAAGGCCCAGATTTTCCATGGCCTCTTAAGCACCAAGAGACTTCAAAAACCTGCACTGGGTGCTAATTACCAATCCAAACATGCTCTGATTGTGACCAAACTTTGCAAGCGTGTGGGGGTGGGTCCCCCCCCCATGCTTGCAAAGTTTGGTCCCCATCAGAGCATGTTTGGGTACGATGGTATGGGGAAGGCCCGGATTTTCCATGGCCTCTTAAGCACCAAGAGACTTCAAAAACCCGCACTGGGCGCTAATTACCAATCCAAACATGCTCTGATTGTGACCAAACTTTGCAAGCATGTGGGGGTGGGTCCCCCCCCCATGCTTGCAAAGTTTGGTCCCCATTGGAGCATGTTTGGGTACGATGGTATGGGAAGGCCCGGATTTTCCATGGCCTCTTAAGCACCAAGAGACTTCAAAAATCCGGACTGGGCGCTAATTACCAATCCAAACATGCTCTGATTGTGACCAAACTTTGCAAGCATGTGGGGGTGGGTCCCCTCCCCATGCTTGCAAAGTTTGGTCCCCATCGGAGAATGTTTGGGTACGATGGTATGGGGAAGGCCCGGATTTTCCATGGCCTCTTAAGCACCAAGAGACTTCAAAAACCTGCACTGGGCGCTAATTACCAATCCAAACATGCTCTGATTGTGACCAAACTTTGCAAGCATGTGGGGGTGGTCCCCCCCCATGCTTGCAAAGTTTGGTCCCCACATCGGAGCATGTTTGGGTATGATGGTATGGGGAAGGCCCGGATTTTCCATGGCCTCTTAAGCACCAAGAGACTTCAAAAACCCGCACTGGGCATTAATTACCAATCCAAACATGCTCTGATTGTGACCAAACTTTGCAAGCATGTGGGGGTGGGTCCCCCCCCATGCTTGCAAAGAGCATGTTTGGGTACGATGGTATGGGGAAGGCCCGGATTTTCCATGGCCTCTTAAGCACCAAGAGACTTCAAAAATCCGGACTGGGCGCTAATTACCAATCCAAACATGCTCTGGTTGTGACCAAACTTTGCAAGCATGTGGGGGTGGGTCCCCCCCCATGCTTGCAAAGTTTGGTCCCCATCAGAGCATGTTTGGGTACGATGGCATGGAGATTTTCAACAAACAATATGATAGCCAAAGTGTTAAAAAATATAATAAAATCAAGAACATCAACTAAAATGTAATGATACTCAATAATGAAAAAACTCATAATGATATAAACATCAAATAAGTACATCAGAATGAAAAAGAGCTACCCCAGCTAGTCTGAAGTTAGTCACTGCCGAAAAATCTAAGTACAATGTAAGTGAGCTAGCCCAGCTAGTCTGAGTTTAGTCACTATCAAAGGCAACCCAATCAAAATCGTCATCTCTAACTGGGTCGACGTGCGCGTCGAGGCTGCTGTGCACGTCGAGGAGGCTGTGCCAACTGCGGGGGTCATCGAATGTCTGCGGGGAGGTCTGGCTCAAAGGCAGGATCGTGAGCTGGTGCCGGTGTACTCAGGAGCTCACAAGTCCCAAAAGCTACTATAGCCCTCTCTCTCTCTCTACGTCATGCTAATGCAAGACGCCTCTGTCTGTAAACCCAAAATCTATAATCTGCAATG
This sequence comes from Cibotium barometz, assembly GCF_041138505.1. Classification (NCBI taxonomy): domain Eukaryota; kingdom Viridiplantae; phylum Streptophyta; class Polypodiopsida; order Cyatheales; family Cibotiaceae; genus Cibotium; species Cibotium barometz. The sequence goes on from NC_141059.1 coordinate 10,851,553, forward strand.
GTACGTGTCTGCCACTCTGCTCGTGTAAGCTCCTCTGCTGTAAGGACACGCTGCTCATGAGAAGCAGCACTGCTGCTAGCACCATCACCCGAGGTGCCACTAGGACCAGCACCACCCACGCGCTCATATGCTATGATCTGGCTCTCATGTAGGACTCTCTGGTATGCATCAAACTCATGTGAGCTCCACTCACTCTCTGGAGGCACCTCAGGCTCTTGGGCTCTATCGTCGAAGGCGTCGAGTCCCAAGTCAATAGCTGATGTAAAATCAAGAGGCCTGCCAGTCCTAGCATCTACTCGAACGAGGCCTGGGTGAAGATCATCGATGCCCAAAACTCTGTATGTCACTAGGTTGACGCGTGCACGGCAGGAGGGGCATGCTGAGAACCGTACTAGCTCCTGGGTGATGCAAGACAAGTGGAAAAAATGTCCACATCCCAGGGCATATCCACCAGTACTATCAATGTCCTCGATACATAAAGCGTAGCACGCATCACGTAGAAAGGGTGGTGCATCCTGCGGGAGAGGTCGTCGAAAAACCTCTGTGACATGCCGTGGATATAAAGGTAGGTAAGGCACTGTCACGTTCGAGGATCTGCGAAACTCTCGAACATGCAGCATCAACTGCTCTGCCCTATGCTGGGCAATCTGCTCCATAATCTGATGATGCTGTGCCTCAGCTCTAGAGCTCTCTACCTCGGTCCGAGCCTACGCAAAAAAGTAAAGCATTAAAATAATTGATTAGTCTCTCATTAGGTATTACTTAAAGAAATTTATAACTTAGGACCTTAATTATAACTCTTTTACGTGCAAGAGAAACCTACCTGCTGCTGGATGTCGGACTCTCTCAGATGCTGTGCCTCTACAGTAGCTGCCTCTGGACATCGTCTGTAATGCAGCTCTGAGAGGTGGTCAATCTCCGCTCTCGCCTCTACCAACTCCTGAGTGAGTCTCTCAGTGGTAGGTGTGGGACCCTACGTGACACAATCAACCATGCTGCTCATGTAAAAATATAGAAAAGTACATATAAACATGTAAATAAATGACCAAAAAAACTTAAGAAGTAATATATATGTAAATACCTCGATAGCTGTCGTCGGTATAGATAGTGAGAACAGGCACACCACGTGCTGGATGCTCTCCGTGGTACTCCGTACGTCAATGCCGACCTGGGTGCCAAGAGCCTCTACTGTCGACAATGGCACAAATGAAGGATCTGTGGTAGGTGCTACACAAAGGGCTGGTGGAGGCCGCCTACCCTGGTCCTGGAGGAGACGGCCTCGGCCAGCACCACCACCCAGCCGCCGATGGTGGCTGGTATAATCCACCTCCTCCCCTAAGACAAACTCCGCATATAACTGCTTTGCGAAGTATATGGGAATCTGGCGGTTGTTCGGCATCCTCCCATATGCGGCAACATATCGACTATAGATATGTGCCGCCATACGAGGATGCGAACACCGCGAAATAGTAAGGGGCTTGCCCGCCCCCGGCCTCATCCCACGACTATCAAGGAAAAGATCTAGGTAGGCTCCATCCCTAATAGGAGCAAGATCACATACCTGACGATATGTCAGGCCATGTGACACAGGAGCAGTGCGATGGTGGGCTATCCACTCATCTACATAAACAATATCGTGAAGGCTACGAAGGGACGAAGGCATCGCCTCCAAGTCTGCCACGATATGTAATGTAGACGGTGTGTCTCTAGCACTCCTACGGATAGCCGCTAACTCGCGGTCTATCTCCGCGGATGAGATCCGCAATAGATGAGCGGCCCTCCTCATGGACCTCCTCGTGTGACTCCATGCTAAAACCTAAGCCAAACACAAAGGTCCAATGTGAAGGGTCTAATGCTTAGTGCTAAGTAGCACTAATGAAGCTATAAAACAATGCTAATGGGCTCACTAATGCTAATCCAAATCAAGAGAGCAAGGAGAGTGAAAACAACTTGTGACAATGAGGCAAAAAAGAAAGTTTTCCGGTTTTATAACCTCGATCGAGGTTCGGTAACATCATGCAATTTAGGGTTTACAAGATTAACGCTCTGGATATTAGGGTTAGTGCAACATACAACCAAGATACACACTTAATTTTAGGGTTGGTGAAGGATCGACGGCTGAGATTTGATATTACTATCTCGTTCGAGGTACATGGACGGCCACGATTTAAAGTCATTACCACGACAAGGTATGTCGACGGTCAAGATTCATTATATACCTCGATCGAGATATTTAAACGGCTGAGATCGCATCTTCCAACGTACGTGAATGGACGGTAGAGATTGCGTTTACGTATCTCGATCGAGATATTTGGACGGTGGATATTTCATCTATGTATCTCGATCGAGATATTTGGACGGTAGAGATTGTATCTCTGTATCTCGAACGAGCTATTTGGACGGTGGAGATTTGATCTCAGTATCTCGATCGAGATACGGGGACGGTGGAGATTGTATCCCATTACCTCGAACAATGAATGGTTGCGATTTGATGTTAATTTCTCGTTCGAGATACGTGGACGATGGAGATGTGCTAGTCAAATATGCCTAGGGGGATACAGCGTGGCCTTGATGTGGATCCGAGTGGCATAGATATCTCGATCGAGATAATGTGGCGGCGGTGACATGTATTGGTGACATGGATGATGCCTCGAAACCCGGACCTGCTAGCGTGGCATTAGTTGGCATCTCGATCGAGATATGTCGATTTAGGCTTGGGAGGCACGTGTCGTGTTTTAATTCGCGGCACTATCACGATCGAGGTACTCCGCTCGAGATGCATGGATGTCCCAATTTTAGAGAGAGTGAACGAAAGTGAGTACCCTCATCTTGCAACCACCCAATAGTACCTGCACTCTCGCGGGCATGAAACAGGACTGAGGGAAAAAAATCCGTGAAACCCCATTTCATGTTATGAAACCTTGCAATTTCACGGGCATGAAACTGTGAACTTTCACGTCAAGAAATGGTCCGTGTAAAAATAATAAATATAATGAAGTCCATAAGATCCATTTCATGACTTGAACGATACCTACACTTTCACGGGTGTGAAATAGGTTCGAGGGGAGAAACAATATCCTTGAGAACCCATTTCACATCATGAAATCCTGCACTTTTAGGGGCATGAAATCCTGAGCTTTCAAGTCATGAAATAGTCCACAAAAATAATAAATCTAATTAAGTCCGTGAGATCCATTTCATGGTGTGAACGGTACTTGCACTCTCATGGGCGTGAAACAAGTCTGTGGGAGGGGGGGGGGATCCGTGAAACTCAATTTCACATCGTGAAACCCTGTACTTTCATGGGCGTGAAAGTTTGTACTTTCAAGTCGTGAAATAGTCCAATATATATATATATATATATATATATATATAATTAAGTCCGTGATATCTATTTCACGGCCTAAACAGTGCCTACACTTTCACGAGCATCAAACAGGTCCAAGGGAAAAAAATCCATGAAACCCCATTTCACCTCGTGAACCGTACTTGCGCTTTCATGGGCGTCAAATAGGTATAGAGGGAAAAAAACTAAATCCGTGAAACCCTACACTTTCACAGGGTCACAATGTGAAATGATCTAGGTAAAATAAAATAAATATAATTAAGTTTGTGAGATCCATTTCACTGCGTGAACGATACCTTTAATTTCATTGGCGTGAAATAGGTCCGTGTGGAGACAAATAATTCATGAAACCCCATTTCACGCCTTGAAACCCTACACTTTCATGGGTGCGAAACCCTTAACTTTCACATCGTGAAATAGTTCGCGTTACAAAAAAAAACTAGTTAAGTATGTGAGATCCATTTCATGTCATGAACAGTACCTACACTTTCACGGGCAAAAAATAGGCCTAGGGGGGAGAAAAAAATCCCTTAAAACTCATTTCATGTTGTGAAACCCTCCACATTCATCGGCATGAAACTCTGAACGTTCAGGTTATGAAAGAGTCTGCGTGAAATAATAAATCTAATAAAGTCCATGAGATACATTTCACGGTGTGAATTTTACTTGCACTCTCATGGGCATGAACGAGGTCCGGGGGAGAAGGAAAAAAAATCCGTGAAACTCTCCATTGTACATCGTGAAACCTCGCTCTTTCAGAGCCGTGAAACCCTGCGCTTTCACATCGTGAAACGCTCTGGGTAAAAAAATAAAATAAATCTAATTAATTTGGTGAGATCCATTTCACCGCATGAACAATATCTGCACTTGCACAACCATGAAATAGGTCCAGGGCAAAAAATAAATACATGAAACCCCATTTCACCTCGTGAACGGTACCTGCACTTTCATGGGTATGAAACAAGGCCGGGGGGGTGGGGGGGGAAGCCATGAAACCCTGCATTTGACGGTGTGTGAAACCTTGAACATTCACATCATGCAACATTCTATGTAAAATGTATAATAAATCTAATTAAGTTCATCAAATCCATTTCATTGCATGAATGGTACTTGTAGTTTTTACACGGGAGTGAAATAGGTCAATGGGAAAAAAAATTTGTAAAACCCCATTTCACGTCGTCGTGAAACCTTGTGTTTTCATGGGCGTGAAACCCTGAGCTTTCACGTCGTGAAAGGTTTCGCGTAAAAAAATGAATCTAATTAAGTCCGTGAGATCCATTTCACAACGTGAACTACCATACCTGCACTTTCATAGGCGTGAAACAGGTCTGGGGGGGGGAAAGAAACCTGAAAACATATTTCACATCGTGTAACCCTGCACTTTCACGGGAGTGAAACCCTGAACTTTTAGGTCTAGGGGGGGAACAATATTCCTGAAAACCCATTTCACATCATAAAACCCTGCACTTTCACGAGCGTGAAATCATGAACTTTTAGGTCGTGAAATAGTCAACATAAAATAATAAATCTAATTAAGTCTGTGAGATCCATTTCACGGTGTGAATGGTACTTGCACTCTCATGCACTCAAGGTTTCACGCCGTGAAACCTTGCACTTTCATAGCAAGATACCCCAAACTTTCACATCGTGAAATAGTCCACGTAAAAAAATAAAATAAATCTAATTAAGTCCGTGAGATCCATTTCATGGTGTGAAAGGAACCTGCACTTTCACAAGCGTGAAACAGGTCCAGGGGAAAACAAAATCCATGAAACCCTATTTCACGTTGTGAATGGTGCACTTGCACTTTCGTGGGCATAAAATAGGTCCGCATCAGGGAGAGAAAATGAATTTGTGAATCCTTGCAACTTTCACGTCGTGAAAGCGGTCTGCGTAAAAACAATTAATCTAATGAAGTCCTTTAGATCCATTTCACGACATGAATGGTACCTGCACTTTCACGAGCATGGAATAGGTCTAGGGGGGAAAACAATATCCCTTAAAACCCATTTCATGTTGTGAAATCCTACACGTTCTTAGGATTGAAACAGGTCCAAAGGGAAAAATAATAATCCGTGAAACCCTACACTTTCACAGGGCGTGAAACCCTGAACTTTGACGTTGTGAAACAGTCCACATAGAAAAATAAATCTAAAGTTTGTGAGATCCATTTCACTACGTGAATGGTACCTGTAGTTTCATGAGCGTGAAATAGGTCCAGGGGGTATTTTCGTGAAACCTTGCACTTTCATGTCGTAAAACGATCAGCATAAAAAAATCTAATTAAGTCCATGAGATCTATTTCACGGTATGAATGGTACCTACACTCTCACAAGCATGAAAGAGGTCCAGGGGGGAGAACAAAAAATCCTTGAAAACCCATTTCAAGTCGTGAAACCCTGCACTTTCACGGGCGTGAAACCCTAAGCTTTCAAGTCATGAAAGAGTTCGTTGTGAAATAATAAATCTAATTAAGTCCGTGAGATCCATTTCACGGTGTGAACGATACTTGCACTCTCACGGGCGTGAAACAGGCCTAGGGGGGAAAACAAAATCCATGAAACTCCATTTCACGTCTTAAAACCTTGCACTTTCATGGGCGTGAAATCTTGAACTTTCAAGTCGTGAAACGGTTCACGTAAAAAAATAAAATAAATCTAATTAAGTGCGTGAGATCCATTTCATGGCATGAACGGTATCTCCACTTGCACGAGCATGAAACTAGTCCAAGGAAAAAAACAAATCCATGAAACCCCATTTCACGTCCAATACCTCCACTTTCATGGGCATGAAATAGGTCCAGGGGGAGAAAACAAAATACCTAAAAACTCATTTCATGTCATGAAACCCTAAACTTTCAAGGGCGTGAAACCCAAAACTTTCAGACCATCAAACAGTCCATGTAAAATAATAAATCTAATTAAGTTGGTTGAGATCCATTTTATGGCGTGAACAGTACCTGTAATCTCATAGGCATGAAATAGGTCTGAGGGAAAAAACAAATCTGTGAAACCTCATTTCATGTCGAAACTATGCACTTTCACATGCATGAAACAAATCTGTGAAACCTCATTTCACGTCGAAACTATGCACTTTCACGTGCATGAAACCCTCAACTTTCACATCGTTAAACAGTCTGCATAAAAATAATAAATCTAATAAGGTCCATGAGATTCATTTCAGGATGTGAATGGTACTTGCGCTTTCACGGGTGTGAAATACAACCGATATGGGAGAAAACATATCCCTTAAAACCCATTTCACAAAGTGAAACCCTACACTTTCACGAGCGTGAAAACCCTAAACTTTCATATCCTGCGAAAATAGTCCGTGTAAAAATAAATCTAATTAAGTACGTGAGATCCATTTCACTACGTAAACGGTACTTGCACTCTCATGGGCATGAAACAGGTCCGGGTGGGAAAAACAAAATCCGTGAAACTTAATTATAAATCTAATTAAGTGCATGAGATCCATTTCATGGCATGAATGGTACCTACAATTTCATGGGGCCAAAACAGGTGGGGGTGGGAGAAAAATTTCATCAACCTACACTTTCATGGGGTGTCAAATCTTGAACATTTATGTTGTGCAACAATCTGCAAGAAAAGCATAATAAATCTAATGAAGTTCCTAAGATCCATTTCATTGCATGAAAGGTACCTGCAGTTTCACGGACCTGAAACAGGTCAAGGGGGGGAAACGTTTTTGTGAAACCCTGCACTTTCACCGGCGTGAAACCTTGAATTTTCACATCGTGAAATTCTCCACGTAAAAAATTAAATCTTATTAGTTCCGTGAGATCCATTTCATGGTGTGCACGATACCTACACTTTCACGAGCATGAAACAGGTCTGGGGGGAGGAGAAAAACCCTGAAAACCCATTTCATGTCGTGAAACCCTACAATTTCAAGGGCATGAAACCCTGAACTTTTAGGTTTTCAATAAGTCTGCGTAAAATAATAAATCTAATTAAGTCAGTGAGATGCATTTAACGGTGTGAACAGTACCTGCACTCTCATGGGCATGAAACAGGTTCAGGGGAAAAACAATTCTGTGAAACCTTATTTCACGTCATGAAATCCTGCTCTTTCACGGTCATGAAACCTTGAAGTTTCACATCATGAAAGGGTTCGCGTAAAAACAATAAATCTAATGAAGTCCGTGAGATCCATTTCACAGCGTGAACGGTACCTCCACTTTCACAAGTGTAAAAATACATCCGCGTGGGGGGGACATATCCCTAAAAAACCATTTCATGTTGTGAAACCCTACACTTTCACGGGTGTGAAAACCTTGAACCTTCAGGTCTGAAACAATCTGCGTAAAAAATAATTCTAATTAAGTCCGTGAGATCCATTTCACAACGTGAACGGTACTACATACACTTTAATAGGCATGAAATAGGTCCGAGGGGGCAAAATAAACCCTAAAAACCCATTTCACATCATGAAACCCTACACTTTCATGAGCGTGAAACCCTGAACTTAAGGTCATCAAACAGTCCATGTAAAATAATAAATCTAATTAAGTCTGTGAGATCCATTTGAAGGTGTGAACAGTACCTATACTGTCAAAGCATGAAACAAATTCGGAGGAAAAAAAACCATGTAACTCCTTTTCACATCGTGAAAATGGGCACTTTTACAAGCATTAAATCGTGAACTTTCACGTTGTGAAACGGTCCGCATAAAAACAATAAATCTAATGAAGTCCGTGAGATCCATTTCACGGCGTGAACGATACTACATGCACTTTCGCGAGCGTGAAATAGGTTTGGGGGGAGAAACAATATCCTTGAAAACCCATTTCACATCGTGAAACCCTGCACTTTAAGGGGCGTGAAACCTTGAACATTCAGGTTGTGAAACAGTCTGCATAACATAATAAATCCCGCAAACCGTACCTACCCTTTTATGGGCATGAAACAAGTCCGGAGGGGAAAACAATAAATCCATGAAACCCTGCACTTTCACGTGGCGTGAAACCCTGAACTTTAACATCGTGAAATTATCCGTGTTAAAAAAAAAAGTGAACCTAATTAAATATGTGAGATCCGTTTAACTCTGTGAACTGTACTTGCAGTTTCACGGGCATGAAACAAGTCCGGGGCAAAAAAACATAATTTGTGAAACCCTGCAATTTCACAATTGTGAAACCCTTAATTTTCACATCGTGAAATGGTTTGTGTAAAAAAAAACCAATTATGTCCGTGAGATCCATTTCACGGTGTGAACGGTACCTGCACTTTGACAGGCATGAAATAGGTTCGAGGGGAGAAAACAAAATCCCTAAAAACCCATTTTACGTCATGAAACCCTTCACTTTCACATGCGTGAAACCTTGAACTTTCAGGTCTTGAAAGAGTCCATTTGAAATAATAAATCTTATTAAGTCCGTGAGATCCGTTTCACGATGTGAACGGTACTTGCACTCCCATGGGCGTGGAACAGGTCTGAGGGGGGGGGGGGGGCGGCGTGCAGAATCAATGAAACTCCATATCACGTCATGAAACCCTACACTTTCAGGGGCATGAAACCCTAAACTTTCAGGTCATGCAACAATTTGCATAAAATAATAAATCTATGAAACGGTACCTACACTTTTACGGGCGTAAAACGGGTCTGGAGGAAAAATAAATAAATCCGTGAAACCCTGCACTTTCACGGGGCATGAAACCCTAAACTCTCACGTCATGAAACGGTCCACGTACAAAAAATAAATCTAATTAAGTTCATGAGATCCATTTCACTACATGTACCTATAGTTTCATGGGCGTAAAACAGGTCCGAGGAGGAAAATTAATTCGTTAAATCCCATTTCAAGTCATGAAACCGTGCACTTTCAGGGGTATAAATCCCTGAACTTTCATGTCAAGAAACAGTCCATGTAAAAAAAAAATCTAATAAAGTCTGTGATCCATTTCACAGCGTGAACGGTACCTACACTTTCACGGGCATCAAACAAGTCGTCCAGGGGAGAAAACCTAATCCCCGAAAACCCCTGCGGATAATTTTTTTAAAAGCTTTTTTATGTCTGGGATAGGTGCTAGTTAACATGACTTTTTATAATGATTTTTGGATCCAAAGATGATCCACAATGCAAAATTTCTTATCATGCTATAAATCATTGGAAAGCTCTTTAACAAGGGTTTTTTTATGTATAATCTTTGAAAAAATCTAATTTTATTTACTGAATTTTTACCACGTCCATTTTTTATGTTAGCACTGCTAAAAAACTAAAAAAGTGTAGCATGTTAACATGCTTCCACTCTCATAAGTACCTTAATCCCTTAATTAGTCTAAGGTAAATAGGTTTTTTAAAGAATTCTATGTACCATTGGGTAGCTTAAGGTTAGCTCAACCCACTCACAAAAGAAAAACATAAAAAAATCATCAAGGACAAAACCAAAATCTCAAAAATCAAAGGAGGAGGTTTGGCGCATTTTTTGGCTCTGCCTATCTTCTGAGAAGTGTACACCCATTCACTCCTCAAAGACACAGTCGTTACTTCCTTAGCTACGGCCATTCCTTCCTTCTAGGCAGATCTTTCCAAATCTGCTCTCCATAAATATGAGCAGTGTGCATTCAAAGAAAATAAATTGCATTTATAAGGGCATAAAGAGCATTGAGGAGGGGTACAAAAAGGGTACAACTATACAATTAGGAGAATAATAGGGGGTGGCTGTCTCAGAAGACACGTTGTCCCTATGCATTTAGGAGATCTGCCTCACCCAGCTAGCATATGACCATTTCTTTGTCAACGTACGGCCATTCCTTTGTCAACGTATAGTTGTTCCTTCTTCATCAGCGTACGATCGTTCCTTTACCAGCGTACGCCCGTTCTTTTACCAGCGTCCGTATGGCCATTCCTTTGTCAATGTACGACCATTCCTTCTTCAACGTACGATCGTTCCTTTACCAGCGTTTGTTTCTTCTCTAACGTATGCTCGTTCCTTCTTCCTAGAGCCACGTCCGTGCCTTCCTCAAGTGTATGGCCATTCCTTTACCAGCGTATGGCCGTTTCTTCACTAACATGCATCCATTCCTTCTCTAACGTACGCCCGTTCCTTCTTCCAAGCCACATATGTGCCTTCCTCAAGCATAAGGTTGTTTCTTTACCAACGTACGGCCGTTTCTTTACTAGCATACGACCATTTCTTTACCAGCGTACGGCCATTCCATTACCGGCATATGATCGTTCCTTTACCAGCGTACGGTCATTCCTTTACTAGCGTACGACCATTTCTTCTCTAATGTATGCACATTCCTTCTTCCCAGCCACGTCCTTGCCTTCCTCAAGCGTACGTCCATGCTTTCCTCAAGTGTACATCCATCCCTTCCTCAACCGAACGCATGTACCTTGCTTAGAGAATGCACATCCCTTCTAGAAGAGAACACCCATTCTTTAACAAGCGTACGACCATACCTTCACCAAAAAAACAAATCAAGGGCAGGTGTTTAGAGGGGGATTCAACACTTTCACTTCCCACATTTATGCACTTACACTCGAGGAAATTGGTGCAAAACAACCCTCCGTTCGACAACGTCAACCCTTTTGACACTCCCTCACTTGTAAGATCCAACCCTTTAGTCAACACAGCTTAGAGCCAAACGATGTTAGTCTTTGATAGAACCAGTGAGAGCGAGGAGCATCCAAGCATGGGATGCACCACCCCTAACCTAGAGACTAGGAGGATTGGTGGGTCAATGCATGGACAGACTGCCTACCTTAGAGCAAGACCCAGAGTCTCCCACGCATTCGCAAAGAAGTCTTGCTTCAACACTTAAAAACTTCATCATGGGAAACACATAATCCGACGATTCATATCCCAGGGACATGGGCATGGAATGACAACTAGAGCAGGAGGCCACGCCACCCCTAGATTGCAGGCCAAAGATAGGGCAAAGTAAGGGTTTCCCAACCCAGACTAATCCACCAGTCTAGGGGACCATACCAATCACTAGAAAAGCCGACTCATACCAATCACCAGTCTAGGGGACCATACCAATCACTAGAAAGCCGACTCATACCAAAACTATAGGAGACATCTCTCCAGAGTCCAAAAACTTCCTACCAAACAGAGAAAGCCTAGCTTGCACAATCCTATCAACCGCCACACCAATGTACCAACAGTACCTGCCTCGTGGAATATACCTTGGATACCATATGGGACCCTATGAAGCACAAACCGGTCCTCCTTTGAGACAAGGACCCCCAATGGTATATTACGTGCCCGTCCTAGCTCCTCGCCTATCTTACCTCAACCCACACCAACTCCACTCCATTGCAGGACTGACATCTTGAAATGTTGAGGATAGCCATGGAAATAGGGAGGGGGTAGCTTTGCTAGAATAACACCACCAGCACTAGCTCAGCTGCACAACCCAAGAAAAACAAACCAGCCCACATTTCCAAGTTAATCACCAAGCCTGACGGGACTAGAGACCCTATACCACATTTAGAAATGTTCAATCACATCTGAGAGGCATTTGGCCACGTAGATGACCAAGTTAAGGTGAGTGCTTTCGGTCTCAACCTACATGGCAAAGCCAAGCAATGGTTTCGATCATTGAAGGTGGTGGAGGATAAAGCCACCTTTGACACCTTGAAAGAGGCCTTCAAAGTAGAATACTCATGCCAAGGAACCCGATGAAGCCCAATCAAACAACTGCACAATGTGAAACATAGGAATGGGGAATCCATCTCTGGGACCATATCAACTGGGTGAGATACCTCCACTCCCACTGTAATGATAGAGACAAGTTCTCTAATGAAAGGTTGATTGGGAGGTTCCTTGAGGGCCTTAATGATGTACCCTTGCACAACTCCTTATACACTCTAGCCCACACCTCCTTTCACCAATGCTACAAGAGTGCCATGGACTTTGAGGATAATTTCAAGGGAACTTCCCAAGAACTACATGAGGGCACATCCGAGGCATCTTTCAAAACCACCAGCATAGAATCTGAAGGGAAAGGGAAAGAGTCCTCCTCAAGACAATAGGTAGAACGTGTAGCAGAGCCTTGATGCAGCAAATGACCCAACATTGGAGAACAGCCAAGGATGGTCGGGATCAAGTCGGCCAACCCCATCTTTACCCCCAAAGAGGGAGTTAGTATGGTGCTATCGATGTTTGGTCAAGGCTCGGCACTTGCATGGTTCTGGACCACCTAGTCAGCTCTAGAGGAGATGCGACTAATGCAATTATGCCCAATGAGATAAAGTAATGCTAATGCATTACGCCACCAATCTACCTAGGCTAAGAGAGTTCATTATGCCAACATAGAGGTCGGTTCCTACATCTGTCAGGATCCTGATGTGACTCCTAATCCTGTTTCCAAATAGGAATGACTCTAAGTGTAGATCCCGATGAGAAGGCATATCTTAATAAGAAAGTGCTCGACACGACAAGGTATTAGATAGACTTACACAGCACTGAAAAAGGAGAATTGCACAGACAAATCACTTGTATCACTAGATCAGAGGCTTAGCCCAAAGTACAATGCCGTATCACACTCTCAGTTGTTTTCTCTACTCTCTCCTCTATCCAATATATATCTCTTTGGATAGTTCCCCTTTTTCCTTTTACACCTGCCCGAGTACTACCCGTTAGCAAGATTCAATTACAAGGTTGTTACAAGAAAGAAGATTCATGTCCCAAGAATTTTTTGCCCAATGGATATACTGGGTGGCGAAGTTAGTGGCAAAGTTGGGCGCTAGTAGGCTGATGGTTGGATGACCCCCTAACATCTAGCGTGACCACGGGGACGTTGCATGAGCAGAGCGAAGCTTTTTTTTGGGTTCATATGGCCATACGCTTGGAAGCGTATGGCCACGGGCGTACGCTTGGAAGCGTACGCCCGTGGCCTTAGGTGTGAACAACCGTGGAAATTTTGAAATTTGAATTTGAATATCAAATTTGGAGGGAAGTGGGAGACAACTAAGACGGGAAAAGGCTAAAGTTAGAGGCTACCTCTAAATTAGTGGATTTTGACTAATTTAGAGATAGTCTAACTTAGTTAATGATTAATATTATTAATCCCATTGTTAATTACTCTTTAACCCTCTTCTTTGCCCTCTAATTACTCCTAATTGGTGAGGAGTTTAAGCATGGAGATTTGATAGGTGGATTAGCAATGTTTAGGCTAATCCAAAGATGTGATTACTCCTAAATAATCTCACTAATTAGGTCTCTAATTAACCCACTCAAAAGAGGAAAAATTAGACAAATAAGGCCTAATTAGTGCTAATTCTTGCTAATTAAGGCCCAATGGGAGTGGGCTAAACATGTATTTGGATCAAGTCAAGTGTTTAGAACACTAACGCCACTCTAATTAGTATAATTACAAGCAATTAGGATCAATTTTTTGGTTTTTTGTTCTCGTTAAGTCCATTAATCACACTAATGAGTAGATTAGTGATAATTAATAAAAATTAAGAGATAGTTTATAGTTTTTTTGGGTTTTTTTATGGATTAGGGTTTTATTCAAAAATGCTAACCTACCTATGCAGATTATTATTATTTACAAAAAAAAAATTCAAAAAGCTTGTGTAGCTTTGCTCCTATTATGTGCACACACTTTTTTTAAAAAAATATTCACTTTATAGAGATACATTTTTTCATTACTCACAACAACAACTTGTACGCAAGTACTTATGGTTTAGTTTGAAGTTATATTCATAAATAGTATTAGATGTATTCAAGTTGTTTCCACACTAGTACACAAGTTTTAGTTTGAATCTATATTCATAAATAGTATTAGATGTACCCACCTTTATTTTCCCACTAGTTTGTATTTTTCCTATGAAAATGTTATTGCCTTGTTTTCCCACTAGTTAGTGTTTTTCTTGTGGAATTATAATAGTAATAGATGTACTCACCTTGATTCCCCCACTAGTTAGTGTTTTTCTTATGTTTATTTGATAAGTTATACATGCAATTTATTGATTAATTTATAACCGTGTGTAGGGTGTAGAGCAATTTATTGATTAATTTATAACTGTGTGTAGGGTGTAGAGCTTCAAAGAGAGGCTTGATAGTTTAAGATTAAGGTTAGGAAACTCTATTAGTGTTTTTCTTATGTTTATTTGATAAGTTATATATGCAATTTATTGGTTGATTTACAACCGTGTGTAGAGTGTAGAGCTCCAAAGAGAGGCTTGATAGTTTAAGTTTAAGGTTAGGAAACTCAATTAAGCTTAAATGTCTTGGGTGTAAAATAATTCGAAATGCCCTCAAGTGCTAAATTCCTTTGAATCTCTTTTTAGTAATTCCTCTTGGGAATCCCCTTGCTTTAAGATCAATTGTTTATAAGAAGAGAGAGAGAAAACAATGTTTAGAGGGAGCAGCATGCACAAAAGAAGTTATCAGATGATGGCTAAACCAATGGTCATAAAGCAAGGGTGAAAAGAGTAAAGTGCTAATCACAAAGCATCAAGAATTAAGTGGTTATAATTAAGCACCAATCATGAAGTACCAAAGTGGTTATAATTAAGTGGTTATACTTAAGCACCAATCATGAAGTACCAAAGTGCCACTTTACCTTATGCCTACCTCATCAAAAGAAGAAAATATTAAACATTGGAGTTTTTTTCTTAAACTTTCTTGTTGGTAGTAAGTTAAGCATATTAATGGCCCAAGCAATGAGTAAAATTATAGACCTATGGCTGAATGTAAGTTACAACTATGGATCGTGGCAAATCAATTTTCTTAAAACTCAAATGAAAACTGTTTATTGGAGATATTGTTGCCACATGAACTTAAATTTAAATCTTTACATAGAAAATATGTTCATGTTCCTCTCACAACTACTTTGCATAGAAAATATGTTCATGTTCCTCTCACAACTACTTTGCATAGAAAATATGTTCATGTTTCTCTCACAACTACTTTGCATCTTCTCTCACAACTACTTTGCATCTTCTCTCATAAACTTTTCATGTTATGGGCCCATATATGAATAAGATTGTGGTGGTATAAACTCACGGACTTATTGCCACTATCGCTACTTTTCATGTCACTGGAGCCCAAGATTGCATGCATGGTCACATGATATCTCACTTAAAAATTGACTATAAGTTTGTTTTTTTGGTGATGGTTCCATGAATTATAAAGTAGATATGAGATGCCACCTTTTTTTACTCATATTCACATCTAAAGGAATCGTACAGTTGAACTATCATTGTAGTTGCTATACATGAACTATCATTGTAGTTGCTATATAACGGGGATGAGCACTCACTTATGTTTTCGTCCATTATATATTGGGTAGTTCTACTTTGGCATGCATAAAAAAAGACATGCCTAATACTTGGATGTGGATATGAAAAGATTGGATATCTTAGTTAGGAGAAGTGATGAAACTTTGAGAAATTCTTTGAAAGTGATGTTGCACTGTAACAAAAATTATCATGTGATATATTAGCAATTTTCTATGCTTACTTGTCCATTGTAGTCCCTCCATATAAGACTATTCAAGCATAATTTCAAGGATTGAAATACTATAGCAATAAACAAATTTGTGATGTATACATTAGTTTACCTAAGAGTGCATGCTCCCTGTTTTACACTTTTTAAGTGACCAAAAGAATGGAAAGGTTGATACACAACTATCATTGCTTTTGAATTTTAATGATCCAAACATGCATAAATATAAAGACTTTGTTGTTGCTTTGGTGATTTGAGAAGAAATTTCACAAAATTTATAAACTAAGAATAGACGATGAAAAACCATGTTCCTACATAAGGGAAGAAAAGCATATTAACAACAAATGATATTAGGGGCATCATATTAGTGAACCATGATTGATTTTTTAATAAAATCATGCTATTGATAGTGACCCAAAAATGTCATTCAACATGCCATTGCCACCTAGGGCATGCACGAAACATACAGAACCTAGCCCCAATATTCTACTGTGATTATGGATGCCTTAATTGTTCTGTACTCTCTCTCTCTCTCTCTCTCTCTCTCTCTCTCATTTGCATACATATGCACATCTCAAAAAATCATGACCAAAGAGATTTATCTTATCTAACACTTGTTGAGATTCATTGTCTATAAACTCTGACACTATAGCCATGGAGCTCTGGCTCGAGTGGTAATGGGCTTAGGCTTAGAAAATGTACGTCGTAGCACCTCAAAAGATCCTCCCATAAAAAGAAACTATGACACGATATAACTGGTAGTAGTTGGAGGGATATGGATTCTAGTAAATACTCAAGGTTTGTTTGAATGACACTAGGGCAAGTGGCCTAGTTGGTGCTTGTTTTGAGAGAAAAGCATGATGCAATGCCGGCTCCAACATAGAAAAGACACAAAGTTTAAGGAAGAGGCAACTAGAGAGGCTCTAGAGGGAAAGCATTTAATGTAAAGTTCTAGGAGAAATGTGCATTGTGTAGATTATCAATGCCACCTACACTAGAGTCAAATACAAGGAGGAGGTCAAGGGAGCCTTTTAAAAAAAGTGGGAATAATAGTAGAAAAATGGCATGGGCAGGTAAGCATTGGGTGGCAAGGCAAATATCTAGGTGGAGAAAAATGTTTGAAAAAGTGAGGATTTTGAAGAAGATTTTAAAAAAAAGAGTGTGTTTTTTTTTTTTTTTTGGGGACAAAGCAGAGGAGTCATGAGAGGAAAGCTTTTGCATGGGGTGATGGGACAGTGGCGATGGCAAAGCAAAAACAAAGCAGCGTGCTTTGCTTTGCCTTTTGCCTTGTTGTTGCTTGCTATTGCTGCCACTGCAGAGAAGCCAGCCTTTATGCACTCCCTCCAAGAACACAACACAACAGAACAGAAAAGAAATCCATTCCCTCCATAGCTATGCTTTCCTTGCTTTTTTGAATCTGCCATAGCCATCTTCCCTCTGCTCTTGAAGCTGCCGTAGCCACCATCTCTCCTTTGCTCTCGAAGCTCCCAGTGCATCTTTCCTTCCATTTTAAGGCTGTCACAGCCATCTTTCTTTGCATTTTCAAGCCGCCGTAGCCATCGCATTTGCCAAGCTTTTGCAGGCCCTGCATGGTACCTCGTTTTCCGAAAGACATGCCTGGATTTTCCATGGAAACCTCTCAACCTCACCCCAGCTCTCCTGGTTATTACAGAAGAACCAGAGCGGAGCATGGCCTCAGAGTATCAAGAAGCACAAAAAGCTCAGAAAGCTTCACTAGTAGCCCTAGGGCGGCAGCAGCAGCAGCAGCAGCCCCCCCTCGCCAATACAGTAACTCCAGGCAATCTTCTTTAGAAAGCCTTGAACACGAGGTTAGGGTTGCTCCTGCGAGGATCTTCACCAGGCAACAGCAGAGAACCGTGGAGCAGACGGAAGCAACGGGGAGCGATGGCTATGGCGTGGATGAAAGGACGCCTCACAAAGGAGAACGCAGGTATGTTGAAAAGCCCCCCAGAAGCACGTCCTCCTCCTCAGAGAAGGTTAGGAAAACCAGATCACGCACCGCTCACCATCGCCGTAGCAACAGCAACGACAGTTCCTCAGTTGGAAACGATCATCTCTCTGTGGTCGATGAGGAGGTTCTGTCAAACCCTAACAGTCAGGATCTAGGACCCCTGCTGCTCAGGTTGGCCACCGCCTTGCATCTCTCAGGAGAAAACTCCTTAAAGGCCCTTGAATGTGCAACCAGAGCTGCTAAATTCCTTGAGAAAGCTGCAGGGGGTAAGCCTAGTTTGGACCTTGTCATGAGTTTGCACATCCTGGCAGCAATCTACTGTAGGTCAGGTCAGTTTGAGGAAGCCATACCCATCCTGCAGCGTGCCATTACCATACCTGACCTCCAAGAAGGAGTGGACCATGCCCTTGCTGCATTTGCTGGGTACATGCAGCTTGGCGACATTCTAGCATTGCGTGGCCAGCATGATAGTGCCCTTACCTGCTACAAAACTGCCTACCAAATTCAGAGAGATGCACTCGGAGAGATGGATCCTCAGGTTGGTGAGACATGCAGCTACCTTGCAGAAGCATACCTCAAGGTATTTGAAATTTACCTGGTTTAACAGTGTCTTGTTTTCTCCTGTGTCTCTGGATGCATTTGTTGGAGAAATATTCTCAACAAAAGCATACATTTTTTCTTTTTTATTTCTCTGCTGCCCCCATTTGATTTGCAGTGACGACTATCGAAAAATTTATCTGGTCTCCCTGATAGGAGTTTAAATTTTGTTGGTTTACATAGACCAAATCAATTCTATTTTATCTTATCTGCCTGTTGATAGTGTGTGTCTTCTTCTGCTTGGATCTTCAGGCTTTGCAGTTTCAGCAAGCAAAAGAATATTGTGAACATGCACTCAAGATTCACAGTGCTCACAGTCAGCCAGGGTCTCTAGAAGAAGCAGCAGACAGAAGGCTTATGGCCCTAATTCTTAGTGGAAAGGGAGACCATGAAATGGCTCTTGAGCATCTGGTGCTAGCTAGTGTCGCTCTGAGGTCGAATGGCAAGGATGTGGATGTGGCTGCAGTTGATTGCAGCATTGGAGATGCTTATGTTGCATTGGGTCGATTCGATGAGGCCATTTTCTCCTACCAAAAGGCTCTCACCTTATTTAAGTCAGTAAATGGAGATACCCATACTTCTGTGGCCTCAGTCTATGTTAATCTAGCGGTGCTTTATATGAAAATGCGAAAGCATAAAGAATCTAAGAGCTACTGTGAGAGTGCCTTGAGAATCTATGGCAAACAGAATGCAGGGCACTCTCCGGATGAGCTAGCCAATGGTTTGACAGAAATAGCATCTGTATTTGAGAGTATGAATGAACGAGAACAAGCATTGTTTCTTCTCCAACGGGCTCTTGATATTTTAGAAGCCTTGCCAGGCCAGCAAAGTGCTGTAGCAGGTGTGGAAGCACAAATGGGTGTTCTGTACTACTACCTGGGGAAATTTGAAGAGGCATTCATGGCTTTCAAGAGTGCAGTTTCAAAGCTGCGGTCTGGAGCTGAAAAACGATCGGCCCAGTTGGGAATTGTTCTTAATCAGATGGGGCTTGCATGTGTGGGGCTGAATGAGATCTGGCATGCTGCAGACACTTTTGAGGAATCCAGACACATCTTAGAAGAGATTTATGGTCCACACCATGCTGAGACCTTGGCTGTTTGTAGCAATCTGGCAGGTGCATACGATGCATTGGGCAGGTTTTACTTCTTCTCTCTTTGGTGTAGATGCTATATCTAGCAGTTCATTTTCTGTGTGTGTGTGTTTTGATGGGGAGGGGGGGGTGCTCCTTAAAAGTTACAGATTGTGCAGTAAATGCAAAATAGAGGACCTGATGTGCCTCATTGATAATTGTTGTGTAATGTACAGGTCAGATGAGGCTATCTGTCTCCTTGAACACATCCTTGAAGTAAAGGAAGAGAGACTGGGAACAGTGCATCCAGAAGTTGAGGAAGAAAGAACCAGACTGTCTGAATTACTCAAAGAGGCAGGGCGTTCAAGAGTCAGAAAGACAAATACCCTTGAAGAACTGCTGCTAATATCAAATGCTGACAGCTCAAGGTATCAAACTAAGAAGGTTGCTCAAAGCTGATAGTGTGCATTGTAAAGCTTTCGTGAACCCGGGTGAAAGCCCCCCTACTTTTCACTTATTGTACAGCAATATCACGTGGGGGCTTCAAACTGGCACTCGTAAAATGAAATGGTCGTTAAAAACATGGATGACCACTAGTAAACAGGTCATGACTTGGGTCTTGCTTTTAAAGTTTTGTCTCCAAGCATTGCCTCGTGTGTTGATTTGTTAAAACTGTTTAAGAACTATTTTTTGGTAAGGTTGAGTAACCGAGGTTACAATTGAAATCCATGTGTAGGCTGAAAATGAAAGAGTGAGTTTGGTTGTCCTTGCTTAGATGTAATACGTTGGATTTTCTTGAAGATAGAGCAGTGATCCTGTCTACACTAGCATGCCACTAGAGCATTGATCTCTGGGAGTAACTGCATTATCAATGATTGCAAAATTAGATTAACAATGTGAAGGATCTTTGAAGTTTTCGATGCAGGATTGAATTCAGTAAAAAAAAAAGGGTAGCCAGTAATTATCTTTGTCATATTCAAATTTTGTGAAGAACCCTGATCAGAGTAGCAGAGTCGTGGCCTTCGTCAATTACGCTGTAACCTCTAGGAACACTTTGGAGGGAAGATTAATCTCACTATTTAAATTTGCCGGATGCAAGGCTTCTAAACAATTGATCCCAAGTTTCACTTGCCTCAGATTGTAATCAAGCATGTCATGTGAAAGCGTAGATAGGTGGAGCACATCATGTGGGTGATGTCA
The DNA here is from genome assembly GCF_041138505.1 of Cibotium barometz. Lineage (NCBI taxonomy): Eukaryota > Viridiplantae > Streptophyta > Polypodiopsida > Cyatheales > Cibotiaceae > Cibotium > Cibotium barometz. The sequence goes on from NC_141059.1 coordinate 10,872,168, forward strand.
TGTACTCCCCCCCGCATGAAAATGATGCATCACTACTTTCACCCACGTATGAAAGTGATGCATCGCTATGATGTGACAAAGATATGCAGAAAATCCGGGGTTTAAAATTGAGACTTTAAGCACGTCGTAGGTATTTGAAATGGTTTTCAAAAATATATTTTTGACCATACACCTCGATGGGTCAACACAACCTGTAGCCATTAGAAATTCTATTTTGAAAAATTCAAGACATGAAATTGTTTATTCATTAATTAATATGAGGGTTTGAAATCTAAGGTTAGCGAAACTTTTTAACGTCGATGTGTGTTGTTTCTCATCCCATCTATGCATGCTCTTCATTTCCTCCCCTAGCCGCTCACACTTGGTTGTGGCCACCGAATAAAGAGAATGTGGGGAGAGGGAGAGTTTGATCTCCTTACAAATAAACACACATGAGAGAGCAAGACATAAGAAAGAGATGGATGGTTGAATTTTCTTCTATCTTCTTCTCTTCTCTATAACAATTAACATAAAGAGATACGTACATACTATAGGGAAATATAGTATACAATGGTTAGTCCATAGTGTGAACTCCACTATGAGTTGGGGTTATAATTATGTCATAACTCTAGTACTTCAAAGTGGTTATCATAGAGCTTATTGTTCACAACTAGTGGTACATCAACCATAATCTCACCAATTGTAGTAGGCATAAGTATGGAAGCTATCACTTGGGTGGGTCATCAATGTTCGCAACACTAGTTAAGCTCAATATTTCAACATTTCTTCTCGAGCTTAACTCCACACATTGCACTCCATGTAAGCTCCTAAACCTATGGAGCTTCTCTGTGCCAAGTACCTTCGTGAAGATGTCATCCACCAGATCTTCTATCTAGACCTACATCAGAACTTTCTCTCTTATAAAGTGATGATGCACCTCAATGTGCTCGTCCTAGCATGATACATTGGGTTATTGGCCAGCTCTATGCTACTCATGCTGTCACAATAAATGATAGCGATGGGCTTTATCTATATCACCAAGTAGCTTTTGAAACCAAGTTACCGCACAAGTTGCCATAGCAACGCTCTTGTACTTGACACGGTAATTGTCGGCTGTTTCTTGCTACTCTAACTCAAAACACTACTCCCAAAAGAAAACATAAATGCAACGGTAGATCTCCTGTATGTGACACTATTCGCCTAATTAGCATTTGTGTACATATAGCTGTATCTTTGTACCAGTCTCATAGAAAAGTTTATAATCAATTGTGGACTTTATGTATCTGAGAATCCTTCTAGCCATATCCAAGTGGCTTCTTAGGAGCCTGCATAAAGTGACTCACAAGTCCAATAACATAGCTCAAGTCTGGCATAGTAATGGTTATGTATATTAAGCTACTCAATATGCGCCTATACATAGTGGGATCTTCCAAAAGCTCACATGTATCTGTGGAAAGCTCTGCGTTCCACTCCAATGGCACTAAAATAGGCTTACAGTCTATCATACCGTACTTAGATAACATGTTCAAGGCAAACTATCTCTGTAATAATAAAATGCCATGAGGTGATCTCACCATCTCTGTGTCCAAGATCGCAGCTCACCCAAGTCCTTCATCTCAAACTTTTGCTTCAAAAGCGACTTAACATCATGTATGTCAGCATCACTATCACTAGTGATAATCAAGTCATTTACATAAAAATGACTAGTAGCATAGTCTCTTTATCTAATAAAGTAAAAAATTTACATTATATATCTGCTTTCAAAGCGGTCAGAGATGCCTTCATTCTCGAATTTGCACCCTACGGGCCCAAATGGAGCCCTATCATCCGATTGTTTCAATTGGAACAAAAACCAGAGGAAACATTACGCGACTATATTGCACACATCAAGTACCTCGATTTGTTGCAAAGAGGGAAAAATTGAGTGATAAGCAATTAATGGACCGGTTCCTCTTGGACTTGCATAATCCAAGGCTTCACGACCACATGTTGGTCAAGGACCCCTCCACCTTTAATCAGGCTTGTAAATGGGCAATCTTTCTCGATGACAACATGTGAGAAAGCTATTCCATGCAATTGGCCGCCGCGCCAATGCCAATCCAAAGCTCATTTGTAACATTACCTTCCTCTCCTCCCGGGACCCAAACCTTACCAGTGGCACCACCCCAAGCTAACTACTCACACAAAGCGCCACCACAACCTCCTCTTGTGTCCATCTTTCCATGCCAATCGTTGCCTCTCTAGGCATAGCCCATTGCTTTTGGAAAGATCCCAACAAGGTCCATTGCTAAACCTGCGGAGCCCATGCACTCCACCCTCCTTGAGAAACCCCTAACACCTCATCTCCCTTTGCCGGTACCTCACATGGACCCTAAACCACTTGTGCACAAAAAACATGCCCCCCGCAAGGAAACCACCTCTTCTGTGTTTCCTCTGCCCACCATGAACCCCATAGAGTGGCGGATTGCTCTCAAAAGAAACATTTGCCAATGCAACCACAATGTCATGGCTGTGGAATTGACCATTACTATAAGGATTTTCCTTTGCAATCAGTTTCTCATTCCACAGTTGAAGGCATGTCATCCCTCAATGTATTGAGCATTCAGCATGGGAAGATATTGTCCCATTGAATGTTGTCACACGGTTGTAAGCCAAGCTAAAGAAGGCCACATCCCAAAAGAAACAATGCTCTAAGCATGTTGGCCACGGTGACGATCGGGTTAGCATTCGCACGAGCTCAACAAAAACTACATCATTCTCCTCCGTGCGATGATCGTTTGCCGAACTGCCCCTCCCCCCTGTAGCCCAGTAAAAACTCACCAACCGAGAAAAACGACTGGGGACATATCCCAATGCCATCCTTGAGAAGCAACGTCTTCAGGAGGCCCAAGCACTGGTAGAGAAATACCAGTCTCAATGTGAATCGCCACCCGTTTTCGTAACCTTTGATCCCATACTGGAGTGCGCGCCGTCTCCCATTGAACCTGAACTTCTACACCGGGTCAGGCGGCAGGAGCCCCCGCAACCACTCCAGGTTGAGGAAAATCCATTTGCCAACATAATGTTGACAAATGACGATTTTGCCCCTCATGCTCCTCATCCTCCTATGCCTATTTCAAAATGTGCCTTGCTGTCTCCCACAGCGAGCCACAATCTTTTGCCATGGGAAACATGGGTCTCTTTGGGCAAACCATCTCTAAAAACTGCCCATGCCAAAATTCAGTTACCGGGTGGACAACGCATACAAAGCCTTGGATCCTTTACAAAAACTGTACATATTGTATCTGACCCATTGGCTTGTAAGTTCTATGTGGTTCCCATAGGTAAGACAAAGGAAGCCATTATCCTTGGAGGAAGTTGGGTCCAGAACGCTACAAGTACAATCAACCAAGTTCACAACATAGCTATCCTCAAGCTTCCACAGGGTAAGATAAGAATGATCCTCAAGCTTCCACAGGGTAAGATAACAATGATCCTCTAGGATGGGGAGTGCATCGAATCCAATCCTCTGTCCCCAACAACTGCTTCCACAAAGGGTACCCCTCACCCCCCACAATAACTGGTAAGTCTTCTACTGACCTTGAACTACCACCATGGTCCACACCAATATCATATTCTTGGAGGCGTGGAAAACGCTCGGAAAACCCACACCAACAAATGAAAACACTTAACATTCAAATTTCACATGAAATGCATTTAATGAGTGTTGGGTATTTCATTCCAAAAATTTCTATTGGAAATAACCAGTTGGAGTGCAGGTTTTTATGTCATAGATGTAGGTGCACTCCATGGCGGGATTATCATTGGAAAAGAGTGGATTAATGCCACTCACTGCCAAATCAATTGGCATGAAGAAACGGCCATCATGGAAATCAACGGCAAAAAGGCCACTGTCCTCTTGTGTCCCCAAGAGGAAATCATCCACACACCCTCACCCTCGACTTCCCTTCCCCCTCACCCTTGGCTTCCCTTCCCTCTCACGCCCCCTCCTCACCACCGGTAGTCTCTCCTATTCTCCCACCCCATGCCTCACCTAATCTAGTCAATCACTGCCGACACCACCCACCAATGACAAACAAGCCTCGTCGTCGACGTTGACCCTAAACTCTACATCCTCGACCAACCACACTGCAAGCACCCCGATCTCATATCTTTATCATGACAATCAATGGTGGGTGCCAAAGAATCTTCTTACTATTCTGTGAGGGATTCCACGATGGCTACATAGAATTATGGATCCCCAGACGGCCATCTCTAGAACCCAAGCGCCAAAAGCCAACTAAGCCAATACACACCAACCCTAAGACAAAGCTTCAATGTTTGCTAGTCCCCGACCACTTGTTACGAGCGCAAGGATACTATGAAGGCAACACCCACCTCTGGCTACCCAAGCATGTCGCTTTTGCTAATCCACCACAACTCCCCAAGAAGCCACGACAAAAGGTCCCATAACCACAAGTTCAACAACCCCAAGCACAGCGATGCCAACAACGCTGGGTGCCTAGCAATGTGCTCAAAGCACAAGGCTTCCATGAAGGTAACACACACTTGTTGTTGGAATTAGGGTTGCAGGAATGCACACACAACTTCAAGAAGATGAGGAAGCTTGAGCACAACACAGTAGTGTATTATGAGTGCCAAAAATGAAAGATAACAAGCCCTAGAAGATAATGGGCGTATATACAATGCACGGGGGAAAAAACCTCCTAGTGAGGGAAAAAGTGCCCCGGCGGTCCTAAGTGTGTTCACACACATCACTACTATAATATGGTAACAAATCCCCCCTGGAGTGATGCGGTGAACAAGAGCTAGCACTCATGTATAGGGAAGTGTCTAGCTATGTGGACGAATCCACAAAAGGGAGTAAGCCCAAAGCTTTGCGAAAAGCTTCGAACTTCTCACGAGGCAGAGCCTTTGTGAAAAGGTCTGCAAGGTTATCCTGTGTTGGCACATAAGCCAAACTGATCTCTCCTGCAGAGAGTCTCTCCCTGACATAATGGTAGTGCACCTCAATGTGCTTCGTACGAGCATGGAACACTGGGTTCCGCGCAACTGCCAATGCGCTCTGACTGTCAGTGAAGATGGTGGTGGCAGATGGCTGCCCAACACCCAAATCAGCCATAAGGCGTCTGAGCCACACACACTCAACCGTAGCTGTGAAAGCTGCCCTGTACTCAGCTTCACAACTAGAAGTGGCCACAGTAGGCTGCTTCTTGCTCAACCATGATATGCATGAGCTTCCAAGCATGAAGCAAAAACCACTCGTGGACACGCGTGTGTCATAACAACCAGCCCAGTCAGAATCTGAAAAAGCATGTAAATCTGGCGGCAATGATCCCCCCTTGGGATAAAACAACCCAAGATGCCGAGTACCACTCAAATAGCGAAAGATACGCTTCACTGCCTGCCAATGCTTAATGCCTGGGCTATGCATAAATCTGCTCACCTGTGAGACTGCAAACTGAATGTCTGGCCTCGTAATGCATACATAAATGAGGCAACCAACAGCTGTCTGATAGAGTGTGACATCAAAGTGATCTCCAGCATCATGAAGACTCAACTTCAAACCTGTCTCCATTGGAGTAGCAATAGGCTTGCAGTCTTCAAGGCCAAATCTCCGCAACAATGTTTCAATATACTTTGTCTGACACAAAGCAATACCTCCATCACACTGCTTAAATTGTATCCCCAAATAATGATGCAAATGCCCCAAATCTGACATCTCAAAAGAGGCATTCAAATCAGCCTTAAAATCAGCAATATGACTCTCATTTGGTCCTGTGAGCAGCATGTCATCGACATAGAGAGCAATGATTAGATGTACACCATCCACACGTTTAGCATACAAAGTGCTTTCTGTTGGACTATTCTGAAACCCATGTGCAGTCAAATATGCATGTATTTTTTCATACCAAGCTCGTGGAGCTTGCTTTAAACCATATAAAGCCTTTTTTAACCTGCACACTTTGTTTTCCTGCCCTCTTTGAACAAAACCACGAGGCTGCGATACATACACCTCCTCATGCAAATCTCCATTTAAGAACGCAGTCTTTATGTCCAGCTGATGTACATTCCAACCATTATGAGCTGCTAATGCACAGATGCTACGAACAGTGGTCATACGACATGTGGGAGCAAAAGTCTCATCAAAATCAATGCCCTTCTCTTGAGCATAACCTTTTGCAACAAGCCTAGCCTTATGGCGATCCACTGTGCCATCAGGCTTACGCTTCAATTTGTATACCCACTTAGTGCCAATGGCCTTCTTGCCAGGGGGCAAGTCACATAAAGACCATGTACCATTCTTCATAATAGCATCGTATTCTGCTTGCATAGCAGCCATCCAATTTTCTGAACTTTGTGCCTCATCAAATGAAACAGGCTCACTTTCATCGCACATACTAGAAACAGCCAATGCATAACAATCTGACGCATAAGAGGCACCATGAGAGCCAGAACGAGTGCGACTAGACAAAGGGGCATCCAACTTGCTGTCACGCAAAGTCTGCACCAGCCATCTAGGCATGTTCCTAGAGCCCTCAATCTCTTGTCTCTCATCCTCAAGTGCATCATGCACATCTGCATCAGATATAGGCTGATCTGTGCCATCATTTAAAACCTGCATAGGCTGAAAAACTGCCTCATGAGGTATTGCACTTGACTGTGCACCACTGAAAAGAGGCAACAATGTATCATAGACATCACGTGAGCTGATATCTGTCTCCTTAGTACATGAAACCAAGGGCTGAACTGCATCTTCCACAAATACAACATCACGGCTAACCAAAATGCGCTTTGTCTGTGGATGATACAAACGATAGCCTTTGCTCTCAGCACTATATCCAACAAAAATACATTTGACAGCTTTGTCATCCAATTTTCTGCGATGTTGCACAGGCACTAATGCATATGCCAGGCAACCAAAAACACGTAAATGGCCAACAGATGGCTTGCGGCCATGCCAAGCCTCATATGGAGTGACAACCTGTAATGCTTTGGTGGGACACCTGTTTAGTACATAAGTGGCACACATGACAGCCTCAAGCCAAAAACCATGTGGTAGACTTTGACTCTTAACCATACATCTTGCCATTTCCATGAGAGACCTGTTTTTTCTCTCAGCCACACCATTTTGCTGTGGTGTATACGGCACTGTACATTGGTGTTTTATCCCACGCTCAGCCAGAAATGCATTAAATTCTGAAGACATATACTCCCCCCCTCGATCTGAACGGAGGGTGCCCATCTTACTTTCTGACACATTTTCAGCCATAACCAAAAACTGTTTGAAGCACAAAAACACTTCGGACTTTGCCTTCAAAGGATATACCCATGCATGCCTGGTAAAATCATCAATGAAAGTCACGAAGTAAAGGTAGTTTCCAAATGATGGAGTTTGCATGGGACCACAAACATCACTGTGAACAAGCTGCAATCTGCGTTCAGCTCTCACTGATCCATCTTTGGGAAAGGAAGCACGCTGCATTTTACCCAATATGCAGCCCTCACAAACATGCTTGACAGGTGCCTCAAGCTTAGGCAAAGAAGACACCATTTCAGATTTCTGCAGGCGCAGCAAACTTGCAAAATTCAGATGACCAAAACGTGCATGCCACAGTTTTGCATTTGAAATAGCCTGCGTATCCATAATAGCACATGCTGAATCCTCTACACATTTGCCATCCATATTGAGCTTATACAGCCCTCGACATAGTGAACCAGATGCTACAATGATGTCACCACAAGAGAGATCATGAACAGTACATCTGTCATCCACAAATTTTACAACCAAACCTGTTTTGGCAAATGCGGAGACTGACAGCAGATTCTTTTTGATCCCTGGCACATACAATGCATCAAAAAGTGTAAAGGTGTTGCCATTTGCAACATTCAGCACAATCTGTCCAACTCCTTCAACGGGATAAGAGGAGTTATTGGCACAAGTGACAGTATTCCCTGTGGGAGCAGACTCAAGGAAAGTGAATAAACTGCGCTGCGAGGTGATATGCTTAGTGGCACCACTGTCAAAGTACCATACATCTGAATCTACTGCAGACATACATGTGTCATGCAAAGATGGGTCATAACTGCACTGCGCATTGAATGCCCATTCTGTATCTAGCACAACATTAGCAGATTCATTGTTAGAAGGAGAGGCATCTGCAACAGCCATACCAGCCTCTTTCTTCTTAGCCTCTTTCGCAGCCAGCTTAGGACACGCTTTGATGACATGATCATTTCCCTTACAGTACTTGCAAAATGTCTTCTGTTTGTCACCCTTCTTCTCATCTTTGTCTTCCTTCTTTGGTTGCGCAGCATTTGCAGATTTCTGCTTACTAGAAGAAAAGCCAGCTTTACCTTTCCCGCTTCTCTGACTAGCAACGAAAGCTTGATCTGCGACACGCATAATATTCCTGTTTTGCCTTGACTGGTCTTCTTGCAGCAAAACAGAAACTAACTCCTCAAATGATAAGGCATTGGGATTGCCTTTCATCATCAAGCGAAGAGTGGAAGCAAAACCCTGATAAGAATCTGGTAGACCATTCAAAACAGTCTGCACAAGTGAACTGTCTGACAGGATTTCATCTGCAGAAATGAGCTGCTCTTTGAAATCCTTGATCTTTGTCAAAAAGCTATCCATAGAATCACCTTCGTTCATATGCTCACTCTCCAACTGTTTTCGGAGATAAGCAACACGAGCCTCATTTCTTGCCTGATACAATGTGGCAAGTACATCCCAAGCATCCTTAGAAGTCCTGCAGGAGCGAATATGTGGGATAATGGTACGTTTGACAGACAGCGCAATCAAGGCATGAGCCTGCGCATCTCTACCATCCCAACGAATCTGCTCTGCTGAAAGTGGTGGTTCTCGAACAGCTGCTACAGCACTTGTGCCTGCACCATCATCAACAGTACCTGTTTCTGATGTGTTTGCAGCATTCCCAGCCACAATAGGACGTGCATCAATACCCTGCACAATGTTCCATAACCCCTTTGCTACCAATACATGTCGCATCATATATGCCCACAATGGATAGTTGGTGCCATCCAACTTATCCTCAGCAGCCAACATGCGGAATACATCATTGTTGTCAGCCATGGCCAATGACTGTACTACTAGATGTAAATGCTGTCTGTAAGAGGAAAACCTGTATAAAATCGACCTGTGCTATGTAGCACAGCCCAAAACAGACGAATGGGCACCTGTCCTGCAGATTTTAATTTTGACAGAAAATCTGCACAGTAGGACGATTTTGCCTGCGCAGTACTTGGAATGCAAAAACGGAGGGCGAAATGACCTCAGATCAAAATTCTAACCTGCAGTCGCTCGTGAAACCTCGTCGCAATCGGAGGAGATGAAGCGGCAGGTGCCGGTGATGCTGCCCGGGAGGAGGAAGCCTGCTCTGATACCAATTGTTGGAATTAGGGTTGCAGGAATGCACACACAACTTCAAGAAGATGAGGAAGCTTGAGCACAACACAGTAGTGTATTATGAGTGCCAAAAATGAAAGATAACAAGCCCTAGAAGATAATGGGCGTATATACAATGCACGGGGGAAAAAACCTCCTAGTGAGGGAAAAAGTGCCCCGGCGGTCCTAAGTGTGTTCACACACATCACTACTATAATATGGTAACACTTGTGGCTCCCCAAGCCACAAGTGCCTCTTCTTCGCATCGATAACCACCTCATAGCTCAAAGCCTCCGCAAAAATAACCGAAAGCCTCGCTAGCCCACAGACCTTCATCACTCAGCAGCGTTGGGTGCCCAAATGTCTCTTAGAATCCCAAAGCTTCCACGATAAAAATTCCATCATCCCAAGGCATACCCCTCAGTAGTTCATCCAAACCACACCCACCATGCCAGTACCTGTCCAATCAACAAAGATGGTTTGGCAACCAACGGGCAGGCAAGTCCCCTCCTCCTCGATAAAATCCTATGGACTTGCCCACACCCAACCCATGGGCATTCCAAAGCTCAATTCGCCCAACCCTTTCAACCCACGGAGCCTCATCCACAACACTCCACCCCGCCCCTTGACTTCATCACAAAACCAAGGGGCAGTGCTACAAATGGCCAAGCTTATCCAACCACTCAAAGATACACTCAAAAAGGTAAGCTCACAAATCTAGCCAAATGGTCTACTCAGTACAAAACCCTAATTAGGGGTGTTGACCAATAAACACTTGTCAAAAAAAAAGAAAAAAAGAGAGAGATTCTCCAGGTGATTAGGACCACAAGCACACCTTTTGCACTCGCCCATGCACAACACTTGCAAATCTCACTAGGCTCTATTCTATGCGCACACACCGTATAAAGCTTCATTATCGACAACCATCTAGGTACATCTCTGGTGGGGGGACCATGGTGGGCGCAATATTGGTCAATGAATCTTGGTCAATGGTACGACCCATCGCTTAGATCTTCTTAATCACCCCTACTGCACCTGAATAAATGTGCTTCATGTCTAATCAATCCTACCCAAAACTTCTTCTTCGGCTCAACACCTATTGATCCTCGCCATCAACTATCACTCCTATCAGCACACAGGATCCCAGAGCTCCAACAAAATAAGAAAAAATCATAAAAAGAAAAGAGAGAGCACCACAACCTGATGTCTCAACATCCATAGGAGCCAGGATACCCATCACGATGTCTTGACAAAGATGCTAGAGCTTCATGACCATCGCCATCGACATACAACATCTCGGAACACAAGCAATTTCCATGCGTGTTGCCTCCTTGTCCGTCCGGAATTCCCCCCTCGTCACTTGCTTACTAACCCCATTGTTTTACTAACTCTTCTTTAATCATACCACCTACCACTAGGATACTGGTCATTAAGTATTCCATGCTAGTCTACTCATTCAAGTCCTCTCACTCCTCTAACGAGGATGTCCTGCCACAAAGGCGATTAAAAAAAACACCAAAAACAAGATAAAGTGTACTATGGGCACATACAAAAAAGAAAACTCATAAGAGCCCATTAGACTAGCTGGATACTTAATCGTTACTAATTCACTAACTTATTTCGCACTAACTCCCCCACCCCCTCTCATTTCCAGAGAGGAATATGAGAACCAACCCACTGCGACACTTCCCCGCATGCCTCAACAACCCCTCACAAATCATGAGGATGCGATCGGCTTCAAGAAGGGGAGGATGTTAACCACATATTGGTTAACACATTCCTATGACAACTATGTCCGCACACTTATGTAATGGGTGCCTGTACTATATTGTAAATCTTGTCATTTGATGAGGGAAACACCCTAAAGATGCTCCCGAGTATTGAGCTTCAAAGGACAGACAAGAGAATCTTGGTCAGTGGCCAAACCATAGAGAAAAGCCTTGTAACTATGTTTTGGGCACCCCGGGTCACTTATTCTCGGGTGGCCTAGTGGGAAAAAGCTCGGAACTATAAAAAAACAATTTCTCTTGTTTGTAACGGACTCTCCCATTTGTGCAATAGAAGTGGAGTATTCTCTCTCTCCCTCTCTCTTGCAACTCTAATATAGCATGTGTGGTGTGCTTAGGGTTAGGGTTTGGGAGTGATTAGTGCTAATCACTTGTTCCCTCTTGCTTCCTCTCTCTCTCTCTCTCTCTCTCTCTCTCTCTCTCTCTCTCTCGTGATTAGGCTAACCAATGCGATCGATGCTCTTCCATATGGAGATCCCACATGATCTTTGCGAGAGAGCTTGTATCACCCATTGGATTCTCTCTATCTCCCCCACCTCATCAACCAACCCACCCCATCACTCCCTCATTCTGTCGTTACCACATTCACCCCCTCACCCTCACCCTCTCACTCTTCCCCCCCCCCCCTCTCTCTCTCTCTCTCTCTTTCCCCCCTCCTTTCTCCTCTTCTTCGGCCCACGAACCCTCATTTCCTCCTCTCTCTCTCTCTCTCTCTCTCTCTCTCTCTCTCTCTCTCTCTCTCTCTCTCTCTCTCTCTCTCTCGCTCTCCTTCTCCCCAGCGCTTATCCCCACAGCCCAACCCAGCGCTTATCCCCAGCGCTTATCCCTCGCTCTCCTTCTCCCCAGCGCTTATCCCCACAGCCCAACCCAAAAAAAAACAAAGAAACAAACACAAAAACAAAAACAAAAATGCCTTTCCAACCCCTTTCTCTCTCACCCTCTTGGTTATTTTTCATTATTTTTTATTCTTTATTTTTCTCTCTCGTATTCCACCGACCCCGTCTCCCCTTTCTTTATCACCAAACATCCCCCTCTCCCTCTCTCTCATAGCTCACCATCCTCCCGTGCTCTCATTGACCCCTTGTCACCCCCCTCACCCCACCCTTGCAGCAGTCCATTGTCTCTGCCCCATAGCCGTCATCATGGAGGAGCACCTCGTCACCACCACATCGGCAACGAGCGCTGTAGGGCCTGCACCCATGGGTTGTCTCTTATTGTATGCAGAATTTTCAACAAATTGTGTTGTTTAGAGCTCAGATATGAATATGGTGAGTCTTCACATATCAAAGTGAAACCGCTTACTACTATTACATAGGTTCTCTAAAGATTGGTGAAACGCCTCAAAGAATGTGGTAGTCCTTGCAAAGAGTTATGTTGCGAATAGAGGGCGGTACATTGTCACATGCTCTTTGCACCATTTTGACCTTGTTCAGCTACATGCAAGCAAACAAGGCTTCAAATTGAAGCATCCATTACACTACATTATCCTAGAGGGCTACTCAAGAAAGATTACAGAGGAGGAGGTAAGAAGAAAGTTACCATAATCAATGTTCAACAATTTTAAACTCTTTGGTTGTTTAACTTATTATTTGCCTTGTTGTCTTCCTGTAGGGTGAGGCACTGGTAATAGGCGTCTTCATTAGAAAGGGTACCACACCCTTTGTCTATGACCATGCCATAGAGGAAAATGTAGTTCCAAGTGCCTTTAACTCTCATAGTGAAGTAATAGTGGAGCCCATGGAACATGAGATGTGTGGCAATGATTAGTTGCGGGGTGTTGCGGAGTTGCCACTTGCATTTTTTTAGGTAAAATGGTTTCAGTGGCACCTTTCTTTGTGATATGACCGGATTAGAAGAAGAAATTAACTAAGGTATGTTGTGCTGATTTCAGGTGGTTGCTAACTACTTTCACCCAGGAGGGAGTATAGTACTTGATATTTTTGCTAGTTGTGGGAGTTTGGCAGCCATGATCATTGTTTGACAATGATCATGCTGTGTTTGTAGCACATTTGAAGGAGTGGCAAAGGATCAAACTAGAAGAGAAAGTCAAAGGCAAGGATATTAGTGAGGATTACGACGAACGAGTTGGATAGCAAGGATTATGCTCCTTGAGGATGAGTGCATAATACTCTATACTCATTTTTGTTTCATTCCTTCTTATTTAGTTTTTGATTAGACTACTATGTTTTTCATTCCATCGAGCCATATTTTGCTTGTGAATCACTCTGTTAGACTACTTGAACACTTTGTTAACATGGATATCTATTTCATCTTTTTTTGGTCATTGCTTGGCCACTTGTATGGGATTAATCCAAGATCAAGTTTAGACTTTTCATCTATTTAATCTTGTTAGTTTCCCTTTCACTATATGATTGGTTCCCCTTTCACTACTATCTTGGGTTTTCATTATCTAGATTTCCCATTCAAGACAATCCTAGCTTGTTGGTTTACATTCACCACTAAATTCTTGGGCTTTCATTATGTCGGCTTTACTTTCACCACTATTTGGAGGCTTTCACTATGTTGGCTTCTTATTCACCACTATTCTAGTTTCCATTGATCACTATTTTTAAGGAATAGCTCTCAAACTATATATGAGATGTACCTACCTTTATCAATGTTCTTAACCTTGTATCAAATGTGTTAGTTTCTGTACTAGCTGTACCAACATGTAATTTGGCCGTAGCAAGCCTTCTGATTAAGATATATGTATAATATTGTGCAGTGTAGCTGTATCATGCTCATGTGTACCCTATTCACTATGTTCACAACCATCCTACTTTGCTATGGTGGTGTCTATTTACTTGAGACTATGTAAACTTTTGCTAAGTTGTCCGTTCAATGACCATCTGAGGTAAGTAATGTGCTTTTCTATTCACAATGATGCTTCCTTACATTATTGCTAATTTGCTATCTTGTGAAGCCTAGTACTAGCTTAGGCTTTCAACTTTTCTTGTTCCATTCATGGCCATAAGGGATATTGCTAAGTTAGCATATTTTCCTAAGTTCATCGGCGATTTGCACGCTTGTATGCATGACTCGTATGTATGAGGGTCATATTTTACTTGTCTGGTCTTTGCATTTCTTGTGTGCATCTGGATACAAACTGCATTTCTTTATGTTAGGAGGGAAAGATCTGAACATCAATTCTTTCAATTATATTGTTTTCTACTTTGCATCCTTTCTTAGTGAACAAAATTTTTGTGGACCCCTTAGTGGGAGAATAGTTTGCCAATTGGCCAAAATGCTCACCATATTATTTTCAGAATCTTGCTAAGATAGTTGAAAATATGATATTTTTATGTGTGGACACAAAATCTCACCGTAGGAAGCTTACCAAAAATATGCACTCTGTAGGGAACACCCATTTGTTATTTTTTGCATTTTCTAAAATCTTAAAATTTTTTTAAAAAATTAGAGCCATTTATTCCATTTGTCATTAGAATATTCATGTTGCAAGGGATCAAACTAAAAAATATGAACTGGAAAAATTAAGATTTACATCCTTGAAACATTGACTTTTGGTCAAAACCTGCAAACCCATGCTCAATTTTGCAGACTGCAAAATCATAACCGTGATTCTCTTACAAAATTCTTTGTTGTGCAATTTTTGAGATTACACATTCAATGCACCCTATTTTTGAAAGATTCAATGTTTAGAATAGACCTTAGGCAGATTATTTTTCAAGTTATATGTATGGATTTTTGGTATTTTTGGAAGTTGGTTAGCTTTGGGATCTTGGAAGGTAGAGAGTCGTGGGAAGTCTATATAGCTGGAGCCATTTTGTTCAGTGGTACATGAATATGATTCTTGGCGGATTTTATGTGTAGCTATGGCGGATTCTGTAATGACAATACAATTGACAGATTTTGTGCTTCATCTCTTCTAGTCATTTCATTCTGTATTCTGTGTTTTTGAGAGTGGTGCAAGTGCAGCAGTGTTGTGTGAGACGTGTGTGTAGAGTTGTAGTGAATTTTCGAGTAAGATGAAACTGTGTTGGTTTGTCAGAGTGAGTGTCATTGTGAAATGTCAGACCTAGGAATGGAGAAAAACTGCTTTGCTCATGCAACAATAAACACTGGCGATCACGATGCTTATGATGGGTGTTCATGGTCGAGTTCGCTTTCTTCTATTAGAAGGACGGGTGCCAAGAAGATGCAAAGCAGCAGTAGAAGTGATGGGTGTAGAGGTGGTTATGTTTTCTTGGAAGTCAAATGCTAGGCGATAGTTCGTGCTGGAGAATTCACATCAATTTCTTCATTCATATTTCACATGGTGGGCAGCGAGGCGGCAAGGTTTGCAGTAAGCAGAAGATGATTGGAATCAAGAACGAGGTGACGAAATTGGAGTCAGAGGGTCGACAAATCTGATTTGCAGACAGAAGTCAAAATTTGTAGTTAGTTCTGCAGTCAGAAGTCAAAACAATATCTGAATCACAGATGACATTTGATTTGCAGACTGAATCTGCTTTTTGTAGCCAGAAGGTAACTTTTTATGATAATTTTTTTCAAGGAGAAATCATAATATTATCAATTTAAAATATTTCAATCAATTTTAAGCAGCCAATTGAATGAACTTTGCGGATCCCGGTACAGCATCCGTGGCTCTCCGTTTAGCAAATTTAATGGGTCTCGGATTGGTGTGGTGCATCTTTCTTGAGGGCTGAATATGATTGTTGTATTTTAATTATGTGAGTGTGTCATGGGGGGTAAGAGCATACAGCATCAACTTGGGAGGAAATGAAGAATGCATTGGAAAGGTTAGATGACTTTGAGGATGTCTTGGAGAGTGCATCTGAGTGGTTAGCTGATCACAAAGGAGACAGGCGAAAGTCATGTTCCAGTAGAAAAAGTATTGGGAAGTTACAAAAAGCATGTGAGACGTTGAGAGATGCATATGCGGATGAGTTTGAAGGGGAGTCAAGTGATGATGATGACATTTGGATTGGCATGGAGTTTGAAAGTCATCAAGTGGGAGTACCAAAGATGGTGGAGAAGGACGTGCAAAAGGAGCTTGGCCAAGAGAGCCTCAAAGAGCCCTTAGATACCCCTAATCTACCACTAGAGTATGCTCATGCAGTGACTGTGGAATTTCTGTCAAACATATCTACACAAGAGAATTTGCAGTTGGAAGATGTTGTGGGATCGATACATGAATCCCATAAACAAATTTTGAACTTAGAAACCCAATGTGCTGAACAAACCTTACAAGAGTTTACACATGCTGATTGTGATGGTTTGCGAATTCAAGCAAAAAGTCAGACCATTGTGTCTGATGTTGCCGATGATCACGGAAATCAGATTTTTGATTTTGAATGTTTTGAAGGACATATTTTGATGTCACAAGCTGATATTCAACAAGGAGATGTTTCAATTGTAGAGAATTTGAACAAGCAGATTGCTTTTTGTTTTGGACTGAATTGGGCTGAATCAAATATAGGTCTTATTGATCAGATTGAGAACGGGGATTGTCAAGAGCAAGTCATTGAAGAGTATAAAGCAGGTTTGACAAGTTTGGAGGATCAGCATATGATGTTTGACATGCAGGATGATGCAATTTCAAGCTTTAGCTCGATGGATGTGCATTCTGAACGAGATGTGGGACAGGTTGTTGTCAACCCAAACATACTTTTGTTAGAGGATGTGTGTTTTAAAGCTGATAAGCCAATAGAAGTGGATTCTTACAGAATGGGTTGTCAGATGTGGATGACGGGTTGTCAGAATTCAGATTTTCATATGTTTCCAATTTTGTGGTTGCAAGTTGGGTTTAAAAGAATGCATTACAAGGTGCAATGTGATCAGAATTCACTGTTTTCAAATCAGATTTCACTGTTTCAGAGTCAAATTTCAAAGGATGTTGAGGAGGAAATTCCGTCAGGTTCAAAAAAAATGCACAAAGGTGTGAAATATGTAGATGACACTTTGTATAGTTCAAAACTAATGTCAGATCATTTCAGACAGAAAAAACAGATCTTGGAGGATTTTTTGATTGTCAAGGCGGACTTGTACCTAGTTTTGCAGAGGACAAAACAGCTAAAATATGCTATTTCAAAGGTTGAGGATAGTCTGAGGATTGCTTATCAAATCTTAGATCATGCAAAAGTGTTAAATCAGATTCAGGAGGATTTTCAAAAAAAGATTTTGCTGAATGATTCGACAAAAATTTTGCCAGGTGTTCAAGTGTTCAAAAAATTCCACCCCATGTTTTGGAAGTATTTAGAAACTTCTTCTTTTCAAGGAGATTCAGATCAAAGACTGAGAAGTGCAGGGAGGAGGATTCAGAATTCAGATTTTCATGTGTTGCATACTTTGAAGTTGCTGATTGGGCAACGAAGAATGCATTATATGATGCATAGTGATCAGTTTTTATGGTTTGTGGATCAGATCACATCTAAACAGGTTCAGAGGATTCCAAAGGCTTATATGCGGATTATTTTCCTGTTTTTTATGGAATTTTCAGATTTCAAGCAAACTTGGTTTGTATACATCTCAGTAGGTTTCTTGCATATTGGTGTCACATTTTCATAGCAGATGGCCAAATAAACCTACAGGAGCCGATTGAGGTTGATTTTAATGGTTGGAGGATTCAAGCAGAATGCCAAATTCATCAATGGGAAGTTGAAAAGTTGTTGAGGGTCAAAGTTTTGGTTTTGAAGTGTCTCAATCTCTGATTTTGTTGTCACAGGTTCAATCTAATACAATTGAGACTCAATCAAAGTCAGTTCTTCACTAGCAAATGTTTTTCCTCAACAAAGCTCTATCAAAACAACATTGATAAAACCAAAACATAAGAATTTATCAACCCAACACAATCAGGCCTTTTGTGAATATATAAAACTGAGCCACTCTCAATAACCCTAAGATTTAGGGAGTGAACAGATAAGAAAGAACATTATTAAACTAAGGGATTTCTAGACAATTATCCACAACTAAAACCTTGCATTTCTCAATTTCACAAAACCAATAATAACAACAAAAGCTGCAGCTATAACTTGCAAACATCCACCAACAAGAACATCAAAGGAATGTTGAGTAAGACTTGAGCTAGTCCAAGCTCCAACAGAGTTGCTATTTAGAGGTCCTAGGGAACCCGCTTCCTACAAGATCTCTATCAACTGTGCAAGCTCTACTCTGGGCAAACCCAATCTCCTCAAACAAAACTTGCGTCACCTCCTTCTCAAAGACAAATAGATTCCAAAATAGCAAGCTATCTCAAAGCTGCTTCACCACCAAAAAAACCTTCGCTCTCACACACGACTTGCTCCTATCTGCAACACACAAAAAAACCCGGTTCTCCAAAACAATGCCATAGTTTATAGAACCCCCCTGGTTAGAGCATTTATGCTCAACCACATGTTCTAGCAACAATTTATTTCAAGCAATGCACCTAACTTAAGCTTTTACTGGTTGATTCTCCACCTCAATCAAATGGGCACAGCATCATCCTCCATAGTCTTCTAACTGAATTGATCCACCCACCAAGATCAAAAATATGCAAACAATCTGCCAATATCCTCTTAGTCTTGCCCCTATCAAATAGTTGCATCATCCATGGAAACTTACTATCCAGCCTCCTTTCAATCCCTTCACTCCTGTCAACTTAGAGCAAGCCTTCATTCCATTTCTCAAAAGGATTCTCACCACATCACACAAAAAAATCCTCAACTAGATCATCCTCAAGAACCTTGTAAAATGGTATACCACCAAAATTATCTTTAAAGAACAACATTACCATCCTTACGCATAAAGGCACAGATATCCTCATCGCACTTTTCTTCTTGTAAAGTTGGATCTACATAATATCCATCATCACACCCACTCTTCCCATCAATCAAACTCAAAATGTCTTGCAAACATTGCTTAAGAAAATTACCACTATTCTTCGCAACACGTAGATTCTGAACATTTCCCAAATATTCTACATCATGCAAGAGTGATAACTTTGATCTAATTCATCAGAGCCATCTAGCTAGATACCCATATGGCCCACATTCAAGGGTTCCACAACAGAAGTAGAAACATCCCTAACATCATTAGACAGACTACCTCCAAGAACCTTGACTACAGAAATCCCATCAAAAACATCTTCAGGGACAAGTTGATCATCTTCTAAAATAGACCTATAAGTCTGTCTCCATAGTATTCTTTTCTTTGTAAAACAACACCTACATTAGCATCATTATACTCACACTCCATTACATCCAAGTCTGGGCTCTCTTTCAAACAGTCTACTTTATGCAAGTAGCAACTCTCCTTAGTCACATCTCCCTAGTCATCTGATTGAATCTCCTCATAGCTCATGTTTAAGGTCTCAATAACATTTGCATAGCAACATCAGCATCCACATTAAAGCAAGTAATATCAATATTATTAAGGTGACTATGAACAAAGCATGGAGAAGAATCTTTCAGCTAGGCCTAATCACATTCATCATCCATAACATGCACTGACTTCCTTGACACTTGTAGCACACTTCCAGAGGTCTGTGTCACAATACCATCCACAATTCCATTCTCCTCCAGACCTCTTTTTGAAAACTTATGGCCAACATCCTTCAAACCCGTGTCTGTTTCCTCTGTAATCATACCAACAGTCAGCCCCAATACTTCATGAGCACTGAGTGCATGGGTCTCCCACTTCTACTTCTAACAAACGTTGGTCACGATCTGTTTCATCATCTAATCCATATGAAGACCCTATCACAAAAGTACCAAAGCTTATCTTCCCACTTCTCAGACTAGTAACTTCACTTTCCACTTTCGGGCTGCTTCCAGCATACTCACCGTACCAATTTGACCCTGGGATGGCTGTTGTTCTGGCACTTGATTCTCTCTCACTCCATCCTAATAATCTACAGCCCCATTGACCTCTTGTCTTTGAATGATAGCGTAAATTCCACCTGGCGCTCTCCTTGGCTTTCAAAATTGAAGGGCCACATAACCCCTTACTCCACAATTAAAGCATTGAGCCTCATCCATCCTATTCCCTCCTATTCCCTAGCTACTTATCTTCTGACTCATCCATCCTATTCCCTCCTATTCCCTAGCTGCTTATCTTTTGACTCTTTCTCAGTTGACACTTCCTCCCCTCTCCTAACATCTTGCATTTCTTCTCTTCTGGTGGATAACACAGGATAGGTATAATCTCCCATCCTCTTGATAGGTATACCCTGCATCAGCTAGTTTGAAACCATTGGAGCTACTGGAGTAGGCCCTTCTACCCTCCATTCCCCAGCACAACTGACCTACCTTCCGTCTCAAATGCCTTTTGTTTTAGACCCAACCTCTGTAGCTTCCACTCCTTCTCTTTGGCTATTCTCAAGGCCTCTTCAAAGGTTCCGAGTCTCTTCAACTCCACCTTCTCCTTCAGTTCTGCATGAAGGGACTGGATAAACATATTTTTCTTAAGTAAGACAGGTGGATGCTCAGTTCCCAAGGAAGAGTCCCATCTTCCCCAGAGGTCCTCAAAATGGTCCCACAAATCTATCAAATACATCAGATAGATTATGCTTTAACTTCTGAATTTCTTGCCAAAGAGCATCAGGGGATTCACCCTACTTATAATGTTGCACCACCAGAGACACTTTTATGTCTTCATATGCCTGACCCTGATTGTGCTGAGCTCTCCATGTCTGTAGCAACTGTTTGACATCTCCCTTTAACAACATGGACATCAGTGTTAGCTTATCCTCATCTCTATCCTTCTCGAAGGTGAATGCTGGCTAGCTCCATCCCTGCCAAAAACTCCTCTGGATCCTCTCTAGCATGGCCATGGAAAACCGAATATGTCAGCATGGCCATCTTCTCTCCTGAAAACTATCAGACCTGCAAATTGACTGAAGGGTGCTTCAAAGCCCTCCTCCATGGGGAACTGAAACAATGATGTTTCTAGGAGACTTGCCTCTATAGCCCGTCCAAAACACACCATCGTGAGGAGGGGATAACCACCAGGCACCACAACCCAACACAAACACCAACAAAAGGTACCAATCTACTCAATTGATCTCCCATGTTCCTCAGATAACACAAGAGGACACTTAAGCACACTCCAAACTCTCCAAAAAGTATAGTTGATTACTCCAGACATCCACCCAAGTTAGCTCTGATCATCCAGAGCTTTAATCTGCACTCCCAAGTCTCTAGTTGTTGTGACTTTAGCTGATCACCAAAGCTGACCAAATGCACCCTTAGCTAACAAGCTAATTAGATGTCGATTGTAAACCAATTCAGAATGCTGACATAGACCCCAATCCAAAATGAGTCCTCTAGGATCCTCTACTATCCTCCAACATTAGCTAACCTGAAATGCACAACCCCAACATCTTCTTGAACACCTTGCCAACCTTCCGCTGACCTTTTGTTGACACCAGTCTGGTTGTTCTAAATGAACCAAACCCGACTGATAGAAACATACTAAAACTGACTTAGAAATCCTCCTCGACCAGATAAAGTCCCTTTTGTGTTTGCTGACACCTCCTAACCCCTAAACACTTCAAATCTCTCTACACATGCAGCTAGCAATAGTTGCCCATCTTTTGACTTTGGAATTCCTTTCCCTTCAACTCTGCTGCCTGACTGTGCTGATAGTAGCTGATTGTCACACCTACACACCTAGAAGTTTCCCCAAGAGACCAAAACCACTCCTGAACCCCCACGACCAACTTCTCTTGGGCCTGAACTAATCTAGGCTGACTCCTTTTTCTGACCAGACACAGTCCTTAGTTACTGACATCTAGACCATTAGCAGTGCCCAACCTGTCAGACTGACATTGACTGGTACTGAATGGTCAGCCTTGCCTTCACAAGTGTTCAACAAAATAAAATCTATACCCCAGCAATATCAGCTAATCTTTCCTAACTCACGCTAACTCTAGCTGCCCCTATCAGAACCTGCACCTGCATTTCTCAATTCCACAAAACCAACAATAACAAAAAAAAGTTGTATCTATAACCTAAAAACTTCCACCAACACATACAAAACAAAGGAATGTTGAGTAAGACTAGAGCTAGTCCAAGTTCCAATAGAGTTGCTATTTATAGGTCCTAGGGAACCCACTTCCCACAAGACCCTCTATCAACTGTGCAAGCTCTGCTTTGGGAAAACCTAATCTCCTCAAACAAAACCTACATCGCTGCCTTCTCAAAGACAAACAGATTCCAAAAATAGCAAGCTATCTCAAAGCTGCTTCACCACCAAAAAAACCTTGGCTCTCACACGACTTGCTCCTCTCTGTAACCTTAAAAAAACCCAGTTCTCCAAAACAATGCCAAAATCTCTCCCTCTCGCCACCATGTGCTATTATCCTACTCTTTTTTGTACATGCAAGTGTGATACTCATCTCCATTGTCAAGCCTAAGCTTACACCATGTCTTTTAACATGGTATCAGAGCTACCCTTTGTGGGAGCTTTCTCTATGTGAGAAGTGTGTGGGTGTATGTATGATTTGTTCACAAGCATTTTCTCTTATCATTAAAGTGTCATTTTGGTGAGAGATTCATTGTTTGCATTTGTTGCATTTGAGGACTCGTTCTTACTTCTTAGATTGGCACTTTGAAGCATCGAGAAGGCCAACATCTTTAACCCCTTAGTGAGCATTGCTTTGTGATGTACATTTCCCCTATGCTTGTGCAAGTGGCATGCATAAGAGTGAGGGAGGGAAAGCATTAGTCTCTTCATCTTGAGCGGCACAAGAGAAGGAAGAGAAAGCATCTATGGAAAACTCTTTGTGAGTAAGGAGAAGTAGAGCACAAATATATGTTTTTTATACAAGAGCATTGCTATTGTGAGTGCATTGTGAGAGAAAGTTGAGTACATCAACCTTGGTGCATTGGAGCTGAGTTTGGAGACCCTCTTCAAAGCCATCATCAACAATAAGAAGTATGGTGGAAGACCTTGAGCAATCATAAACTTCAAATGGTGGCCAGCATTGATGATTAAAAGCATCAACATAAAGAAGATATCAAAGTCTATTTTTCTATGTGCAAAACAGAGTGGAACTAAGCACCAATTGGAGGCTTCAATCACACACCAATAGTGTTAGGGCTTTAGTAGCCCACCTCTGGGCATCAAACTCTAAAGCTTATGCCTACAAAAATCATCCACAATCAATTGCCTACATTTAGTTTAACAGGCAGGGATCACAGAGCTAAGAGTAACAGTTGGGTGGAGGCCATCATTCATCCGTTTAAGCCAAAATTATTAGCAGCTTCGTAGGGATTTTGTAGCCCTTCGCAAGGCACTGAAGCCCAACCCAAAACCTCTCTACTTGCTATAGATAAATTGCGTGCAATAGCAGCACCAACCGAACCATGGAAGAGCAATAAAACCAGTTGCTAATCAATCGATTAATTAAATAATCATTTGGTATTAATCAACACAATTGAAAGGCCAGGCTAGTAGTGCAACAGACAAATCAATTACATCTTGATTTGGGTTAGAATCTAGGGAGAAATCCATCCTCCACCGTTTGCTCTCTTTTCTCCTTCATTTTAGGAGGGAAAGTGAGATTAAAAATCATTGTGATTAAATCTCTTTTAACCTCAGAGGAAAAGGGGTTTATTTAAAACCCTTGATGCATTATTCTTTGTGGGATTTATTATATTGTGAATATCATTGTGTAAAATGCTCTAGATATGTAAAGAGCACATCTCATTTTGCATTTCCTAGTGAAAGGGTTGAAGGGTTCAAGTGTGTGATGTATTAGTCAAATGCCAAGGTATCTACACACCAAAACTAAAGCACAAGTACCACTTTCAAAGGAGAAAGAAAATCACCAAACCAAAACCATCATACTACCATCATTGCAAAGCCCTAGAATGGTTAGAGTGTATGTGCATTCATATACATCTCTTTGCTGAGGGGGTACTTGAATGATTTGATTTCTTAGTGCAAAGCTCCATTGTAAAGTCCTAACACTATAAAGAACTTCCCTATTTGTGTAATTTGGGAACATTGTGTGTGTAAGGTTGAGTACCATGGAAAATATGGTGGGAAAGGTGTTTGATAAAACAGATAAATTTGCTGGATCCAAGTACCATACTTGGTGCATCAAAATGCAAATATGTCTCATAGAAAAAAACATGTGGGGAGTGGTCAATGGTACTGTTGAAAAGAGAACAAATAGAGATACAGATCTCATTACCAAGTGGAACAATTTAGACTCCAAAGCATTATCCCTCATCATTTGTGGGCTAGGTGATAGTCAAATCCATCAAGGGAGCTCAACAAAGACTTCCAATGAAGCATGGCTTAGGCTCAAGTCAATCTTTGGGCAAACCAATGTAGTTGTTGCTAGGTTCTTCTTAAGAAAGAAACTTTACTACAATACTCATTTGTACAATGTTCGATCACCCAAGTAATGTCTGGGGCCCAATAAGCTAGTCTAGGCTAATTTCTAGTCTAATCGTTTTACATGAAGCGCATTGCACAGTACAAAAATATGGCTTGAAGAAGGTGCTACACATTTTGGAGTAAAGTTAGCCAATGTGTTTAACACTTCATCATCACCATTAAATTTTTCAACTATGAGTTCTCATGATTTCCCTATGGGGATGGGAAGTTCTTTGCAAATGGAGTGACCCAATGGCCATGTCCATTCCCTTATCGTAATGATGTAATAGGAGTAATTTTATATAATTAACTCTTTCCAATTTATATGATTAAAACTTGTTAAACTAGAGAATACCCTATTTTGGAAGAGCACGTTAGAGCACCAAACAAATGGGGATAATGGATTTGATGATATACAAGGCTTTAACACCCCAATGAAAGAGTTGAACCCTTGATAATGGCTCAAAAATTAAATATTATTAGTACTAATAATCACTCTATCAATAAAGGTATTTTTTATTAATAATCTAGAGAATGATTTAAAGATTAAACCTCAAATACTTGTTGTTTGTGCTCAACAAATCAACATGTACATCCTCCACATGATATATGATGAAGCCATGACTCAAAACTTGCAACCGGACCTTTAATTTTCTTGAAGAGAATAATCAAAAACTCATAAAACTTATCAAATATCAAAACAACTACTTGAATTAAATTGAAAAATTAAAGCACATATCAAAACATAGAGTAAGAGAAAGAAATACATCACGATCAACACAAGGCAACACAAGACTGGTGCAATCTTTCCCCCCCCAACGTGAGTGGCTTCTTCTCGCGTGGGTATTTTTAATATATTCCAAAAGTAGGCTTTCAGCCAAAAATAAAGTATACATCCATATTTGGACTTTGCCATTTAATTAGCCTTTGTCCTCAATTAACCTTTGTCCTCAAACCTTCTAAGGCTTGCACAATTTTTCTAATTCAATAATCAAACTTGTGCACATATGCACATTACAAAATAAATCAACTAGTGCTCGTACGCACACTGTACAATAAATTGATGCATGCACACACACACATCACACTGATGTCAAAATAATATCAAACGCCATAGTACAGCCACAACATATTGTGAGATCTATCCACATGCCATGACTCAATCCACCATCCGTGCGACACCTAAATCGGTACCCTCGCACTGTGCAACACCTAAATCGGTACCCTTGCACACCTCATCACCTAAACTCATAAACATAAACCACGTTAGTAGTAACAATCAATTGACATCACATCAATCAATCCTAATGTGTTCATGAGAAATACGCATCATAAAAAATATATAAATTTAAATGACCATGATTATCATTCGTCAAATAACATGGGTCATAACAGTCCCCCCTGTTGGGAATCAACTGTCCTCAGTTGCGCAATCAATGAGTGGATGGCTTCATGGCACAAGTGGAGGACAAGATCATCACATCAAACAATTTCTGAAAATAAAACCAAACAAATGAACGCATGTAAAAGGGATCTAAGTGTCCCATACCACATAGGTACCTTCCACATACAAACACTCGTTGGTGAAAGATAGAAGACATAGATACGTCTGAGGTAGGCATGTAAAACCAATCTAATGTCCCATACCATAGATTAATTCCACACAACACTACCTTAAGAATAGAAGTTGACGGAGTAGCTAATTCCCTCAGAAACTTTCATTCCGACATAACTTTTCTCTATCCTCAAAATTAGTCTACAAGTCCTATTCCAAAAATGAATTAGGTCGAAATGGAAATTCTTATCAACTTAGAATTGAAAAATAATCACTTACATTACTGTCAATAACTTGATGAATTCTGGGGATTTGTTCTTGATCTTAATCTTGATGAATTCTCGAGATTTTTTTTTTGATCTTAATCTTCATCTTGTAATTGATTAACTAAATTCAAAAATTATAGTCTTTGAATAGGTTTATAATTATTGAATTTGTGAATCTTACTTGTAAACAATGAAACGTAAAGGGGATCTTGATCTTAGGCTTAATCTTAAACTTGAAATCAGAACTTGAATAATGATAGACATTTTGCATCCTAGTTGATAGCAAGAACTTGATATACTAGTAATGAATCTTGGCTTAGATTAAAAATACTTGAATTGACGAAAATTGAGATATTAGTCTTTAATTAATCATAATTACAATTCTTGAATAAATCTTGTTCTTAAGGGGTTTAAATCTTGTGGTTGAATATATCTTTGACTTAGAGCAATTCTTGGTCTAGAAAGAATCTTGTACTTGGATAGATCTTAAACTAGAACACTTGAAAATTTAAACAAAACTTTACTTGAATTAGTATAAACTTCGTAATTGTGATTGGCATACAACTTAAGCTTGGTTTCTAGTCACTTGAGAGCTATTTCTTTACTTTTCTGATCATCACTAAATTCGATGGTGAAGCAATTGATAACTTGAATCAAAGACTGGAGAAACTTGCTTGGTTCTTGAATCTTCAAATTGGTCTTAATCTTCTATGAAATGTCTAGCAATCATTTTTACTTGAATTGGGCAACTAGATCTTGAAGATAGCTTTTACTAATCTTGTCTCGATCTTTCTAGTTAGGTCACTGTATCTAAAATTCTTTTCAAGAGCTAAAGTTTTCTAACTAGGTCTAGAAGCAAAGAATATTCAGAAAACAGATACAAAAGCAAACAAGAAATTGTATACAATAAATAATTTTTAACACATACCTCCACCTTTGGTTAATGTGTCGAGTGCGTTAACTTTTTCGGTGTCAAGCATGTCCTTTGCTGCAATTTGGTTCTTCTTTCTAGTTGGGCAAGATTTAGCGTAATGTCCCAACATCTTACACCTGAAACACTTGACAATAGGCAGCTTGGATACGATGTCATTGGTCAGGCTATGCATGTCAGATGCTTCCACAATTTTAACTTTCTTCTTAATATATTTGTTTATTCTAGATAGACGTCGTTCAATCTTTCTTTGAAATTTGTCCCGATGCTCTCGTTCTTGATTCAAAAGAATATAGAGAGAATCAAGCTGTTCCTGAATAGTACGATAATGTTGCGGATATTCACCCATTTCCTGATAATTAAAAAGAATAGAAAAAATTTAAAACAAGAGAAAAGATAGGGTTTCTTATCTCATTTGGAATGTCGAGCTAGATGTGAATCCTGCCAAGTTAGCTCAATACACAAATGCATAGATTTTCAAGAAATAATCCACATACTCTTTAAAATTAGAAAACTAGCCATAGGTTAAAGCAATATTTTAATGATATCTTCACTAACAAGCTATTTATATTATTCGCACTTCATGAGAATTTAGAAAACAACATTATTCACAAGAATTTAACAACTCTCAAAATTTCTCTTGAGGTAAATTCTAAAAATCTGTAGAAGAAATCCAAACTAACTATATGCACATGAGATTCTTTTTCGATAAAATATGATGGGAATAGTAAAAAAATATCTCATTTAAGCTTATTTGAAAGCTTTTAAAGCTTAGTCAAAAGCTTTTATATATATATATATTAAAAATAGTTTTCCTTCTACTAGGGTGCGCTCACCGCATGAATAGAGAAGGGAAATGCAAAAATAATAATAGTAATAATATGAAGTTTTTTTAATTTATTATTATTATTATTATTATGAAGCTTTATCTCTATAAAGCTTTGTTAAAGCTTTATTACAGTAACAAAAATATATTTATATATATTATTCTGATTCTTTATAAATTTAAACTATCAATCCTCTCTCTTCTTGAGACTACCCGCGCAGCATGCAATAAAAAATTTAAAGCAAGAGTAAAATAAAGCAAGAGTAAAATTCAACGCATCTAATATAAAAATAAAAATAAATATTTGAAGCTTATAAGGCTTTTAGCTAATTTAAGTTTTGTAATAATCAAAGCTTTAAGCATCAATTAGCAATTAGCACAAATCTGAAAACTTCAATAAACAATTAGCACAAATCTGAAATTTTTACTCCCCTCCCTGATGAATTCGCAGCTAATAAGCCTTTAATTAAGCTTATTAAAGCTTTTATAAAATTTACATTTTCAACCTCTCCCACAACGCCAGCACCTAGCGCGCAGGATTTAAAAAAAAGACTAATAAATAATAATCCTGAATTTCGCAGCCATCGGCATCGCCAGGATGAAGTGAGAAGGGAGGAGAGAGGTCGCGCTTGCTACCGGGTAGGAAGGAGGGAGAGAGAGGCAAATTGGAAAATTATATATATATATATATATATATATATATATATATATATATATATATATATATATATATATATATATAATTAACTTTAAGCTTGCGCCCAGCGCAGCGCAGAGGAGGAAAAAAAAGAAATAAACAAACCACATCTTGACAGTGTGCGATGCACACTTCGATTTTTGAGGGCCAATGTTGATTATGCATTGTTTTATGCAGTAGGTGTGCCATTGGAGCTATATGGGTACATACGCAGATTGGGCAGGTAGCATCTCAGATAGGAGATCTATTAGTGGATTTATGTTTTCATTGGGGAGTGCTGCTATGACATGGAGCAACAAGAAGCAGCCCACAGTTGCCTTGTCGAGTACAGAGGAGCTGCGGTGGCAGCATGTGAGGTAGCTTGGTTACGCAAGCTACTTGCTGGTTTGGGGTTGCATGTGGAGAGAAAGGTTTTCATACATTGTGACAATCTTAGTAGTATATAATTGGCCAGGAACCTAGTTTTTCATGCACACATTGAGGCTATTGGAAATGTGTGGTGAGAGAAAGATATGGATGAGGAGATGGATACATTGTATAGAAATGAGACTTGGGATTTGGTGCCATTGCCTAAAGGCAAGAAACCCATTGGTTGTAAGTGGGTGTATAAGGTGAAACATAATAGTGATCGTAGCATAAGCAGGTGTACAAGTTTAGATTGGTAGCCAAATGATATGTGTAGCCACATGGGATTGATTATGAGGAGACATTTGCCTCGGTTGCAAAGATGGCAACTGTGAGAGTTGTGATTGTGGTGGCTGCAGCTAAAGGCTAGTTTTTACATCACATGGATGTAAAAAATGCGTTCTTGCATGGTGACTTGCAACAAGAAGAGGTGTATATAGATCAGCCACCACCAGGTTTTGAGGAGGATATAGATCACCCAAAGTATGTATGTAAGCTTCGTAAGGCTTTGTATGGGCTGAAGCAAGCTCCACGAGCATGGCATGACAAGATTGCTGAGTATCTTGTCACTATTGGTATTCATATGACAGATGCAAATCTCTCTTTGTATGCGCGCAAGAGTGATAAGGGTATTGTGATCATCACCATCTATGTATGTAGATGATCTTATTGTTGGGGGTGACAACTTGGAAGAGATTGAGCATGTGAAAAGCCTTCTCAAAAAGAAGTTTGAGATGAAGGATTTGGCGCTACTTTTTGGGAATTGAGGTCATTTGCACACCTGATGGTGCTTGGTTGTCACATAAACAGTATGTATTAGACATGTTGTCCAAGTATGGGATGGCTGATTTTAAGTCAATCTCGGTGCCATTAGATCAAAATGGCAAGCTTAGTGCACATGCAGGTTATGTGTTGGAGGATCCCACTATGTACAGGAAGATCATGGGGAGTTTGATAGCAGGGCAGATTTGAGTTACGCTGTTGGCTTAGAAAGCCAGTTTATGCAGGTTCCACGATGCAAACCACATCTTGACAGTGTGCGACGCACACTTCGATTTTTGACGACCACTGTTGATTATGCATTGTTTTATGCAGCAGGTGTACCATTGGAGCTATATGGGTACATACGTATATTGGGCAGGTAGCATCTCAGATAGGAGATCTACAATCATTGGGGAGTGCTGCTGTGACATGGAGCAACAAGAAACAGCCCACAGTTGCCTTGTCGAGTACAGAGGTAGAGTACAGAGGAGCTGCGGTGGCAGGTGTGAGGTAGCTTGGTTACGTAAGGTACTTACTGATTTGGGGTTGCATTTGGAGAGAAAGGTTTTCATATATTATGACAATCTTAGTAGTATATAATTGGCTAGGAACCTAGTTTTTCATGCACACATTGAGGTACATTACCACTTTATCAGGGAGAGAGTCTTGGCAGGCGACATCGACTTGGCCTACATTAGCACACAGGATCAGGTTCAGGATCAGGTTGCTGACAACTTCATGAAGGCCTTGGGAGCTGAGAAGCTCTGCAAATTTCAAGATATGCTTGGAGTTCATGAGCTAGAGTTGAGCTTGAGGGGGAGTGTTGAGATGTCAAGCTCAACATGAGCAGACACTCACGAGGCGCCTGCATGACCGTTCGACATTTACATCACCGGCGGGTTTGGTAGCTAGCACCGACATATCTTCACCAAAAGTTCTACAACTGGACTACACCAACTAGTCCACACCTACCCACTCCACTTAGCATGTTCACATTATGGATCGCTTGTATATACTCTATTATGTGTGTTATTCACTTTATCTTCTTTGTAGACCTCTTTTGTTGTGTGAAGAAGAAGAAGAATTTTCAACCTCTCACCTTGTGTGTTCTATTCTAGGGTTTATATGAGGGTGTGTGTGCTTGCAAGAGCTCAGGCTGGCTTGTGTATCTACAACAACTCCACTAGCTTCAAGAAGGCGTAAAAAGAGGGAAACATTGATCAAAGCAAAGCTTCAAAATAGAAAAACATTGATCAAAGCAAAGCGTAAAAGACTCCAACATGTGGTGATGAAAATACTACAACAAGAAAGGGTAAAATTATCATCTTTTCCATCAAATCTTGTTGAGTTTTGTTATGACCCATGTTATTTGACGAATGATAATCATGGTCATTTAAATTTATATATTTTTTATGATGCCTATTTCTCATGAACACGTTAGGATTAATTGATGTGATGTCAATTGATTGTTACTACTGACGTGGTTTATGTTTATGAGTTTAGGTGATGAGGTGTGCAAGGGTACCGATTTAGGTGTTGCACAGTGCGAGGGTACCGATTTAGGTGTCGCACGGATGGTGGATTGAGTCATGGCGTGTGGACAGATCTCACAATATTTTGTGGCTGTACTATGGCGTTTGATATTATTTTGACATCAGTGTGATGTGTGTGTGTGCATGCGTCAATTTATTGTACAGTGTGCGTACGAGCACTAGTTGATTTATTTTGTAATGTGCATATGTGCACAAGTTAGATTATTGAATTAGAAAAATTGTGCAAACCTTAGAAGGTTTGAGGACAAAGGTTTGAGGACAAAGGTTAATTGAGGACAAAGGCTAATTAAATGGCAAAGTCCAAATATGGATGTATACTTTATTTTTGGCTGAAAGCCTACTTTTGGAATATATTAAAAATACCCACGCGAGAAGAAGCCACTCACGTTGGGGGGGGAAGATTGCACCCAGTCTTGTGTTGCCTTGTGTTGATGGTGATGTATTTCTTTCTCTTACTCTATGTTTTGATATGTGCTTTAATTTTTCAATTTAATTCAAGTAGTTGTTTTGATATTTGATAAGTTTTATGAGTTTTTGATTATTCTCTTCAAGAAAATTAAAGGTCCGGTTGCAGTGGTATCAGAGCTTTGGTGTAATTTAATTTTCTTGAAGGCGGTCAAAAGAGGTGAAAGAGACAAAAACAGAGGTGATTTTGGTAATTTTCTTGAATTTTAATTGAAGAAGAACACGTTTAGGGATTTTTGTTTATGTATGGATGAAATTAAGCTTGTTTTTAACCATTGGGTAATTAATCTCCATCGATCTTTGCCCAAAGGATAAAACTAGGTGGAAAACCATTAGTGGGTTTCCCAAAACCATAAAACCACCTTCCTCTTCACTAATCCTCTTCCTAATCTGTCTGTACGGATTGAAAGAGCAAGCAGAGGAGCATGGAGAGCCATAAGCAGAATTGCTAAACCTTTCCTTTGCTCAATTTCTATAATAGAGGGATGAGAATTGTTCAAGAGTTGCTTTCAAAAAAAAGAAAACCTACATAAACTGGCTTTCTAAAGCCAACAGTGTAACTCAAATCTGGCCTACTAATCATGACATAGATCAAACTCCCCACAATCTTCCTGTACATAGTGGGATCCTCCAACACATAACTTGCATCTTCTCACTAAGCTTTCCATTTTGATCTAATGGCACCGATATTGACTTACAATCAGCCATCCCATACTTGGACAACATGTCTAATACATATTGTCTCTGTGAGACAGCCAAATACCATCAGGTGTGTGAATGACCTCAATTCCCAAAAAGTAGCGCAGATCTCCCAAATCCTTCATCGCAAACTTCTTTTTGAGAAGGCTTTTCACATGCTCAATCTCTTCCAAGTTGTCACCCCAACAATAAGATCATCTACATAGATGGTGATGATCACAATACCCTTATCACTCTTGCACACATACAAAGAGTGATTTGCATCTGTCATATGAAAATCAATAGTGACAAGATACTTAGCAATCTTGTCATGCCATGCTTGTGGAGCTTGCTTCAGCCCATACAAAGCCTTACGAAGCTTACATACATACTATGGGTGACATGTATCCTCTTCAAAACCTGGTGGCTGATCCATATATACCTCTTCTTGCAAGTCACCATGCAAGAACACATTTTTTACATCCATTTGATGTCAAAACTAGCCTCTAGCTGCAGCCACCGCAATCACAACTCTCACAGTTGCCATCTTTGCAACCAGTGCAAATGTCTCCTCATCATAATCAATCCCATGTGTCTACGCATATCATTTGTCTACCAATCTAGCCTTGTACCTGCTTATGCTACCATCATTGTTATGTTTCACCTTTTACACCCACTTACAACTAATGGGTTTCTTGCCTTTAGGCAATGGCACCATATCCCACGTCTCATTTCTATACAATGCATCCATCTCCTCATCCATATCTTTCTCTCAACACACATTTCCAATAGCCTCATCAAAACACATGGGTTCTACAACCTGCACAACTTTTGCCATATAAGCATAGTGATGTGCCACATAACTATCATAAGTCAAGCTCTGCATAGGGTTTTTGACTCTTCCAGGTCTTCGTAACTTTGCATTCATGGCTTCCATAGCCCTCTTCACAACACCAGGTGTCCTCATTGCTCGAATCCCAAGCTCCTCTCACCAAGGATCATCTCCAAGCCACTAGACTCTCCATCACAAGAGAATATCTACAGAAATATTAGGCATACCAAGGGGCTCAACCACTTTCTCTTTGCCTTTATGTGATATACCAACTACATTTCTAGGACTAGTATTATGATACAGCCTGCCACTCCATGGTCTATCAACCGAACCGCTGGATGAGGAATCTCTTGGTCCACTCAATGACTGTGATTGCTGACTTGCATTCTATGCAACCACATTTCCACTTACATCAGTCCCAACAACATCTTTTTCAGCAACATACTAGCTACTCATCTCATCAAATACAACATCCCTGCTTACCCGCAATTCACATGTAGCAGGATTATAGCATCTATATCTCTTTTGCTCAAGGGAATACCCAATAAACACATATTTTTCTGCCTCTTTGGATCCAGCTTAGTATGTAACTCATCTAGCACATGCACATATGCAATACATCCAAAAAAATTCAAGTGAGACAAATCAAGTATCTTATCAATAAACTTCTTCATTGGCATTACATCATGTATGGTTGCAGTAGGAGTCTTGTTCATGATATAAACTGTTGTAGACACAACCTCAGCCCAATAGCTGTGCGGCATATTCTTCTCTACCATCAATGCTTGTGCTATCTTTGTAATGCACCTGTTTTTCTGCTCAGCAAATCCATTTTGTTGTGCAGTGTATCTACATGTAAATTGTCGATGAATGCCATTCTTTTGCAAGAATTCAGAGAACTCATTGGAGAAGTATTATCCCCCTCCATCCGACCTTAAGCACTTCACATGCTTTCCTATTTGTTTTTCAGCCACCATCACTCTCAAATTTTGAAAATGAGTGAATACTTCACTCTTCTCCTTCATGAAATACACCCACACTTTCCTTGTGTGGTCACATCAATGAATGTTACGTAGTATCTATAGCCACCCATAAACATAGTCTTCGCAGGACTCCATACATCTGAATGCACAACATCTAGTACATTCCTGCTCACATTTCTTTCATGTGGAAATGCATGCTTTGTTTGCTTTCCGAATTGACATGCGTCACATACTTTCTGCATACCTTCAACTTTAAACTTAGGCAACCCTGTCATAATTTCTTTAGTCTGCATAGACTTCATTCTTTGCACATTTACATGCCCAATTCTCTTATGCCAAATGTATATATCTGCAACAACTCCTCCTAAACCATTTGCAAACATTGCAGCACTCACTTCAGGCACATTTACATTTAATGTAAACATTATGCCTGTTACCTTTTGCAACCAACCTGCACTTATCTTTAAAGTCTTCTACATAATAGCCATCAGGGTTAAACCGAACTTGCAAACCCTGCTCAATCATTTGGCAAAACATGAAGTACATCTGCATGGTAACCTTACCATCCTCCATAGACAATGGCACATCTCCAACATGAGCAATCAGATGAGCAGTGTCATCCCCTGTTTTCAACAAAACATGGTCTTTTAAGACTTGTTTTCAACAAAACATGGTCTTTTAAGACTCTTGATTTCCTTGAACCACTCACCATGGTCTTTTAAGACTCTTGATTTCCTTGAACCACTCACCATGGCTTGTCATGTGGTTCGAAGCACCTGAATCAACATACCATACATCATCATTACATGCTGCAACATCATTTCCAGACACAACATTAACCACATGTTGGATAGTAAACAGCCTCTTATTACCCTTATTATTCTTACTAGAGGACGCATAGTTGTTTTGCTGCACTTTTTCATTTTGCATGTCACTCGGTTTCTTATAGCAATCTGCCTGCACATGTACAAGCTTAGGTCTCGTGTATCATTATGCTGCCTTTTCCAATTACCACGACCTCTTTAACTCCCCCTGCCTCTAAACTGGCATCTTCCACGTGTGTATTGTTGTTGCAAATCTTGGGACTGTTGCTGCTTTGTTGACCATAATTCTGATTACCTGTTCGGCCACCACCACCTTGGCCACGTCCACGATCTCTATCTCGTCTTCTATCTACACTTGTTTTGTGCAGACTGTTGATCTTCACCCAAATTCTTCTCTTCAATGACCAGCATTGACACCAAATCTGTGAAGTTGGTAATGTTCTCCTGAGTCTAAATAGACATCTTGAATGCCTTATATAGTGGCTCGAGATCATGTAGACACACTTCCACCTTATCATCATCATCAACAGAAACACCAATTGATACAAGGGATTCCACAATGCCCTTGATCTTCAAGGCATAATCATTCACAGACATATTTTTCTTCTCCACAGTATGAAGCTCATTCTTGAACTGAGTCTTTCGTGCCTTGGTGTTAGTTTCATACAGCTTCACCAACGTGTCCCATGCCTCCTTAGGTGACTTGGCATCCTGTATATGCCCAATCATAGTATCATATATATTAATAGAAATCCAATACATGACTTTCATTGCTCCTTGATTCTAATCCTTGAATTCTTTAACATCTGCATCCGGTATCTCTAGTGCCTCCTCATGTTCACCTTTAATGTAGTCCCAGTAACCTTTTCCCATCAGGAAATTTATCAATCTAAACCTCCAAGCATGGAAGTTGTTCTTGTCAAGCTTCTTTGCAACAATTTGGTTTATTCCATCATTCCACATATTGTCTACAACACAAATTTACCAAAAACAACACTCTTGTTTGACCTACATAAACTGTTGTATTCTCTGCAGTACTATCCTGCACCTGAACTGTCACAACTAGTGACCTCAATTTGCATACATACACCCAAAGGCAACTTTGAGACCTCTTTGCAGTACACACAGTGTCTGCACAACCAATCGCCCTTCTTGCAGTTCCCAAAACAGAGTTCTGCACAGAATCGAAACTTACCCATAGTGCCCGTAATCGCCTCTGCGAACTGAAAAACGGAGGTCCAGACGTGCCTGAAATATGTTTTTGGCCCGAAAATGTAATCCAACAGATAGCACTCCCAGCGAAGAAATCTTCTTAATCATAGTTCATTTGCCAATGCCTCCCGAAGAGCTCCCAAACAAGAGTGTAGTAGCCAACACAAAGGGGGAAGAGTAGATGAAGCTCTTACCCTCGTACCACTTCCGGTGCTTCTCTTGCTTGCCGCTCAACCCTTAGCATGAACCAGGCTCTGATACCATGAAACGATGCAAGTGAGAAGAGAGCTTGAGCTCTTGCAAAAAGCACACACACACTCACACAAACCCTAGAAGAGAACACACAAGGTGAGTGGCTGAAAATTATTCTTCTTCTTCACACAACAAAAGAGTTCTACAAAGAAGA